>NC_064614.1:805345524-805662524 GCF_023898315.1 Schistocerca nitens
GACAGCCACTTTGTAATTTCTTTTTGTACAAAGTTAACAAAACCAGTGTCATGTTCTTGGTCATCACTAATAAAACAGTGGTTGGAAACAAAAACATTGTTTTCCTCATTTCCTAGGAAAACTCCAACTGGGTGTAGAATACAACCACCTCTATTCCATTGGTAACTTTGGATCTCATTTTGTATAACAAAGGAATAATTTTCACTGAAATCCATCACAATAATTGCTGTTTTGGGTGGTGGATCTTCTTTCAATCTTTTAAAGGCTGCTGATTGGGATTTTGCTATAAACGAGTGCGGGGTGAGCTTTTCCAATGACCTAACCAATAAAGAAATGTAGTCTTCAACACTGATAGACTGTTTGATCATTTCTGCCCTGTCTGTGTTAATCCACTAACTGAATACAATTTCTTCTTCTAAATCATAATCTTCACTTAGTTTTTCAGTTAAGTACTCAGTTAGTGCAGCATTTGCAGGACAGCTGTCGCAATGATGTAGCATGCAGTTTTGGTTTTCCGTGTTGCACACAAGCATCTTAATTAGGTCTTTATAAGATTCTTCAATTTTCACAGCATCCAATAATAGTTCAACATTCTGGTGGATACTGCATACACATACAGTGTGTGTGCCTGCAGCACCAGCAAGGATACACCATTTAGGTCTCAAGAAACAAAATTTTGAAAAACCTACTTCTACCTCGTGATTATTCCATTTGAAAGAATAATAGAGTTCTCTCAAGTTACACAAAATGAGTCTTTTTTGCATGTACACATTTTTTTGAACACTTACTTTGTCTTTTGTTCCAGGTAGCACTCTGGAACTTTCATCCTTTTTATAAAAATCTGTTACAAGTCTTACTGTATTTTTAGAAAGAGTTTTACCTTTTTTTGGACCAGGAGTTTCCAAAATACCCTTTTCAGATTTTAGCTTTCTAGCTTGTCGCACCATGTACTCACTTACATTAAATTCTTTCATCACTTTATTTAGACTCCAAGAATCTGGAGCCAAGGTCAGAATCTGGATTTTTCTAGACCTCCAACAGATGACATCTTCTCTTTCATAAGAGAAATCATTACATCAAAATCATTTGCTTTCTCAACCACACTTGTATCTTCTTCGTCATCATCAGAACTTGGTGCATCATATTTTAATGCTTTTGAAACCGCCTTTTTTGCAGTCTTTTCAATACTACTAACCTTCCTTTTAAAATAAGACCCTTTACTTTGTTCTGACAAGCCATGAAGCTTTATCGGTGTTAAACCTAAATTATCAAGAGCAATGTTTGTTTGTACGAGGGATTCATTTCTGGATTCCAATGATTCTTATTCAACCATGACTTCATCATCTGTTTCACTTTCATTGACTTCAACTCTTAATTTTTCCTCACAAAAGTTACGGCATGTTGAGCAAAGCTTTTGTCCAGGTTTTATGCTACTATTTTTTGTCAGTAATTGTTTAGAAAGATCCAAGCCTACACTTCTCAACGACTTTTGATGGACTTTTTGTGTTTTTTTTAGTGGGTCTACACATGTTGTTTGATACTTTTCAAAAACATTTAAAAATTAGTAGCTGTGGTGTGAAAATGTATTCTTAAATTCACACAGATTAATTCCAGATTGTAAGTGGATCAAATTTTTTTCTTCCTCACTCAATTCAGGTACCGGTTGTAACTTTTTTGAAGGTGTGTAGGTTGTTTGGAAACAGTCAGATTTTTTAAATAACCCTACGCTACAGGTTTGAATATCTGACATACTGATTTCACTTTTGGTCTGATTACTGTTCTGGTTACTTTTATAGGATATTGGAAAAGAATCTCTGTAAACTAAGTAACAGTACTTACTGAAAGTTCGAATAAACTTAATAAAATACTATCCAAGCACTATTTAACACTGTAATAATTTTTTACTTCAAAACACAGGAATAACAAAACAAAATCCAAGCATACATTGTTACTCCAAGAAGACAAAAACTTATTTTTGGTGTCTAAGTCACTTGGTACTTTTTATTTTTAAAATATAATCAATATTATTTAAAAAATTAGATAACTATTGAACAGGTTAAAAAGCCAACATAATTTTTCTTTTATCTAATAGCCTATACAATTAAGAGTGTTTTAAAACAAATTTGAGCTTTCTATCAGGTCTGAGACTCTAGATATTGCAGTTTTTGTAAAACTAAAGAAAAAAAAAACCAACAACTACTTGTAATTTTTTTTCATTTGGAAGATTTTAATATATCTTTATGGTAATTTTTTTAACATTTAGATATAATACACAAACTTATTCCAAAATTTCATACTGATATCTTGAGTATTCTTTAACATACAAATTTTTTTAGTTGTGAGGACACGTTTAAGTTACGATTTCCGACTGCTGAAACAACGCCAAATCTAAAAACTTTAAAAATTTATAAAAAAAAACTATAAGAGATAGAGCAAAAAAATTTTACAAGTGCTTTCAGGATGATAAAAGAAGTAATTGTACCAAGTTTCATCAAAATCTGACATGGTTGGTGTCAAGGCCTGGGTGACTTACATGGAATGACCCAAAGGGCAAGTCACCCAGACCTCAGAATGAGAGGGACAGGCCTGTAATACAAATATTTTCTCACAGCCCTAGGGGAGTGCATTTAGATGTTTGAAAGTATGAGCATTTAAAACAAAAAAAGAATACGAACTTACTTGAAACCTGGCGCAATATTTTGTGCAGCTAGACATGTCTATGCACTGTGTATCAATCAGCTGCAGTAAGTATCTGTCTTTCCACATTTTTGTTTACAATGCAGGGAAATGTAAGGGGAAAATATACTTTTTAAGATTTGTGCAATTCAGCCAGACCGCTGTATTAAAAGAAAGTGGTTGACTCTGTAAAAAGAGAAATTAAGAGAGGCTGATGAAGCATCATTGTGATTGTGAAGTCAACTAATGCTGTATATTAGTAACATTGGTTCCATCGGTTCTAAGTGATCTGCCCCCCCCCCCTCCCCTTCCCTCCTTTTCTTACCACAACTACTTTTTTTTCTATCTTCAAAGAAGAAACTGATTATGGAAATTATGAGTATTTTATTTATTTAGCAATACGTGGTTTCGCAAGATGCCCTGGGAGTTGTTCTTAAAAGATTATAGTGATAAGCGAACATAATTACCCATCTGATAACAATTCTGGCTGCTCCTTTATGCCAGTAGCACCTTCAAGCACAGCTTTTTCTAACTTTTTGGCAAGTTTTACACATCTCTTCATTAGTTCCTTCACTTCCCTGCGGGTACTTAAGATATCCTGTGCAGAATTCAGTAACTCTGTACCAAGGTGTTTTCCACTCTGAAACTTTTCAACCTGAAATTGATACAATATTTCATCCATTAGTTAATCATGCTAGTGTGAGATTGACGACCACATAATACAACAAAACAACGGCACATAAAATTTCACTGTGTTTACAATTCCATTTAACCATATAACATGAGGAGGCCAGAAACACTGTGTAAATTAGTATTTTTTCACATGTGCAAGACACTGCTGAAGGTGATGTTCAAAGAAAAGAAGCACAGAAAGTTGTGATTGTCTTTCGAGATCTGAGCTGAAACATTTAGATTATAATAATGAAGAATTAACAAACAGTGTGCGGGATTTTATGTAATTATACAGTCTTTTCCTTCACACGTGAACAGTGCAAGTGCCAAGAATTATACTGCCAGCACTGATATACTTCATTTTATCATTACCTTTTTTTATGTATTTCACTATAATTACACATTTATTGTATTTTTACTTTATGCTACATAATATTACGTATTACTGCTTTTTTATTCTTCTTCATACTTCCCTACATCCTCAGTAGGAAACTCCACTAGAAAAAGATCCAAAGCTTACATGCTACAAAACTTGAAGACAGGAAATAAACTATCTCTAAAATCATCTTCTACAGCAACATAATTTGGTTAATTGTACCCTGTGTCGGATTACGAATTGTGTGCTTCGATGCAATTTTCTACTATTTGGAATTTTAATCTTCAGAAGCAACCCAATACAACAATAGTGCGTGTACCATTGCAGCAGCCGGTATTACGAGTAGCAAAGGCCTTGGTGTGCCATCAATATGGGCAGTGGACTGAAGAAAGGGCAAGTGGCCCAAAGTTTTCTGACTACTAGTGCCTTCTATCAATTCAACACTGGGGAATGCATACGCCAACAAAAATTTGCCAAACAATGCTTCTTTGGAGTTCATGACTTTGTGTACATGACGCCTCCTGCTGTATCAAAATTACTGTCTATTTTCTACTTAAATCCTACATCTACGGACAAGCTCTCACGTAGACGTAAGATTTTTCAATGAGAATACAGGCAAAAAATGAAAATGGTGTGTAAGGTTGGAAAAGAAATAACTGAAAAAGTCTCAAAAAACATTTACTGTCAGCCAAACACATAAAATTAACTGATAATGAACTTTAATCAATCACTACATTCGTTATTTTCATTAAATTTCTATACTTCACAAATCTTATAATAATTTTTCTTCTTAAATGGAACAGACTTTGAGATAGTTTACACTCACTCAACTTCGTGATGGCAGTAGCAGAAATAATTTAAGGGGTATAGTAAAGTAAGAAAGGTTGGTTTAATTAGATCATGTAATATAACATTTGCATCTATCCCTACCAATACAAATAACTTCAATATCATGGAAGTAGACTGTGTCAGAAATTTTACTACAAATCTTGGTAATAGTGACTACAGCAAATTAAAGAAATCAGATTTAATTAGTTTCACTGTGTTACAGGGGTTTCCTTTTTGTAATGAATTATTCCAAAACACTATATCAAGACCAAAATGTGTACCTAATACAAATTACTTTTACAGGTTTGATGATGATGTTTCCGAGAAAACTCTACCACTGAGAAAAGAAAAAAATTGTGAGACTAACTCAAATACATCTATTCAGTAGTCAACTATTTGAGCAAGAGAGAGAGAGAGAGAGAGAGAGAGAGAGAGAGAGAGAGAGCAAACCATCAAAAAACGAGAGTTATTTGAGACTACAGAATTATGACCAAAATTTAATGAAAAATTTAATGCTTGGTCTGCTGACTCTAAAATTATCTTTCATGATGCTAATAAATTCGATACCATTACTGAAAAAACAGATTATATAACGAAAGCACTTAATTCTATGGCACAAGTAGCTAAAATGAGAACTAACTTCAGAAAAGGAGTTAAGTTGATTATAACAACTGCAAATCCAAAATTTTTTTATCTGATTTCTACAGGATACAAAGCATCAGCTAACACTCGAAAATATGTTCACGTTTTGCGTGATAAATAAGAGATCTTTGGAGAGAAGAGAACCACTTGTATGAATATCAAGAGCTCAGATGGCAACCCAGTTCTAAGCAAAGAAGGGAAGGCAGAAACGTGGAAGGAGTATATAGAGGGTTCATACAAGGGCGATTTACTTGAGAACAACATTGTGGAAATAGAAGAAGACGTAGATGAAGATGAAATGGGAGATAAGATACTGCGTGTAGAGTTTGACAGGGCACTGAAAGACCTGAGTCGAAACAAGGCCCCGGGAGTAGACAACATTCCATTAGAACTACTGATGGCCTTGGGAGAGCCATTCATGACAAAACTCTACCATCTGGTGAGCAAGATGTATGAGACAGGCGAAATACCCACAGACTTCAAGAAGAATATAATAATTCCAATCCCAAAGAAAGCAGGTGTTGACAGATGTGAAAATTACCGAACTATCAGTTTAATAAGTCACAGCTGCAAAATACTAACGCGAATTCTTTACAGACGAATGGAAAAACTGGTAGAAGCCGACCTCGGGGAAGATCAGTTTGGATTCCGCAGAAATGTTGGAACATGTGATGCAATACTAACCTTACGACTTATCTTAGAAGAAAGATTAAGAAAAGGCAAACGTACGTTTCTAGCATTTGTAGACTTAGAGAAAGCTTTTGACAATGTTAACTGGAATACTCTCTTTCAAATTCTGAAGGTGGCAGGGGTAAAATACAAGGAGCGAAAGGGTATTTACAATTTGTACAGAAACCAGATGGCAGTTATAAGAGTCGAGGGGCATGAAAGGGAAGCAGTGGTTGGGAAGGGAGTGAGACAGAGTTGTAGCCTCTCCCCGATGTTATTCAATCTCTATATTGAGCAAGCAGTAAAGGAAACAAAAGAAAAATTCGGAGTAGGTATTAAAATTCATGGAGAAGAAGTAAAAACTTTGAGGTTCACTGATGACATTGTAATTCTGTCAGAGACAGCAAAGGACTTGGAAGAGCAGTTGAACGGAATGGACAGTGTCTTGAAAGGAGGATATAAGATGAACATCAACAAAAGCAAAACGAGGATAATGGAATGTAGTCAAATTAAATCGGGTGATGCTGAGGGGATTAGATTAGGAAATGAGGCACTTAAAGTAGTAAAGGAGTTTTGCTATTTGGGGAGTAAAATAACTGATGATGGTCGAAGTAGAGAGGATATAAAATGTAGACTGGCAATGGCAAGGAAATCGTTTCTGAAGAAGAGAAATCTGTTAACATCGAATATAGATTTAAGTGTCAGGAAGTCGTTTCTGAAAGTATTTGTATGGAGTGTAGCAATGTATGGAAGTGAAACATGGACGATAACCAGTTTGGACAAGAAGAGAATAGAAGCTTTCGAAATGTGGTGTTACAGAAGAATGCTGAAGATAAGGTGGGTAGATCACGTAACTAATGAGGAGGTATTGAATAGGATTGGGGAGAAGAGAAGTTTGTGGCACAACTTGACTAGAAGAAAGGATCGGTTGGTAGGACATGTTTTGAGGCATCAAGGGATCACAAATTTAGCATTGGAGGGCAGCGTGGAGGGTAAAAATCGTAGAGGGAGACCAAGAGATCAATACACTAAGCAGATTCAGAAGGATGTAAGTTGCAGTAGGTACTGGGAGATGAAGAAGCTTGCACAGGATAGAGTAGCATGGAGAGCTGCATCAAACCAGTCTCAGGACTGAGGACCACAACAACAACAACAACAACAACAACAACATCATCTGCTGAATCTACTGATATAGCAAACATCAAGTTTAGTATTCACATGTTAGCAATTCTTACAGGCAGCAGAGGTAATAAAATAATAAATTTAACTGAGACAAAAAGACTACAATGTGTATTACAAGAATTAATAATAATGAAAATCAATGTCCTGGGTAGCAAACAAACTACAGTTAAAGTTAAGAACTAGTTAGGAGAATACAAGGTGAATTTACCCTAGATGAGATTAAAAATGTTGAGCAACTACTAGATATCCATATAAATGTTGTGTGTGCTGAAAATTTCAATTCAGTTATCTATAGTGGTCCTAAGATAGCAATAAAAATCTATCTGCATAAAAATCAAAATATTCTGATATAATGTTGATGTTTATAAAGGTCAAGAACGTAAATTGATTTGTTTGAGATCTGAATTACATAAATGTGACTTTGAAATATGTAGAAACACATAGTAAAAATTAAAAATCGTAAGTGTTACATACAACACAGAACACAAAATGGTGGTGTTGTGAAAGAAATTTTGGTGAAGAATATATAGTCAAAGGATGCCAAAACTGTAGTAAAAGTGGTTGTTACATTAAAAGAGAATACCAAGATTATTGTGTTTTCCAGTGCTGGAAATGTAACAAATAAATAAATAAAATAAAAATAAAAAATAGTTGCAGGTAAACAGTTTAAATGTAGTAAAAAGGGATACCAATAAGGATTCCTTTTTTTAATACTTACAGATACATGTGGTTTGATTACAAAGTGAAACAAGAAATTGATATACATATTCCAAATCTAATAATAGTTCACAATTTTAATGGTGATACTGCTTACAAATTTAAGACAAATTATGAATTCTGTAGGTGGACGATATCTCATAAATATCAAAAGTATACATTTATAGCTGATGCTCTCAATGTTATGATTCACAATTCATTCTGAAATACTCTGCTGAAAATACAATAATACCGTAATACCATCTACACAGTAACTAAACTGACATTATTAGAGATACAGCATTTAGAACAAAAAATTGTAAATAGCAGCAATTTTGTCCAAGTCCCACTTAGTAGCTTCACAAAAAATTTGATTTGAAAGAATTGACAAAAGATTACTTCCACATCACTAGCCCTGCTGAATGATTTAATACACAGTTCGCATACACCTGGTGGCAGACTGCTGTGGAACAGTGAAGGCAAGACAGCTTTCAACAATGTAAAGTCTGCTATGGCCGAATCCACTCTGTTGGTACACACTGCCTCACAAGCGGCACTCACCTTAATGGTTGGTGCATCAGCGACAGTGACAACCTTCGGAATTCTACAGCAAAAAGCTATCTTGCTCACAACAGAACTGGTCTACTTACCACCACGAACTGTATGTGGCACACACTTCAATAAAAAAATTCAGACACATGCTTGAAGGCAGACACTTCACTCTTGTCATGGACCACAAACCGCTCCCAAATGCATTTCTTCAATGCTCGGACAAAGTGTCACCATGCCACCTTCGTCATTTAGTCGATTACGAGGCACTAACTGTAGAAAAACAGTCTGTTGGTGAACTCCGAGATGTCTTGACCCAGCCATCAAGCCTTCAGCTATGTTGCATTCAAGTGCCTCCAACAAGTGTGGCTTTGGATTGTGGCGTATCTCAATGAAGCTACAACCCTTCATGACTCAAGGTTTTTGACAGCCATTGTGTCACAACATGACCTGTCTCACTCTGGTGTTTGTGCTACAGTGCAAATGGTGTAAAAAACTTGTGTGTGGAACACTGGCAGCATGACAAGATCACTCGCCATGTTAGTACATCCCTCTGCATCGTCATGTTAGGGCACCACTTGGAACATTTGTTCCACGTAATCAGTTGTTTGAACATGTTCAATTGACATGAGTGAACTGTTGCCGCTGTCAGAGAGATGTACTTACTGTCTGACTGTCATAGACTGATTAATTCGCTGGCCAGAGATATTCGCCATGACTGATATCACTGCCGAGACCACCACCACTACATTTCTAAAGGGATGGATAGCCAGTTTTGGTGTACCATTACTCGTCACTACCAACCAGGGCAGGCAATTCGAATCTTTTATATTCAAGCCACTCATCACCTTGTTAGGTATGAAATGCATCCGGACAACTGCTTACCACCTGGCTGCAAATGGCTTGACAGAACACTTACACTGTTGGCTCAAAGCATCTCTTTGATGTCACAAGTCACAGTGCTGGAGATTCAGACACTACCGATCATGCTGCCGAACCTCCACACAGCCATAAAAGTTGATCGGAATACAAGAGCAGTTGAACGGAATGGACAGTGTCTTGAAAGGAGGATATAAGATGAACATCAACAAAAGCAAAACGAGGATAATGGAATGTAGTCAAATTAAATCGGGTGATGCTGAGGGGATTAGATTAGGAAATGAGGCACTTAAAGTAGTAAAGGAGTTTTGCTAAACACAATCATCAATGTGTTAGACTTTTTTCAGTCAGTTACACACATAGATGCAACAACTCAAGACTATTGCAACAAAAGGATCAAAGTGACTCGTTACCCAATTGTCTTAGCCAATTTGTCGAGCTGCAAACAAGTGTTCGTTACGCACGGCACAGTACGTAAACCTCTACTATCATGTACGATGGACCATATACTGTACTAAGCAGGGATGATAAAATGTTTAGAATGAACGTCATGGGAACACCAACAACAGTTTCCACTGGCCGCCTAAAACCTACCTTTAAAGCTGCCAATACTTGCGCACACAAATCAGCTAAAACACCATTTATGGACACATCCAAACCACCCACTACCCTGCCATATGCCACCAATAACCTGCCATGGGCATTGAGTTCTACAAGTGACGACACCACAACACCAACGACAGTTGCCACGAAATCGAGATGCCATATCAAGTTTAATCGCAGATATCGTTAACACTTAGGGGAAAAGTGATGTAGTGGCTGTATAGTGTTTGTGCAGTGTAGTGTATTAAGGTGTAGAAGTGTACAAGTTGTACATTTCAATGCAATGTCTTTGATTTTGTGTTAAGTTTTATATATTTGTTGAATTCTGACATTTATAGAGTATTCTCAGATTGCACTGTGTGAACACACCAGACAATAAATGTTGCTTCGAAGTTAATTTCACACTTGTGCAACAAAGTTAAAGAAAATTATGTGTTCAATATGAGGAAAGAAATCAATGAATACTGTAATTGTGATGTAGATATATTGAGAAGACATTGTTTAGATTGGTTGGTTTGGGGGAGGGGACCAAACAGCGTGGTCATCGATCTGATAGGATTAGGGAAGGATGGGGAAGGAAATCAGCTGTGCCCTTTTAAAGGAATCATCCCAGTATTTGCCTGAAGCGATTCAGGAAAATCACAGAAAACCTAAATCGGAATGGTTGGACATGGTTTTGAACTGTCATTCTTTCGAATGCGAGTCCAGTGCGCTAGGTTGTTTGGACTTGTATTGACTTAAGAAAAAAATTCCTGAAGATAACTAATAGTGATCCACTCTGTTAATTGCTGGAGTTTGCATGGCTGTATACAGACCAAAATATTTGTCCGTCAGAACAATTGCTGTATCGGACAGAGAGGACAAAGAAAATTACAGTAAAGAGTCTACTGCTTGGCTAAATAGTTTAAACAATTATTAAAGAGACTACTGCTTGGCTAAACAATTTAAACAATTATAATATTCAATGTGCTCTTAATGATGGTGAAGTAGATGGTTTAGATAAAGAAACAAGTACTGTTTATCAATACCATGACTGTTTTTGGCATAATTGCAAAAATATATTTCAAAGATGAAATGATTAACAACAAAAATAAAGAGTCAATAGACAAGCAATATTAAAGCACTTTAACAAGAAGTAGTGAGATAGCGAAATTCTGGATATAATTTAGTGGAAATATGGGAATGTGATTGGGTAAACTCAACAGAATATGAAAAAAACTAAAGAAATTAAAACAATTACCCAAAGATGTCAAACCACTAAATCCAAGAGATGCTTTTAGTGGTGGTTGTACAAATACAATAAAATTAAGAGCTAAAGCAGATGGTGTTAAGATGAAAATAAAACAGTGATGTGCGTACCCTTTATCCAACTGTATGATATTATGAGTATTATCCTGAATGACATTCAACAAAAATATATAGACTAAGGCATTAATGTCAAAAATAGTACAGATTTTTAAAATGTAAGGTGTTGCCCGCTACAGGATTGTATAATCCAGTTTTACCAGTACAGATAAAGATTGATAAAAATCAAAAACTGTCATTTCCTTATTGGAACATGGACAACTGATGAAGGAAAGGAAGCTGTGGAAAAAGAATACAAAATTTTAGATGTCAATGAAGTATAGGATTTTAGAAATAAAAGAAACATATTGTTTAAAAATTATGTAAAAGACTTTAAGAATATAAAATTGGAAGCCAGTCCACATGATTTTAAAACCAATGAGGTGTATATCAAAAGAGTTAAAGAATAATTAGATATTTTATTAGAATCCGATAAGAGAAAAGGGATCCAGGAAAATATGCTGTTGCTGAGATGTTGTTGTTGTTGTGGTCTTCAGTCCTGAGACTGGTTTGATGCAGCTCTCCATGCTACTCTATCCTGTGCAAGCTTCTTCATCTCCCAGTACCTACTGCAACCTACATCCTTCTGAATCTGCTTAGTGTATTCATCTCTTGGTCTCCCTCTACGATTTTTACCCTCCACGCTGCCCTCCAATGCTAACTTTGTGATACCTTGATGCCTCAAAACATGTCCTACCAACCGATCCCTTCTTCTAGTCAAGTTGTGCCACAAACTTCTCTTCTCCCCAATCCTATTCAATACCTCCTCATTAGTTACGTGATCTACCCACCTTATCTTCAGCATTTTTCTGTAGCACCACATTTCGAAAGCTTCTATTCTCTTCTTGTCCAAACTAGTTATCGTCCATGTTTCACTTCCATACATGGCTACACTCCATACAAATACTTTCAGAAACGACTTCCTGACACCTAAATCTATACTCGATGTTAACAAATTTCTCTTCTTGAGAAACGCTTTCCTTGCCATTGCCAGTCTACATTTTATATCCTCTCTACTTCGACCATCATCAGTTATATTACTCCCTAAATAGCAAAACTCCTTTACTACTTTAAGTGTCTCATTTCCTAATCTAATTCCCTCAGCATCACCCGATTTAATTTGACTACATTCCATTATCCTCGTTTTGCTTTTGTTGATGTTCATCTTATATCCTCCTTTCAAGACACTGTCCATTCCGTTCAACTGCTCTTCCAAGTCCTTTGCTGTCTCTGACAGAATTACAATGTCATCGGCGAACCTCAAAGTTTTTACTTCTTCTCCATGAATTTTAATACCTACTCCGAATTTTTCTTTTGTTTCCTTTACTGCTTGCTCAATATACAGATTGAATAACATCGGGGAGAGGCTACAACCCTGTCTCACTCCCTTCCCAACCACTGCTTCCCTTTCATGCCCCTCGACTCTTATAACTGCCATCTGGTTTCTGTACAAATTGTAAATAGCCTTTCGCTCCCTGTATTTTACCCCTGCCACCTTCAGAATTTGAAAGAGAGTGTTCCAGTCAACATTGTCAAAAGCTTTCTCTAAGTCTACAAATGCTAGAAACGTAGGTTTGCCTTTTCTTAATCTTTCTTCCAAGATAAGTCGTAAGGTCAGTATTGCCTCACGTGTTCCAACATTTCTACGGAATCCAAACTGATCTTCCCCGAGGTCGGCTTCTACCAGTTTTTCCATTCGTCTGTAAAGAATTCGCGTTAGTATTTTGCAGCTGTGACTTATTAAACTGATAGTTCGGTAATTTTCACATCTGTCAACACCTGCTTTCTTTGGGATTGGAATTATTATATTCTTCTTGAAGTCTGAGGGTATTTCGCCTGTCTCATACATCGTGCTCACCAGATGGTAGAGTTTTGTCATGACTGGCTCTCCCGAGGCCATCAGTAGTTCTAGTGGAATGTTGTCTACTCCCAGGGCCTTGTTTCGACTCAGGTCTTTCAGTGCTCTGTCAAACTCTTCACGAGATATGTCTACATTAATTACGGGGAAAATTTGCACAATGACAAATTATGAATAAAACTGAGTATGTTACAGAGTTGCACCAGTTGTATGAGATGATACTGGATGAATGATTAGATAATACAGATAAACATTTTATTAATGAGAATATGGTTCAAATGAAGTATAATTTCTAAGATTATTATGTAAAAAATAACAATGCTACAATTAATTTTTATTGCTGCATTCACTACATCAAATCCAAGGTTGGGTTGCATACATGTTAGATAAGCTGGAAGAATCTGAACAGTTTTCGGGTATCCGACCACGTAGCATTGTAATTTGTGGAGAAATTACGACGCTACCCGGTCAGATACCCGAGCACTGTTCAAATTGGAAATACGCCGGGAAAACTTCAATCACTGGAAGAATCTGTTGTATATTTTGATACGGATAGTATAGTATATATTGATGATGGTAAAAATACTGCAGAAAAACAATGTATGTTAGGTTAATGAATTGATGAGTTATGAAATAATTGGATTAGTGATTGGTCTTCAACTGAACCTAAAAGTTACTATTTTGAGAAAAATGATAAAAATACTGTTAGGACGATAAATGGATATACTTTCAACTATAGGAATATTCAAAAGCTGAATCACAAATCTATGATAAGATTAACTGAGAGTGAAGTGAAAGAAAAGATACAATAAATGGAGAGGTAAAAACAAAAAAATTCATCAAAACCAAGTTAACAAAGAATTTTCATATCAGTGTGATAAAAGAGTGGTTCTAGAAAATTATGATACAGTGTCATATTGATATTAAAATAAATTTTCTATATCTTCTCATTTACAAATGAAATCTATATCAGGTATTATAACAATGGAATAATGTTTTTATTGTATTCTGTTTTCTAAATCTATTTCCTCTCTAGATTTCTCTAATTTCAAGAATCATGAAAAATATCAAAATCAGAAAATAAGAAACCTGATTTTTTTCATATATCAGGTCTTACTAAATATAAGTAACAATCTCTTTCCTCTTTATCTAATATTTCTTGAATAAAGTTATAATTATTATACAAATATTCATATCTGGCATACAGGTACTGAATTATTATACAAATATTCATATCTGGCATACAGGTACTGTTCAGTTACTCTTAACCTCTTTTCATTCTTTTAAGCATGTTTTCTGTTCTTCATGAAAAATAAGAAATTTTTTCCTTAATTAACTCAATAGCTTGAGTAGTACTGTTTCATATCAGCGTAGAAAAGTTAGTGAGCTAGAAGTAAATGACAGGATGCGGACATTTAAATACTAGATATGGTGAAAAAATTTGTATGTAGCTTGATGATAAATTTAAAATCATTTTTCCAAACAGATATCATACATTAATTACTGGTAGGCATCTTCAGCTTTTTGAAGAAGGAAATATTAAGCTGAGATACAACGGAATGAAGAAACAAAAATAATGATAATGAATTTCACAGTCTAGAATTTCTAGTTTAATTTTTTAACTTCATTAATACACAGTGCTAAGCCTTGCACACTAAATAATATACGTTTTATTTTTTTTTTTTCCTTTGGTGCCCTGTGCCAATGCCTGGTTCACAGAAAGTGCGGAAATTTTTGTACCCCTCCGACAGTACCCAACACGCACACTTACTAATCCTACCTTCAGTCATCATTGTTAAAGAAGCAAAAGAAAAAATGACACTTGTTATATACAGAACCAGTTATTATATTGTGGATAACCAATCCAGGAGCATACTTGCTGTGATATTCATGGACCGACAGGATTAAGGGATTATACCCACATATAATTTGGAGGGAATATTGTGTTTGAAGAAACTGATTACTCTTTGTGTCATGTCATGAGTAGGGTTAAGTGTTTATTCATAATTTCTATTGTGATACTTCTGTGGATAAATGTAAGCAATATAAGTGTAGAAAAAAAACAAATATATGTTTGAAACTTCCTGGCAGATTAAAACTGTGTGCCCGACCGAGACTCGAACTCGGGACCTTTGCCTTTCGCGGGCAAGTGCTCTACCACAACTGAGCTACCGAAGCACGACCCACGCCCGGCACTCACAGCTTTACTTCTGCCAGTATCTCGTCTCCTACCTTCCAAACTTTACAGAAGCTCCCCGCGAACCTGCAGAACTAGCACTCCTGAAAGGAGACGAGATAATGGCAGAAGTAAAGCTGTGAGTACCGGGCATGAGTCGTGCTTCGGTAGCTCAGTTGGTAGAGCACTTGCCCGCGAAACGCAAAGGTCCCGAGTTCGAGTCTCGGTCGGGCACACAGTTTTAATCTGCCAGGAAGTTTCATATCAGCGCACACTCCGCTGCAGAGAGAAAATCTCATTCTGGAAATATATGTTTGTCAAATAACGTGGCTTTTGTTTGATAGTATACAAAAGAGGACACATATGTTTTTATTCATGTAACTAATCACATTTCTTTCTGATTGTTCAAATAATTATTATGAATTCATAGATTGTCTTAACAATGTTTCATTAAATAAACTTCATTAACAATAAATAAAATGATTATAGTATATTTAAGATTTGAAGCCATTCAATTTTTTCCCATCTGTTATTCAAATGAAAGTTCATAAGCTCAGTTAGTTAAGTGAGTTTCAAAAGTCATATTCACAATTCCTTATCAGAACCTGATGTAGACGAGTGCAATTACTCCAGTGGGAGGATACTTTAAGAGATAGTTTCTTTACAAGTAAGGTGACCAATAGTTGTAGACATTATTGAGATGGTACTGGTGAGATACTTGCATTGGTTAATGGGTGGTGCATTGCACTCTAAGTGTAATCCTACTATGAAGCCACCTATTCTGTTTCGGTTATTGATTCTGGGTGTAGTTTGGCAGAATGGTTGGAGTGGTAATATCTTATCCATGTAAAATTATAGTTGTGCTTATGGAACTTTAAAAACACTGAAGACCATGAGAAATAATTGTCAAGTGACAGATGAACTTATGTTGGTCTGCTATTATCTGTGATACGTGAAGTATTGTCTGGACCAGAGGTGTATCATAATTTGAGTATTTTGTGGTGTGCACAATGAATGCAAATCCTTTATAAGTACAATGGAATGATGCTTGTTGCTAAGTACGATGGAATGATGCTAGACAATTGGCATCCTCAAACTCGATTGTTATCGTTGTTTCTTGTAGCAGTGTGTGGACCAAATTCTTTCATATAATGCAACCATTTTTGAATGAGAGACACTCAGCAACTGTGCAATACGTTCATCCACTAGTTTGACCATGGGATGTACTCCTGACAAAATAGTCTTGACTTCTAAATGAACTGCACATTTCCAGTCTGATATGAGATTTCAGCTTTGTACTTAAATCATAAAGTAAAATGAATTCAGACCCGCCTAACTAACACTTCTATTTCTTTCGGCGCTTAGTCTTTGACTATGTTTCATGTATGCATGCAGTCACTGCAGGCATGGCACCATGCAGTCACCACCTGTATCTTACAAACAGATCCACAGATAGGATATCAATTTCTTGGCTAATGCCAGTTGGTGTGGCAGTAATAATCACTGTCCCCATTTGTAGCCCTTTGGTTACCATCAAAATTTGGTAAATATTCCCTCTCACTAGTTTAACACTCCACTAATGCAGAGCAATCAAGCACTGTAAAAAGTAAATAACTGCTCAATCCTTCTTGTCTCTGTAAGTCCATCTTCATACAAGATGGTTGCTGTACCTCAGTTGTTCAATATAAAATGTCAAATATGCCATCTTCCAGCCTCCCAAGCAATGCATCGACAAGTGATGATAGAAGGGATTGCTGTGTTAAGAAGAAATCTACGGAAACCAGTCACTGAATGCTGGCCCCTATTTTGACTAGACCAGAGGTGGAATCCTTCCTATATGTCACAAACAAAATAAAAGTGGAAATTTGAATGGCTGAAAGTGTTTTAATTTGGGATTTTAATCCTTCTTGTGTCTAGAGTTGGTGTTTTGACTTGCAGAATTGCAATTCTGCACGTGTTTGTGTCCACGGTGTTTCCCATCACCTACAGACATCAAAATACCCACCAATTACTAACACGATACACTGATTTAATACATCTATACGACCATATGTTTTACAAGCGGTGAATTACCCCCTCTTGCAATCATACTCTCCTTTTGATGCACGAAGCTTTGTTTGTCCCTGTCGTAAACAGTTTGTTGTAGTCTGTGCCACAACCTGTTTTCAATAGTTTTGATGTGCCATCAGTCTACATTCATGTCTCAGTCTTATCAGATCATCACAGCTCACGTGGATTCTTGTTGGACATTTATTCTTGGGACATAGTTACACCCACTGTTAAGCTCTCTGCTCATTTAACCTATTCCCACAATGCTTGTCTTAAGCCTGTTATACTATACCAGTCTGAAGTACCTAATGAGTTACCACGCCCATACAGCCTGCTGGTGCTATCCAATAACTCTATGCTAGAATGTGTGCAATGTTTTTTGGTCACTAGCTGTGCAGAAGGGGAGGTAGGGGGATCCGTTGCGGACAGGACAACGCAGTAGTGGAGGTTCTACAGCATAAGCCTTTGCATACACATGCATCTCACAGAACTTGTAGGCTACAGCTAGCAAGTCCGCAAACAACTGTACTAACAGGTTATGCCAGTATGACAAATAATTTGA
The DNA here is from genome assembly GCF_023898315.1 of Schistocerca nitens. Classification (NCBI taxonomy): domain Eukaryota; kingdom Metazoa; phylum Arthropoda; class Insecta; order Orthoptera; family Acrididae; genus Schistocerca; species Schistocerca nitens. The sequence goes on from NC_064614.1 coordinate 805,363,286, forward strand.
CAAGTCAACCATTTACTATCAGAAACACAATGGGTACAGATTTATGTCGAAACTGGAACAGAGAGTGTGAATTTTTTTTTTCCCACCTGTCTTGCTCATCTTTTTTTCTTCCTCTTGTCGCCACATTAAAATTAGTGTCTTTTCCCAAAACACTGAGGTGGCATTTACACAATTTCACCTCACTAGCATGCTAATGCAGCTGTAATTGCGACAGAATCCAGAAGCAGTCTACTATTAATCAAACAAATGAGGACAAGTGAACGCCAATAACTTATGAAAAGCTCACGCCTGGTATAAAAATAAAAGAGTGATTCCTTCCTTTCCATCCATCCAGCACTTCACCAGCTACCAATATCCCTTCGAAGAATTACATTATTTCACTAGAAAAATCTGTAGTCTTGAATATTTTGCCGTAGATAAGAAAGTTTCACATATTAGCTACGTGGCAAAATACTCTCTGCTTTGCACGCTATCATTTATCACAAATTTGTTTCTGAATCTCAAAGCATTTATGAGTTAGGAAGGATGACATGAATATTTCACTTCCACTCTCATTTAGACAGACAATCTGAAGTGAGTGCAATAAATAAAAATCCATTTTCTTGAGATTGGTGGTAGATCTCATGTCAAGTTCACGGAAAAATTCAATTTGTTAGCTGCATTTCGTATGCAGCAATACATAACCTAACATGCACCAAATGCAAACTCATAGTGACGCATATTTTTCATTGCAAAGTATCCAACTTTAGCACACTTCATTATTAGATGTAGAAATATCACAAAGAACTATGACTGTCAACAAAATGATAAGGCATGCCACCATGAAACTGAAAAATGAGGCTACGAGATGTGTGAGAATTTGTTTTAATGAATAATTTCTTTAAAATAGTTTTGAGATAGATTGCTGTGCCACTACTGTGCACATACCTCGATTCCCGCAGTGGAAGCTCACAGTTCAGTAGGCTATAGAGGGGTGGACGTGCCCAGCATTGAGAATAAGAAATTGTTTCTGCACACTGGCCAGATAATCCCATGTGAGCTGTATGTCTTCTCTGGCTTGAATTATTATTTTCTTTGTTGTATGGACAATATATACTCATGTCCACTGTAAATGTTTTAAACCATGACCTCCAGTAATACCCAAGAAACAGACATTGGGTGAGTAACATGACTAATGCCCTCGGCACACTTCAGGCACAGCCCTCCTTTATATTAAGCTGCATAGATTAACTGTTTGCATCACTGCAGTCATGTTCCTTTTACATGGTCACATTTTGTGTTTTGTCATGGGGTAATGCACAGTCACTGCAGCAAATAATTGCGTATCAAGAATTATTTGTACTCGAAATTTAAAAGTTGTGCATATTAGGCACAAGTGTTAGTTTGCAACTTTTATTAAGAAATGTGTATGATTGATTATTATTTGTAAATCAAAGATACAGAGATTGCCCAACTGTCTTTATCTGTTGAAGAAAACCTGTTATGTGGCTGCTAAAAACTGTGCTACTGTTACTTGTAAACAGCCCCTGTATACTGACGACCTTCCTTGGCCCTCCACTGATGTGAGCCCCATTCTTGAGAGTTACAGTTGCCTGTAATCTGAGGCCTACCCACTGAGCCTGCCGACCACCCTATGGCAGCATCAGCCCCGTTGGTTTTGACTGCACTCCTACGTCACTGAATCCACGCCCTGCAGCACGCTGCTCTCACCCACTGTCAGGCTGAGTGTCTTGAAAGCGCCCTCCCACAATCCTCCAACTACAACCACAGTTGTCTTCCTGACACCATGCCCACTCTGACGGTGTTGCATCAGCAATCCCATATCAAGATAAAACTTACAGGGTCACTTCTCTTTAATTTTGCTTACTTTTGCAACTAGTCCTATGTGGTCATTATACATCTATACAGCTTTCACAAATCTCAAAACCAAATTAACTAACTTTGTTCCAATTTTTCATTCCTGATTTTCTTTCATATGATTGGGTACAGGACTTCCTTGCAGGTATAACTCAACATGACAACCGATGTAGGGACTGGTAGTTGACTCTGGACACAAATTATTGCAGCACATTGTGCATAAATAGGTGAAGAGATCCACTACTGTTTGATTACACTACTGGCAACAAATCACTGAAAACAGCAATTACCATACAATACCTTTGAGTACACTATCAGAGTGACCTAAACTACAATGACCGCACAAGCCAGGTTGAGATTCATTGGGAGAATCTTAAAGGCATGAAATCCATCTGTGAAATAAATGGCTTACAAAACATTCATTCAAATGGTTCTTAAGTATTCTTCATTAATCTGGGGTCCTTACCAAGAAGGATTAATAGAAGAGATAGATAAGATCTGCAAAGAACAGTGTGATTCATCATGTGGTCATATTCTCAGCATGAGAGCATTACAAAGATACTCAACATACTCAGTGACAAACACTATCAGATTTGAACTGTGCATCATGAAGAGATGTACTGTTTGAATTTTGAGAGCATATGTTCCAAAATAGTCGGGCAACATATTAGCTCCCTCCTCCATACTTCTCATGAAATGATGAACATGAGAAAATCAGAGAAATTGGAGGTCATGTGGGAATTAACAGACAATCATTCTTCTCAGACATCATTCTAGAATGTAACAGGTGCGGGGAGAAAAGGTAGTGGATCAGAAGTACCCTCTGCCACATACTATAAGGTGGATGGGTGTAAATGTTGTTGTCCCCCAATTACATTTATGTCTTCCTGAAACATTTACATGTTTTTAGGTGCTTGATAATGGCGTAAATGCTGAAACTGCAACAGCAAAAATAAAAAGAAATACTACATCCGTACAAAAATTTAGCACGGCTGTGCACCCATTTTTCAGGGAGTTGAGTAACACAAAATCATGAACACAGAGTGTTGTTAACACAATGTCCTTTTCTCTGTAATTATCTTCTTTCCAAACATTAAGAGGTTCAGACATCATCCTAACTGCACTTTTATTATTCAAGCTCACAAAACATTTTAAACAGATGTTGCACAGTAAACTGAATCATAAATAAATATATAATATGCTTTTGGAGAAAAATCTTGCAGCATTATGGTAATTCAACAAATAGTAAAAGACATTTCTAGTCAATATTGGATGAACATCAGAGAAAAACTAAAAGGTAAAATAACTACTTAAGGATCAAACAAATATTAAAACAATTAAACTTACGAGATCACTCCAACTACTGAAAGGGCGCTGCTCAATAATTGCCTCTGCCTTCTTCTGCGAACAGTATGACATAGCTTTCAGTTCAGGAATTGTCGCCGTTGACAAAAACTCCAGGACTTTCTTCTTGTCATGGTTACTCACATCAGTTGTTTCAGTTTCAGAATCATCACTGTCAATGAGAATGTGTAAAACTATTAGTGGAAGCAAGTGATTTTCATTAACATTGCACATAACCCAACATCCTTAATCGTATATTATACATTTCCCTGCCAGAGCAGCTTTGAAAGACTTAACAGAAGTGATAACTGCTTTAGCAGTGATCATAACACAGTTTCACTTTATTGCCCACACCTTAAACGGCAGATTTTAAAGTGAAAATGAATGCACTCAGCACAAAGCAACTCATACGACAAATCACTTGCAACGCGTACGGTGGTGCCCTCAATTACAGTGCTTGGCCTGTATTCAGAAACCCTCACAGACCAATTCACTTCACTTCATACTGTCCAGCATCAGTGTGACATCTGATATAGACAAGGTGTGCCATGGACTTGGATTTTGCCAGACTGACTGGGAGATTGTGTATTCTGCATATGGCGAATAGGCTGTGAATTTCTAGATTCCCTGGTTAAACTAGCTTCTTCTGTTTCCGCTCAGATAGGTTACGATCTTACTGGACTGTGTTCCAGTTGTAAATAAACCAGAATAAACATCAAGTAGTGTAAATACTTCAGAACTGATCAGTCTCATATTTCTAATATGTATATTAAAGTATTCATTGCTTCAGCCTTCTACTCAATATTCCAAAACACAATGTGAATAATACATGTTTCAATGTTACTAAGACACTGCTCTCATTCTTTTCTGGTGGTTTTCTGCAGCTAGCACAATCTCTCTCTCTCCCTCCCTTCCAGTATTAATTCTGATAGTAATGTTGTATCAAGCAATCCATTCCTGTGGCGCAAACGAGAAAACTTAACACACAAACATTCAAACTAAATAACCTTACAATGCCACTTAAAATAAATAAATAAATAAAATACTGGAAAAAATTAACCTTCCTACATCCATGAATTTTTTTCCCCTACTGAGAACCATGGGTTCACAAAGACTCCAAGTAATTTACACAGGCAGTATTTTAACAAACTAACATATGAACAGCTGTTCAGCTTAACAGTCATCATAAATGTTAGATTCAAGAAACAAAAGTAAATTTAGACTGGGGTCATATTGGGATACTCAGTATGAAGAAGAATGCATTAATTTTAATGTGTTGTACATATAAAACTGAACAAATCATCATTGGATGACCACAGTGGCACTAGAAGTGTTAAACTGTAGGAAATTACTCATCTAGAACAACAATATGTACAGGACAGATTGGTACTCACCACTGAGTCACAGCCTGACACAATCAAAAAGTGCTAGAGAGAAAGACTGTCTCAAGGCTAGCGCTGTCTTTTTCACTGTGACTCAATAGCAAGCTGCAATCTGTCTTTTCTGTACTTCTGTTATTCCATCCTCGACTTTCCTTTGTTTGACTCATCTAGGGAACCATTACAATACACAGTAGACACCAGAACAGTACAAACATCTTACCTATCAAATAACCTTCTCTTGAATGGCTGGGCATCTTCATCATCAACATCAGATGTCCTGTCTTCAATATCCCTATAGTTTTTCTTTGCTGAGAATGAAAATAACCATTCAATATGTTAATAATCAAAACATGTAAATAAGTCCTCTTTAATACACTAGTTTCATCATTTTATTTGTTTATTTATTTCATGTTCCATAGATACAGGTACTGAGTAAATTGCAAGGATACAGAATGTGTCAGATTGTATATGTTTCAGATATCCCTTGCATAAATACTATAACAGATATAATATAAAAAAGGTGTCAAATAAGGAACATATATCCGGTTACCAGAATATTGTGGTACACTGAGGCAGGATCAGATATAGGCTAATTTACATAAATGCAATAAAAGGTTGAATGGAGATATCACATAAAAAAGATATATCCAATCACCAGAATATTGAGTTACACTTAGGATAGGTCTGTAACATACAGAGGAAGCAAAAATAAGCTGAATAACACAATAAATACAAACATGAATGCATAAAACCAAATTATTATATATCTATGATACTGAGATTAAAAGTATTTGAAAAATAGTTATAAATTTAGTGGTGGTATTCATTTTCTTTCATAAATTCATCGACCGTATAAAAAAATTTCTCCATTAGGTACTCTTTCAGGATTCGTCTAAATTTTGGTAATTATTTGTGCAGACATTTGATATGTGGTGGGAGTGCATTAACAGCTTAATGCCAGAGTAATAAGCTCCTTTTTGCACCAGATTTAGACTTTTCAATTCAATGTGTAGACTGTTTTTCATTCTTGTGTTGTAGTCATGATATTCGCTGTTGTATTTGTATACAGCAAAGGTTTTACAGTCAAGGCCGGCAAGGAAAAAATATACTGTGAGGAGGTGGTAAGGATCCCCATCTTTCGAAACAAGTTTCTGTAAGAGTGCCTATGGTGGACACCACTTATTATTCTGGTGCCTTTTTTTTGGGGGGGAGGGGGGTGAAATTATTTTCTTTTTTCTTTTTCTGCGAGAGGTTGGCTCCCCCAGGATACGATACTACATGACATTATTCAATGAAAGTAGGCAAAGTAGGAAGCCTTAATGGCATCCACTTCACACACAGACGCAATAATTCATATTGTATATATTGCTGAGCTAAATCTTTTATAGAGATGAAGATGAAGGATGTGGGTAGACCAATTACATTTGCTGTCTATGCATGCACCCAGGAATTTTGTATCCTCTCTTGCATTGGTTGACCCCTACACTTTATGTTAATTTTGTCAAGATTTCTTTGTGGCATATGGACCCTAATGGGTTTATGTGTGTGGAGTGAGAGACCATTTGCAGAAAACCAATTTAAAACTTCAGAGAAAACTTTGTTTGTAGTTTGCTCAAGATTGTTGTCAGACAATTCACCAATGAGAATTTATGTATCATCTGCAAAAAAGAGTAAAATTACTCTTTCTACTGGAACAAAGAGGAAAGTCATTATTGAAAGTAAGAAATAGCAGCGGACCTAAAATTGAGACTCTGAGTACACCACAACCTACGGTACCCAACTCCGATGCAAAAGGTTCTCTTGAAGAGCCATTCAGCATTATGGTCTGCTTTCAGTCCTTTAGCTATGACTGAAGCCGTAAACCAACAGTATCACCTAGACCATAATATTCTGCCTTTTTCAAGGAATTTGGTGGCTTACGCATTCGAAGGCTTTCAACCAAAAAATACCTAGTGGAGACATTATTATGTTAACAGCCCACAAAACTTGATTACTAAAGGAGAATTGATCGGTACAAAAGCCAGCACAAAACCCATATTCAGGATCTTGTGGAGATTAAGATGGCGGATGATCAATTTGTGCACAAGTTTTTCAAGAATTTTTGGAAATACAGTTATCAGGGAAAATGGGCAATAGTTAGTGACTGTTTTTGTCACCTTTTTTAAAGAGAGGTATCCTGACAGCCACTTTTAGTCTATCAGGGGCAATTCCTTCTTGCAAAGATGCATTGAGTATGTTGCATAAGGCTTGATTTATATATTTATAACAATATTCCCCCTCCCCAATGAACCATGGATCTTGCCGTTTGTGGGGAGGCTTGCGTGCCTTAGCGATACAGATAGCCGTACCATAGGTGCAACCACAACAGAGGGGTATCTGTTGAGAGGCCAGACACACATGTAGTTCCTGAAGAGGGGCAGCAGCCTTTTCAGTAGTTCCAGGGGCAACAGTCTGGACGAGTAACACTAACCAAAACGGCCTTGCTGTGCTGGTACTGCAAACGGCTGAAAGCAAGGGGAAACTACAGCGGTAATTCTTCCCAAGGGCATGCAGCTTTACTGTATGGCTAAATGATGATGGCGTCCCCTAGGGTAAAATAGTCCCCCATTCGGATCTCCAGGAGGACGTTGTTATGAGGAGAAAGAAATCTGGTGTTCTATGGGTCGGAGCGTGGAATATCAGATCCCTTAACAGCGCAGGTAGGTTAGAAAATTTAAAAAGGGAAATAGATGGGTTAAAGTTAGATATAGTGGGAATTAGTGAAGTTCAGTGGCAGGAGGAACAAGACTTCTGGTCACGTGAATACAGGGTTATAAATACAAAATCAAATTGGGGTAATGCAGGAGTAGGTTTAATAATGAATTTAAAAAATAGGAATGCGAGGAAACTACTACAAACAGCATAGTAAATGCATTATTAAAGGCCAAGTTCGATACGAAGCCCACACCTACCAAAGTAGTACAAGTTTATATGCCAACTAGCACCGCAGATGATGAAGAGATTGATGAAATGTATGATGAGATAAAACAAATTATTCAAATAGTGAAGGGAGACGAAAATTTAATAGTAATGGGTGACTGGAATTCGATAGTAGGAAAAGGAAGAGAAGGAAACATAGTAGGTGAATATGGAATGGGGGTAAGAAATGAAAGAGGAAGCTGCCTGGTAGAATTTGGCGCAGAGCATAACTTCATCATAGCTAATACTTGGTTCAAGAATCATGAAAGAATGTTGTATACATGGAACAAGCCTGGAGATACTGGAAGGTTTCAGATAGAGTATATAACGGTAAGAGTTTTAGGAACCAGATTTTGAACTGTAAGGCATTTCCAGGGGCAAATGTGGACTCTGACCACAATCTATTGGGTTATGAAATGTAGATTAAAATTGAAGAAACTGTAAAAATGTGGGACTTTTAAGGAAATGTGACCTGGATAAACTGACAGAACCAGAGGTTGTAGACTGTTTCAGGGAGAGCATTAAGGAATGATTGACAAGAATGGGGGAAAGAAATACAGTAGAAGAAGAATGGGTAGCTTTGCGAGATGAAATAGTGAAGGCAGCAGGATCAAGTAGGTAAAAAGACGAGGGCTAATAGAAATCCTTGGGTAACAGAAGAGATATTGAATTTAATTGATGAAAGCAGAAAATACAAAAATGCAGTAAATGAAGCAGGCAAAAAGGAATACAAACGTCTCAAAAATGAGATTGACAGGAAGTGCAAAATAGCTAAACAAGGATGGCTAGAGGATAAATGTAAGGATGTAGAGGCGTGTATCACCAGGGGTAAGATAGATACTGCCTACAGGAAAATTTGAGAGACCTTTGGAAAAAAGAGAACCACTTGCATGAATATCAAGAGCTCAAATGGAAACCCATTTCTAAGCAAAGAAGAGAAATCAGAAAGGCGGAAGGAGTATATAGAGCGTCTATACATGGGCGAAGTTCTTGAGGACAATATTATGGAAATGGAAGACGATGAACTGAAGATGAAATGGGAGATATGCTACTGCGTGAAGAGTTTGACAGAGCACTGAAAGACCTAAGTCGAAACAAGGCACCGGGAGTAGACAACATTTCATTAGAACTACTGACAGCCTTGGGAGAGCCAGTCCTGACAAAACTCTACCATCTGGTGAGCAAGATGTATGAGGCGGGCAAAATACCCCCAGACTTCAAGAAGAATATAATAATTCCAATCCCAAAGAAAGCAGGTGTTGACAGATGTGAAAATTACCGAACTATCAGTGTAATAAGCCACGGGTGCAAAATACTAACACGAATTCTTTACAGACGAATGGAAAAACTGGTGGAAGCTGACCTCGGGGATGATCAGTTTGGATTCCATAGAAATGTTGGAACACATGAGGAAATACTGACCCCATGACTTATCTTAGGAAATACATTAAGGAAAGGCAAGCCTACGTTTCTAGCATTTGTAGACTTAGAGAAAGCTTTTGACAATGTTGACTGGAATACTCTTTCATATTCTGAAGGTGGCAGGGGTAAAATACACGGAGCAAAATGCTATTTACAATTTGTGCAGAAACCAGATGGCAGTTATAAGAGTCGAGGGGCATGAAAGGGAAGCAGTGGTTGGGAAGGGAGTGAGACAGGGTTGTAGCCTCTCCCCGATGTTATTCAATCTCTATATTGAGCAAGCAGTGAAGGAAGCAAAAGAAATATTCGGAGTAGGTATTAAAGTCCATGGAGAAGAAATAAAAATGTTGAGGTTTGCCGATGACATTGTAATTCTGTCAGAGACAGCAAAGGACTTGGAAGAGCAGTTGAACGGAATGGACAGTGTCTTGAAAGGAGGATATAAGATGAACATCAAAAAAAGCAAAACGAGGATAATGGAATGTAGTCAAATTAAATCGGGTGATGCTGAGGGAATTAAATTAGGAAGTGAGACACTTAAAGTAGTAAAGGAGTTTTGCTATTTAGGGAGTAAAACAACTGATGATGGTCGAAGTAGAAAGGATATTAAATGTAGACTGGCAATGGCAAGCAAATCGTTTCTGAAGAAGAGAAATTTGTTAACATCGAGTATAGATTTAAGTGTCAGGAAGTCGTTTCTGAAAGTATTTGTATGGAGTGTAGCCATGTATGGAAGTGAAACATGGACGATAACCAGTTTGGACAAGAAGAGAATAGAAGCTTTCGAAATGTGGTGCTACAGAAGAATGCTGAAGTTTTGATGGGTAGATCACATAAATAATGAGGAGGTATTGAATAGAATAGGGGAGAAGAGAAATTTGTGGCACAACTTGACTAGAAGAAGGGATCGTTTGGTAGGACATATTCTGAGGCATCAAAGGATCACCAATTTAGTATTGGAGGGCAGTGTGGAGGGTAAAAAGTGTAGAGGCAGACCAAGAGATGAATACACTAAAGAGATTCAGAAGGATGTTGGTTGCAGTAGGTACTGGGAGATGAAGAAGCTTCCACAGGATAGAGTAGCATGGGAAGCTGCATCAAACCGGTCTCTGGACTGAAGACCACAACAACAAAAACAACAACAACATTTCAGTATTTTACTAGAAATATTGTCTGCACCAACAGAGTTTTTATTTTTTAATGAATTGATTATTCTTTCAATATCAATTAATGTGCCTATTTTTTAATGAACTGCTTATTCTTTCAATATCATTTAATGTACTAAAGATAAAGATGTCTATGGAGTCCTGTTGCAGATAGCTTTCTGTAGAAGAGCTAATGCTTCGTCCACATAATGCGTAGTCGACGTAGTTATCTGCATAAAGATGGAAATCGACCTGACACCGATACGCCAGGCTTTCACAGTGGAGGGCGCGAGGCGCAGCGCAGCGCACTGAGCCGTTATGAATGCGCACGCTGAGCAGCACATGCGCAATGTCACCTCAGAAGGCTTTAAATAGCGGAGCTCAGCGCGTACTCACCAGTACTACTACAGTGGCATTCACCTGAAGATGACCAGAAGACTCAGCGCTGAAATATCGTGGCAGGAAGTTACTGATATCCAGCAGTTCTCCCGTGTTTTTATGGAACAATAGTCACTATGTTGTGTTATTTTCGTCTGAAAATCAGCATCTACAATATGTCAGGTTCCTGCCGCACGTTTCACTAGAACAGTCACTGTTATGTCATGATTTTTCTGTTGTAAAATATTAGATAGCTTTTTGCCGTGGCTGTTTATTAGTAAAAGTACACCACTCTTTCTTCTTTTCTTTATGATCCATGTTTCTTGTTGACATTATTTCCAAAAAGTTCATTTGTTCTCAAATCATTGGTATTTTCAAGATCATGATCTTTTGTAGTACAGTCGCTATCACAGTCACTTAGCAGAACATAATATTTGCTATTTTGGAAGACTGCAGTTGTTGATGCAGATTTTGTTGATCTTTTTGTGGATAAAGAATTACCTTAACGAACACTTTTGTCTACTCAGACAATTATTATTTGTTAACTACTGATCTGAATATTAAAATAACATGTGTTTGCATAAAATATAGAATATACTTTTTTATAGTGGCAGACTTGGATTTTCATTTTCCCCACAGGAAAAAAAGTTATTTTCCTATTCTTCCTTCTTGCATTCTGTTCAGGTGCAACAGCCACCTTTATTTTTGTAGCTCATATCTGCTATTTTAAAAATATTAACTTCTCTCTGCACATAATTATTTTTAAAACTATTCAGTCCCTTGTAGCCTTTCACAGATTTCAAGAACTTTATTTCTGATTTCTGTATCTTCCTATGATGTTTAGTACTTATTGTCGATGTCTCTGAGCTGTAAAGCAAATTTGGCACAACCATCACTCTGTAAAATTCTATTTGTCTCTTTTCTCATTTTTTTACATAATATTATTCAGATTGTTCCACATATGGGCTGGTGTTTATTCACACAAGATATTGGAAGTGAGACACTTATTCAATAAGTCCATAGCCTTGTAGCAATTTTGTCCAGACTGGATATTTGCTTCTAACAAACATTGTCTTAATATTTTGTGTAGAGGTTGTCAAGTTACACCTCGTGCAGATCTGATGAAGGCAATAGCCATCTCTCCTCAGTTTGTTGAATAACAACTTGCCTATCAGTAAACAATGTTGTACTTAGGTGCATTTTTATTCCAATGTAAGGGATGCTCTACATCACTGATATACTCCTTGGTTGATACAAAATTTCTTTAGAAGTACATTTTCATTTTTTTTCAGTATTTGTGTATCAGAGTGTAAGAATTTTATGACATCCACATGATGGAGAAGGTAAGTTTGTCTAATCGTAGAGGAGGAGGAGGAGGAGGAGGAGGAGGAGGAGATTCATTTTTAATGTCCCATCGATTATGAGGTCATTAGAGACAGAGCATAAGCTCATATTAGGGAAGAATGGGGAAGGAAATCAGTTGTGCCCTTTTAAAGGAACCATCCTGGCATTTGCCTGAAGTGATTTAGAGAAATCAGGGAAAACCTAAATCAAGATGGCCAGACATGGGTTTGAACTGTTGTCCTCCTGAATGCGAGTCCAGTGTGCTAAGCAATGTGTCACCTCGCTCTGTAAACAATAAGGATCTTTTGACTCTGTCAAAGGCCTTTTTGTATAAGCGGCATTCAAAAAGAAATTAGCCGCAGTCTGGAATGCGCAAACCAGTGACAGGAGGGTAATATCGTGGCATGTGTAACGAGGTGTGGTTCCAACCAGAGTGTGAAAGTTCACAGCCCATCGCTAGAGGGCAGGCATACACGTCACGTGACTATACAGAGCTAGCAGCAGCATCCATCAATCTTCCAACACCGCTAGCTGCATTGGAAACAGTGACATGGAGGTGTCAAAAGAAGAGCAAAGAGTTGTTGTTCGTTTTCTGAAAGCAGAAGGAGTAAGAGGAACGGACATTCATCAATGAATGTCACTAGTGTACGGCGAACACTGCATGTCCCTTGCCAGGGTCAAGGCATGGCACAAACGCTTCAGGGAAGGACGAGTGTTGTCAGCCGATGATGCATGGTCTGGAGCGCCACAATGCATTACCGATGACATCATCCAGCTGGTGGATGCACTGATTACCCAGGACCGCCGAGTGACAGTGAAAGCCATAACTGCCATGGTCAGATTGAGCGTCGGAAGTGTTCACACCATCATGAAGGAATGACTGCATATGCACGAAGTGCGTGCCCAATAAGTGCCACACAGTCTTCAACCACACCATGAAATGTGTCGAATGGCCCACTGTCCTGCTCATCTGCAGCATTATGCTTGGGAAGGGAATGCGTTCCTGGCACGAGTGGTGGCTGGAGATGAATCATGGTGTCATCAGTTCAAACCAGAATCAAAACGACAAATTCTCCAGTGGAAGCATCCAGGGTCACCACCAACCAAAAGAGCCAAGGCCATCCACACGAGTGCAGGAAAGGTTATGCTGACGTCCTTTTTTGACCAAGATGGCCCCCTTCTGCTCCACTTCCTGCAGCACAGGACAACAGTGAATGCCCAGCATTACTTGCAAACCTTGACCACTCTTCACTAAGTGATCAAATCAAAATGACCATGCTATCTCACCCGTGGGATCATTCTGCTCCACGACAATGCAAAGCCTCATACGGCCAACACAGTCACGGCACTCCTGCAGAAATTCAATTGGGAGGTTCTCGGCCACCCTCCATACAGTCCCGACATCTCTCCCTGTGATTACACCATTTTTGGTTCCCTTAAAAATGTTCTGAGGGGCGATTCATCTCAGACGATGACGTCCAGCTGTACACGCAGAACTGGTTGACATCACAGCACCATGAATTTTATTAGACAGCCATTCACCACCTTGTCTCACAGTGGGACAAGTGTCTCAACAGTCAGGGTCAATACTTCTAACATACAGGTACTGGTTTCTATAATCATCCCTCTGGCTCATTTCTTTTTGAATGCCCCTTATAATTGACAAGTATGACGTGAGCCTCTAAGTCAATTTCTTGTCTTCTTGGAATCAGCATTTTAAAAGAAAATGTGTCGTCTATACATTACTGATTGTTTCTAAACTCAGCTTATTCTTCAAGCAGTAACGTGTCTGGTTCTGAATTGAATATCCCATTACCTTTTCTCCAGCCATCAAGAAATATGTAGACGGCCAGGAATTGTTGATTAGGTGCAACAGTCTTCGTTTAAAGGTATTACTGGCACATTTTAGTAATTATGAATTCACTTCATCTAAAACATGTGCTTTTTAGTTTCTCAGTACCACAAGGCTTTTGATTTTTCATAGTCTTACGTGCATTTTGTAGTTTCAGTACATAACATTAAAAGCGAAAAATGAAAGCTCTCCTGAGCTTTAGTATAAGAAAGGCAATGACATATAAATTAAACTATTTTCTTCACACCAGTTATCAAAACATATCTGTATTAATCAAAGCTGTTAACAATCTCAAACATGTCTACAAACACACACACACACACACACACACACATACACACACACAAACACAGGTGAAGTGCCCATTTTAACACTGCTGGATTACAACAACATGTTTGAAACTGCTGACTTTGATATGACACTTTTGAAAATTAAACAGGCAAAAAAACCCACCAACAAAAAGGGAGCCTACATCTATTCACAAATATTTCTCAGAATTCATCCTTGGGATCCTAATATTTTCTTCTTCCATATAAATTATATATCAGTTGTCTTAATTTTCCTTTTTTGACTATCACTCACATTTTGATGATATCAACATGCAACCAAAGGCCAGTAGTCACTTCTTCAAGCTACGGCATTTGTTCAGTATTAAGTCAGGCATGGATCTAGGCCTCAAACGGAACCTAAAGAAGTTGCAACTGATCCTCATATTGTACATCAAGCCTGCCAGTAATCCCTTTCATGAAGTAGTTTCTCGCGTACTCCACGATATCTGTTAAGTTAGCAAAAAAACATACTAGATCTCTGTGTGATCCTGAATGAGCATCTAAACTGGGCCAAACACAATGTCCAGCATGCAAAGAACCTTTCACTTCTGTCACTTATCAGATAGATAAAAAAAATTTACTTACCAAGTGACAGAATGGGAAAACACATGTAAAGGGTAAATAAATGTACAAGTTATTTGACCCAGTAGCACTCTCTTTTGGCAGAAAGGTTGAAGGGGAAGAAAGAAGGACGAAGGAAAAAGACTGACGAGATTTAGGAAATTAGGAAAGTTCAGAAATGTCTCCCAGAAACCATGGCTCAAGGGAGGTGGCATGAGAAGGAAAGACTCATTGTTAGGGACTGTACTGGACAAGATCTGAAAACCTGAGATCTTAAAGGCGGAAGGCATGTTAATAAGCAAGGCAGCGATAACTGACAAAAATTTCGTGCTAGAGCTAATAAGAGTAGAAAGCTAAGTGCCTTATATGTGGTAGAGGTGGGGGGCAGGGAAAAATAGACAAGTCAGAAAATAAAATATATACAAATCTAAAATGGAGAGAAGAAAGGAATAGTTAGTGAGAAAAAAATGTTGAGTACAATCTTTAATGCTCTACCACCTTCCCCCTCATGTTGATGTTTGTGTCCCCTTATCCTCACAACATGCAGATCTATTTGTACCTGGAATCTGAGTGTCCTAGCTCCTAGTTCCCAAGCTAATGCAATCCATTCTTCTATTCTCCCTAAGGAAACACAAGTTCCAAATGCTATGTATAGTTGGGTGTGCCACATGGTCGTACCCTATGGTAGCTGGCTGCAAGATTGTACAGAATAAGGCACACACGAGGCACAATATCAGCAATTTTGGTCACACCCACATCTTCAAAGGTGTACCACGGAAATTCACCATCAGCCCCACCACCACTACCACCAGAGAAACTGCTGCGAGCAAACAAACCATTGATGAGAGAGATTACCGTTGACTACTGCAGATTGTAACAGCAGATAGATGAGCATTAGCAAACACTTGCCAGTAGAATGCTGGACAATAACTGCTGAGTAAATAAACCATCCAGAACTACTCCTTACAATAGATACATGTCGCAAGGTACTAATTAGCATGAGTGCATAAACAGTGCTACTGAATGCTCAGAGCATGGGAAATGTTTGCCTACTAGGCTGATAAACTGCAGTGTGGATTGGCACAAACCTATGATAGGGCATGAGGAGATTAAGAACCAAATGAGGCAATGCGTTCTACTTGGCAACAAGGCTCTTTTCAGGTAGATGTGGTAGTCTCACAAGTGAGTGAATGTCTATGTAGAATAAAATGGGCCTCATCTTATGTCTACCATGTTTTGCACTGTTAATGGTACAGGAAACTACTGCACAATCATGAGCATCCATTTGTTCACTTACAGCACCCCAAAAGTAATATACTTTCAACAGTCTATACACCAATCCACTGCTTTCAAATTGTGTCAGAATGGCTGACGGAAAATTATAGACATGAGAGTACTCATCTGGCTCACAAGGACATATAAACTCAATCTTACTGAATACGCCACTGAGTGAAATGTGCGCACCTTAGGCCCAGGTCCAACTGGCCTCAATGAACTGGGCATTCTTGGATGACAATGTAACCCCAATATCTTATGACGCCCATGCCATGATGCACCACCACCGTCATCAAAGTGAACAGATGGCAACACAATACTAGGTAGATGTGCCTAATTCAATTGCTTGTACATGTGTGGTTAACATTACCTTAATATTTATGCTCTGAAGCATAAAATCATCTGTATCTGCATTACTACTGTAATAGTGTTTCCTATGACTGTAATTTTATTTGCAAGATAAATTCTAAAAATATGTCTGGTTATATGTAAGAGATGGCCTGGAGGTCTTAACCAGCTGAACTAATGCATTACAGAGAGAGACGGAAACAACAAATATGAATAAATAATAAATTCCATATTTATGCATGTTCAGATGAAATTATGTAACTAAGGCCACACATAGACCTTAGGAAATAATAAGAAAAATATGATTTCCATTTTATAATACAGCCTCAGAATCACTGATATGTTCACTGTGGCATTCATTCATATTATTTAACTAATTAAAAGCAAAAGAGAAAGAAAAACAGAAATAAATATGAACCTTTCTTAACTTTCTTGCGCTGCAGTTCATCATCATTTTTTCTTTTAGCTGTATCAGAAAACTTCTCTTCACAGAGTCTGGCCATTGCTTGCTCCACATTCCAGTTGCTGCGTGCAAGGGCATCTTGTAATTCCTGTAGAGAAGTGATCACAATTCACATTTTTTGATGTGTTACCAAATACCAATGGATTGCATACATATTGCCCAACCTCAGAATGTTTGGAAAGTAATTTTTAAGCAACCAATTATGACAAAATTCTTTGTGGAGTTAATAAGTAACTCAAAGAAAAATTGACATCTGAAGGGGGGGAAACAAAAACATCCAAAGTACAAAATAAGGCCTTCAAAGGTCTTGATTTAGAGCTACATTAATTCAAATACAAGAGCTGTATGTAAAGCGGAGATTGAAACGTTGGACAACATGGAAAAATTCTGAATTCAGAAAAAAAAACAGCTACTTGTAATACGTCGTCTTCATTTCATACCATCGAAGACAGAATGTCATCTTTTCAGTGTAACCGTAAATTTGCTGCATTTGAGCATATGTAGCACACAAATACTCAAATGTTGCCGCTGCTATCACAACAAAGGATTAATTGATGATGATGGATTACACCTGAATCAGAATAACAATATGACTGACAGCTAACTGTATACAAGACACCTACCATAGGAAAATCAATCAGAGAATGAGATTGGTCATGTCTTATATTCTCAATCATTTTTTTTTTTTTTTTTTCATGTGGGGTACCACAGTTTTATAGTTGTTGAAAGTCACTGTAATGGTTCAACCTCGGTTCGCATTACTGGCCAATTTTGGCCCTACAAGCCATTCTCAGGTGCTACAGGTGTATCAAGTCAGATATATCCGACACGTTCACACCTATAATAACCATCAACTGGGGTGATTTTGGACACTGGAGGGTGGGGGGAGGGGGTTTCAGACAGTATGGTTTATGTTCAAACAAATTTCGGGCTTGCAGCCGGTCGTCGTTCAATGCTTCGCACGATATTTCAACTGGACACCTGCCAGTCATCTTCAGGTGAGCCATCGCAGACTGGCGAAAACGTCCTCCGTTCCGCAATATATAGCGTACTGTAAGTATTCTGCGCATGCGTCGAAAACTTGATAGTTGAACCACTATGCCCGCCGGCAGCACCCTCGCTGGTGGAATAGCAGAACTCGGTCACCCTCTGCGTTGCTGTTTGCCACGGCCGTCGACGCACTCTGTCGTCTTCGATTTGAGCAAATCGTGGATGACATCCTGGTTCGAAGGAAGAATGATGGTTCTCCAGGGCATTCAGTTTACCGGAAACCCACTCATAATGATTTGTACCTGCAAGCATCGAGTTGCCATCACCCATCGCAAACCATGAGTTTGCTTAAAACACTTGTTCATAGGGCTCATACTGTTTCAGATCTAGATAGCTTACCTCAAGAACTCGCCTATCTAAAGACAGTATTCAGCGAAAATGGGTATTCCATCCGGCAGATTAACAGGGCACTAACAGTTAAAACTAAGAAGCAGGAAGTGAATAAAGAGGAGAACATGCCGGAACAATCTTTAGCTTTTCTTTCTTTTGTTGGCAACACTTCATTTAAAATAGCAAGAATCCTCCGAAAATTTCAGGTAAAAGTGGTTTTCCGCCCACCATCGAACATTGCGGACCTTGTGGGATCAGTTAAGGATAATCTGTTACTACGAAAGGCTGGAGTTTACAAGATACCGTGCCAATGTGGTATGGCTTACATAGGTCAAACCACACGCACCGTGAAAGAACGCTGCACTGAACATCAACGTTACACCCGCCTTTTGCAACCAAGCAAGTCCGCTATTGCTGAACATTGTATTTCTACTGGACATTCAATGGAGTATGAGAAAACAATGATTTTGTCCACAGCAACGTCTTTCTGGGACTCCATTATTAAAGAATCCGTAGAAATACGACTGGCGGAAAATCTGTTAAACCGTGACAGCAGCTACCAGCTGGACAGTGTATGGAATCCCATCATCTCCACGATTTGCTCAAATCGAAGACGACAGAGTGCGTTGACGGCCGTGGCAAACAGCAACGCAGAGGGCGACTGAGTTCCGCTATTCCACCAGCGAGGGCGCTGCCGGCGGGCAGTGTGGTTCAGCTATCAAGTTTTTGACGCATGCGCAGAATACTTACAGTACGCTATATATTGTGGAACGGAGGACGTTTTCGCCAGTCTGCGACGGCTCACCTGAAGATGACTGGCAGGTGCCCAGTTGAAATATCGCGCGAAGTATTGAACGACGACCGGCTGCAAGCCCGAAATTTGTTTGAACAGTCAATTCGCTGGGAAAATTTTAAAATTCACAGTATGGTTTATTTTCTCTTCCCTGCTGCAGCAATGAATTGGCGCTCATTTTCACTTCCACACATCAGTTATTTTGAGTTATTTACCGTTTTATGTTCCACAACTTTTCTTTTGGCTCGACTGTTTACCTAGGTAAATATCTGGTGGAGAGTCTCACTGTTGAAAGTGGAAACTACCTATTGTTGCAACTGGTGAGATAGTATTATAACTGCAATGGTCAACAAGCCCTGTAGCGTAAGGCATTTAGACAATTCCTGTAGAAGTTTGTCCAGTTTTTCGTGTACAGTTATAACATGACGAGAGTTTTTATAAAATTGTGGACTATTTGGGGACATTTCAGATAATGTTGAGAAGGTACTACAGTATGGTAATCGTACAGAAAAATGTGTGGTTTGTATCGAATATCTAGATCGATCCTACAAAATAAAGAATGGGAAATAAATCCAAAAACAATTGGGAGTACAACCAGTATGAAACCAGGAATAAGAAGGAATGTCAAGGTATCTTGAGGGCTGTACATTGGAGATTTCCTTTCACTAAATTGGGTATTAGATATTTAGTGAAAGGCTATCTTGACAAATCTGGCCAAAAAGAAGAAATTTTCTAACAATTTACCAAGAGGAGAATGAGAGGACAAGCAGTAGTAAATAGGAGCAAGAAGAAATGTTGAAGCAAGGTGTCATAATAAAAACTGACGTTTAATACATAAAATTCATTACTGTATTCTACAGACAATAGCATGCCTTTTTTTTGGGGGGGGGGGAATTGGCTCCAAATTCCAGTGCATCTTATATTCGAAGTTGATATATAAATGTTCAGTGTTTGACTTAAAATACCTGCTAGTCTTAAAGATGGCCACATATTCAATGCCGCGGGAAACCTATCTCTATCTAGCATCACTGGCTTGAATTGGCAGCTGCAGTGCACTGACGCAACAAACGTGATGCGCAGATTCACAAGCTTTCCCTCCCACCCCACCATCACACTGTCAAGCCTATGTTGCATCATGGCAGTCTATGGTGCCAGTGAATTTGAATTGATTTGTTATTGATAACAATACAATATTTTTGTTAGTAGCTAGTTTTGTAATGGAAAAAAGGTATTCATGTGAGGCATGTTAAAAATAGAAAACGATGAAAATGAAGAGGAGGAGGAGGAGGAGGAGGAGGAGGAGGAGGAGGAGGAGGAAAAAGAAGGTGTTAAGTCACTAAAATCAAATAGGAATAACATAGAATTAAAAAAAAAAGTCAATTTTTGTCCGAATTCCTCCCACATACTTTGAAACTTCGGGCAGAGATTTAAAAGCGTGTGTCTGAAATCATCCCAATCAATGGTGTGATATGTGACACACTGTTTGGAAGACTGAAATACGTGTGACGCCATGAATTACAATAGTAACAGACATTAACATCGTCAACAATACTGTACAATGATACGGGATTGATAATTATAGCCTCTCATCAAATTAGTAAGAATGTTGATTGGCATCAACACTTACAACTTAGTGTGTAAACAGTGCAACTTGTGATTTTCTTATCGTCTCAGGATAAAATTGTTCACACCAAACGTAGGACAGTGTTGAGTGGCTCCCCTAGGCCCGCTTTCATATTCAGGGTGTATACGCGGGCAAGGAAAAAAAATTTCCGGATTTCTCGGTTAAAAATACATTTTCTCCTGGTGAAAAACACTTTTCCCGTGTAGTGGCAGTATACTTTCCCTTGAAACTGTAAAAGTTATCAATCCTCTGAATGGCTATGGTTTTATACACCGGCGTAGAACTTCTCAACACTTTAGGATATATAACTCAGAGGGAAAAAACAGAAGTTTTGGATAGATCTTTGATGTGCAGCAACATGTATGCTGTATATTTTCATATTGCGAAAGTATAAATGCGAATTCCACAAAACACCGCATGTTACTTACTGAAGCATTGAAATCGAGATTGCGATGCGCTTTTGTAAGCCAGTCACAGCTCACGCCACAACATCTCGCCAGCCGATGACAGCAGATATTCAGAGTATACGACATGTGATGTAGTCAGCCAATAGCAACATCACTGTTATGTAGCGCGAACACACAAATAGGAAAAGTTAATGGTTTAAATTAATATATATAGTGTTGCTACAGGAAAAGAAAAGCTTTCACATATAATATTGGTCTCTAAGAATTGTGGAGATGTACAATCACTGGCTCACCCCCTAATAATATCGCTACCCTACCGCAGTGAGAACAAATGTATCTTTTCCATATAAGTTCTCTGAAGTACGAACTCTATGCTACATGCATTGTGTATACACTGCGAGAATAAAAGTATTCATAGTAAGTGACAGGAGTGCGAGTGATTATCGTCGTAATCAGCACGCTCACTCCCCACTACCTATAGATTAATAAGCTGCAAGAGAAGCTAAGCTTTCACATATAATGCTGATCTTTTTTGTGCGTGTTACATTTAAGATACATCACACAAATGTGCCAGTAAAATATTTAATAACGACATAAATGTCTGATCTTCTGGGCTCGAAATTCCTCTAAATGGCTCATCCAAAAATGTTGATTTTTAAATCAGAGTCAACCGCTCTGTGATTTCAGAAATTCATCGTATATTCTCACATATTATTCATCTTGCGTAAAAGGAAATTTATTTTGAAAAGTAAAGCCTAGTTTACACGACGACACTAGGTTGTAGGCAACTGTGCTACCGGCCACTGCGCATGCACGCGTCACGTTTGCCCAACCCGTTGGTGAAATTAGACCATAGAACTAAACACTTTCGGCGTGTTGATACTTTGGCAACACTAGTTGCATGAGTTTTGAGGTTACGTATGTTCATAGAGTGCGGAAAACAAATGTGAAGTGAGGAAGGGAGAATAATGTTCGCTTTTTGGATATCTTTGTATAGGTGTCTGTGAGATTTCAATGATGTTGATAACAAAAAATATAAGCAACATATTGCTGCTCCTGAAACCGTCATGTGTGATCAGAATACAGATGGTTTACAATATCTGAGCTGCAGGGCAAAATTTATTGAAAATGGAGCACATATGCAACTTAATTAAGAGAAATACAATTCTGGCTGTAGAAATGCTCTCGTCTACAAGGCTAAAATCCCATCGTTCGAGATGGATGATTCTTTTTTAAGGAACATTGTTGACAGGGTTAGATTGTTTTGAGGGAGGAGACCAGACAGCGAGGCCATCGGTCTCATCGGATTAGGGAAGGAAGTCGGCCGGCCCTTTCAAAAGAACCACCCCGGCATCTGCCTGGAGCGATTTAGGGAAAGCACAGAAAACCTAAATCAGGATGGCCGGATGCGGGATTGATCCTTCGTCCTCCCGAATGCGAGTCCAATGTACTAAGCACTGTGCCACCTTTCTCGGTTTATTGACGGGAGGGAATGCTACACAAGTCAAGAAGCTGCATGCTTTATTCAATATTCATCTATTCAAAACGTCGTACCATGCTCCCCATTCACATATGTTTGAATTTAGAAATATTTCCACTACAGATCTATCTTCAAGACAGTAGTTTGCAAACCATTCTGTTCTTAATGCGTCCTGCTTCGAATAATTATTGCTGTTAATGTAAATAATTATTACTGATATGTTAATAATTATTGGTGTTAATGAAAAAGAGTCATCACCAACTAAAACTACATTTTCTAGAATGCCGAGTATTCTCGATTGTAATGCATGCAATGTGATATGTAATTTCAGTTCTGGCGACAGTGCTCCATGCATTACAGTGTCTTTTCCTTATCTTATAATTAACTCTATTTAGAAGAAACGTGAACAGTTCTGGCAACATTCTAAGATAATTAAAAGAACTTCGTGGGCCATCCATTATAAATTATTTCAGCAAGGTTGCTGAGCAACCTAGCTGACGTCTTGTTTCCATCCAGCCACGAATCGAAACATATTTCTTAATTTTTTTAATGCAGCAATTCCACGCAACAAGCTTTTAACTCCATTACAACTCGGGTGACGTGCAACTGCCAAAACTTTCATTTCAGACATGACTCAGGAACCCACAAAACGATGAAGCTGAAGTGTATGCTGGTGTCGCCGTGTCTACAGTCATATATGAAACCATTTGCGTGCAAACTCATTCCACGTAACGAGTGGCGCAACACAATGTCGTCGAGTAAACTATGCTTAACGCTTCTCCAACCACAATTCGCAATATTTTCCCGCGACTTGTTAGAAATATGTTCATTTCAGTAGTTGCCAGAGAGTGCTAGATAACAGGCATCACCGCACTTGCACAGCTACGACGCAGGAAGCCCCTATGTTCGCAAGTGTAAACATTACAAGATCTTACATTATGCCATAAAAGAAACAAGACATCAGAGGATACTCCAAGAGCATCAGAATGCCGTGAACCGTACTAAAATGCATAATTCGGCTTATAGTGCACATTCGCATGTTCAGATTCCCAATGAAGTAGGCCTCGACCTGGTATTATGCTCTTCAATGTGGTTTTCGGGATGTAAATTTTCTTGGAGTTCAAATGGTTCTAAGCACTATGGGACTTAACATCTGAGGCCATAAGTCCCCTACACTTGGAAGCTATTTAAACCTAACTAACCTAAGGACATCACACACATCCATGCCCAAGGCAGGATTCAAACCTGCGACCGCAGCGGTCGCACGATTCCAGACTGAAGCGCCTAGAAAACGCTCGGCCACACCGGCCAGCTTTTCTTGGAGTACCAGTACTGTATTATCTCATGTTTGGTTCTTTACTATGGCATAATGTCATACATGCTAGAAGATGAAAACATGCCCTTGAAATATAGCGAACAGTTGAAACTAGCCAACAGCGTGGAATTAAACACTTTCAAATAAATTGACTGCCTCAGTGGAAAAGATTAATAAAAGGCAAATTTCTTTAACTAACCGACAAAAATAATTTCATTGTTCTGCTTGGCTGCCAGAAAGGTGGAAGTAAAATAAGATCTGAAACTAATAACATTTTAGCCCTTCCATAATTATGTGAATGTATTTTAATTCTCTTGATAGCTCCCGGCCACAGAAATCCATTTTGTATTCATTTAACGTGAGAGCAGTAAACAAAGAGGAAACAGCAAAATCACTAAACGTGGACACGGATGACGTGGAGACTATCCACCTCCCCACTAGAACTCAGACTGCTCCGCGCATCTGCCTCGGATCTACAGTATTTCCAACCCCCCCTCCCTGAACGTTTGGGATCGGACGCAAAAAATTTAAAAAATCGACTTTTCGAAAAAACATTAATTTTTTAGCACACATCTTTCTGAACAGTCTGGCACATAAAACATATACGTTCGAGGAAATGTAAGACATGTTATTTGGTGTTCAGTGTGCCAAGAACAGTGCCAGGGCATTCTTCTATCGCACGTCACTGCATTTCGCTCTGTGGAATTCCAAGGTGTATATTTTGTAATGGATACCATCAAACTATATTCACGAAAGTGGAAATTATAATGTTCTGTGGTGCCTCTCCTGCTACCAGTCGGCCGGATTGACATCCCGCCGCTCTTTTTCCAAAAACCTCGCAATTGACACTGGATGGGATTATTAGTAACCGGGAGAACAAGAACTCTTCAGAAAATCTGCACTCTTTACTTCCTATTAGCTAATAACTTGCTGTTTTTTGTGACATAAAATGAAATGTAGGATACATAAAACAATAAAGACAAGAGACAAGCAAGACAGTACACATTTCTTTAATCCTTAGGTCCTAGCATTTTTTTTCTCTCTAATCTTGCTGCAGCTTTACATGGCGTGCTTACCTTTCTGCGAAAGAATCTATTACCTCATCAAAGTTCGTCAAACATTATGCTACACGAAAAATCGAAATGTAATTGTCTAATACTGAAAAAGCTTTACAGTTAGTACCCAAGACTGGTGTGATTTCTCGATCTGATTTGTCTATTTTGTCACTGTCTGCTGAGGCAGAAGAAAATAACGTAAATTAAGGCCAGGTGGACGGCGAGAACCCAGGACATGTTTTTGTACTAGTTCCCACCTGAGGAGTTCTGAGAAACTGATGTCTGGGGGAAGAATCTAGATGGCGCATGTTGTGAAACAGGCGCCGAGGTCACGAATGTCACATTGTAGAGCATGTTCTGCAACAGGATATTGCGAGCTGTCAGTATACACTCTCTGCCTATAATTGATTATCTGGAGGTAGTCATGCCGATGAAGAAGGCTGAACAGTGTTTACATAACAGCTGGTATATGACGTGTAGATCAGCAGGTCAGGACAAGATGAACTCAAGGTGAGGCTGAACTGCAAAAATTCCTGGAATCTCTGAATACCTTCTACCAATTAAATTCCATATGGTCCTATTCCGAATGCCATGCCACTTTCCTTGATGTTGATCTCGTCCTCACCAAAGGCCACCTACACACTTCCGTACGCATTAAACATACCAACAAACAACAGTACTTACATTTTGATAGTTGCCATCCTTTCCATGTCAAACATTCCCTCCCATACAGCATTGGAATCCAAGGCAAAGGATGCAGACTCTTTACAGCAAAACACCGCATTCTCACCGCAGCCTTCACTGCATGTAGTTACTCCACCAGCCTAGTTAAAAAGCAGGTTTCTCAGGCCATCACAGCCAATCCTGGTAATGCTGATTCCTCCAAAAAACAGCTTCGGAGCACACCATTGATGACTCAGTATTATCCTGGTCTGGAATGTGTTAATCAGCTACTTCGACAGGGCCATGACTTCCTAAAATCGTGCTCTGAAATGAGATCCATTCTGTCTAAAATTTTTCCCACCACACCTAGAATAGCTTTCAGTCACCCTCCCAGTCTCCGCAATATTCTTGTGAGACCCTATGCTCCTTCTCCACCCATCTCCCTACCCTATGGCTCCTAATGCACCCTCCTACCACCACCTATATTAACCCTGTAACTGGCAAAACATATACTATCAAAGGGAGAGCCACCTGCAAAACAACACGTTTTCAAATCTCGTCCGATTCAGTCCCCAATAATCAGTCTTTCCTTCTCATCTTGTATGGTAAGCTTCCCCTCAGCCATGGTTCTGGTTGACTTTCCCAAAATCTAGCCCTTTTCCTAGGCCTCTCCAGTCCTTTTCCTTCACCCTTCTTCCTTCCCCTTCAACCCTTCCACCTGAAGAAGGAGCCACTGGCTCCGAAAGCTTGCCCATTACAACCGTCTTTTATATGAGCGTTCTGCTGCCGCCTCGTGAACAGATTTTTTATGTATTCAGCTAAATAATTCTGTCAATAATTGACTGTTTTCATTGTTATATTTTCATAATATTACTGTTATTTACCCACATGTGCCCACACCTTCCTCCCCCTCTGTGTTCCCACCTTTTCCTCCATCACTATGTCCACCTCATCCTTCCCATTTTCTCTTCATCACCACCTCCTCCCCCATCTATCTATGTCCTTCCCTCTATCCACGTCCTTCCCCACCACTCTCTGTACATCTCCTCCTCCCTATCTCTCTGTTCACATCACCTCACCTCACCTCACCTCACCTCACTACTCTCTCTCTTCAACTCCTATGCCTGATCTCTGCCCCCATCTTCTATGTCCCTACTCCTTCTCCACACTCTCAATTTGCTTCCTCCTCTCTCTGTCTACCCTCCTCCCCCATTCTCTATCCATGCCCTCCTGCCTCCCCCTCTCTCTCTGAATATCCCCTTCATGCATGCTGTTACTACTCCAACACAACATGCCTGTGATGCAGGGCAGCCTACACGCAAGAAGCAGGAAAAAATTATTTTTACCATTATCTCCGCTGCTATTGGAGACTGGTTATAAATCCAACAACGCTGATATTCCTGAGGCCTTGTGTTCATGTGTCAAATTTGGCTGAAATCAATCCCAGACATACATACCTAAACTCTGCTATATGTTGGTACGTCTCCTCCTCTTCTCTCTGGCCCTCGCCTCCCTATCTGTTCACCTGCTTCTCCCACCCACCACTCATCTCCTCTTCCCTCCCCTCTTTCTGTCCATCTCCTTCACCCCTCTCTCTGTCCATTTCCTTCTTCCCCTCCCTCTCTGTATACCCTGTTCTTCTCCCCCCCCTCTCCATACCTTTCCCTTCCTGGCCTCCTCCCTCCTTATCCATTCCCTCCTGCCCCCCCCCCTCCATCTCCATCTCCTCCTCTACCCACCTTACCGTCCCCCAGGTGTAACCATCTGCACATGTAGCCCCTGCGGAAGAGGTTGATAAATCAGGCTGGTACTACTTCCACACGCCTGTAATGCAGCACCGTCTATCTCTCAAGGCCTTGGAGGCACTCTTTTTCCCATGACGAGTAGGCAGCCTTGTAAAGCAGCTGATAAAGCAGGCCAATACAACAACACAGCATGCTTGTTGTGTGAGGCAGCCTGCAGGTCGGGGGGGGGGGGGGGGGGGGGGACGAGTAATCAACGTTTTTTGCCTCTGATGTGTGGGCTACCCTGAAAAGCAGGTAGATAATATTCCCACATAACGCATTTGTCATGCAGGCCAATCAATACAGCAGGGGCTTAAAAAACATGCCTGTCTGTACCTCCGCAAATACTGGAACTAATGTATTGTAAACCTAGTTATGTTGGTCCTCTCAGGGCAAGGAGTTTGTGTGTCAGATTTGGCCCACTGCACTCCAGGGAATTGGACGTAGTTCTTATATATGCGCGCGCGCGCACACTCACGCCCAAGCCCACTCGCACTCGCACGCGCACCCGCACGCGCACTCTCTCTCTCTCTCTCTCTCTCTCTCTCTCTCTCTCTCTCGTTCGCTCTCTCTGTTTTGCATATTACATATATACTAGCCTCTTCCCCATTGCTTTACCTGTGTGCATGCACAAATCTCTTAGCCATCTCCTCCTCCACCCTCTCTGCTATCACCTCCTTACCTCCCTAATTTGTCCGTCTCCTCCTCCCACATCTCAGCCTATCTAATCTCTCCTCCCCTCCTGTCTCTCCCCTCCCCCTACCACTATCCATCTCTTCCTCTCCCCCCTCTCTCTGTTTCCCTCTCTGTGCATCTCCTCCACCCCCTCTCTCTATGTCCATTTCCTCCTCTCCCACCAGTTCAGTGCATCCACTCCCACTCCTTCTCTACCTACCCATCCCCTCCTGCCCCCCTCTCCCCCTAACTATTCCCTTCTCTCTCTTTCTCTCTCTATCTCCTCCTCTATTTATCTCAACCTTCCCCCTGCAAATGTCAATAAAGCAGGCTGGTACTACAACAATAACATGCCTGTTCTGCTGGCAGCTTTCAAGTCAGGGGCTGGAAAATCGTTTCTTGCCCCTGACTTGTAGGCTGCATTGCCAAGCAGAATGATCAGGCAAGTGATACTCTCCCCACAGAATATTCCTGTCATGCAGAGCAGCCTATATGTCAGGGGGAGGACAAAAGCAAGTCTTTACCTGTATCTATGCTCCTATCTGAACTAGGTGGTTGTAAACCCCCACAGTGCTGATACTCTTGAGGCCTCCTGTTCCTGCGCCAAATTTGGTTGATTTTGATCCACAGATTTGGGAGGAGATTCCAGACGTACACCCACACATACACTCTGCAGATTTTACACACACACACACACACACACACACACACACACACACACACACACACTTCAACACAAATATCTCTGGAGCAACAACAGAAGTGAAAAACGACTTTCACAGGCATGAGTGTACAGCACGGGCTCATGTAAGGATATACTATGCGACATTCTAAAATGTATGCATATACTAGTTTCAACAGAAACTTTTTTTTAATGGACATCCCATATTATTTCTTATGCAATCAATAATATGAAAAAATGGTGTTGGCTGTATCACAATACGTCAATTACATCCAGAGAAATTGTAAAGCAAAGTTGACAATTGAAATAAACTAAATGCACTGCTGCTGGATGTTCTGAGATGCAAGTGTGAACACCATGTTGCCTGTAATTGTGATGTGATTGATTTACTACAAAGCAACAAATGCTGTACTTATTGCTATTTACACTGTTATAACTGAACTGGAAACAATACAGATGTCCATTGAAACCCAATGAAAAGTGTTTACTCATTTGTGATTTGCTGATCTTTACTACAGTACTAGAATGGGTATAACTGTAACTAAATATTGAGTATGCCAGGGTAAACATAATTAATGACGGACCAAGGATATAACAGAGGAGTAAAGACTATTTGTAGGTACTTTTACATTAATTACATAGTGTACATGACGTGTACAGCATGAGTCACCGAACATTTTAATGACTCCATTACAACTGAACTTTTGCACAGGCTGAAATGATTACATAAACATACAACAGTATCCACAAAATGAACATACGTCTTCTCATGTATACCAGTATGTAATCACATTTCTCTTGGTAGAAACACCACAATGTACATCCGAAGAGATCGTAATTTACATGGCAACACCACTGTGAATGCTTCAGCACTGATGGACTTATACTGCTGTCAGTGTTTCTGGTGTTACTGCAGCACAAGCACCAGTAATAGGGGCTTTCGTGTTGTCCATTGTTGTTGGAATCTGCTTATACACCAGATTTTCACATGTCTGCAGACAAAAAAGTCTATGAAAGTGAGAGCCAGCAACCACGCTATAAATCTCTAAACAGTACTGCCCCATCCTACCCATTGTTTTGGGAATTGTTGGTGTAGTGCATTTCTTGCCTCCTTCGCATTATGCGCAGAGCATCCATCACGTTGGAATCACATTATGTGACTCACATGAAGGGATGGGTCTTCCATCAGACCACATAGGATACATCACAAGAACCACATATACTGTTGCCCATTAATAGTGCCATCAATGAAATATGGACCTATGATGTGTTGTCCTGTAATACCATATCATACACTGACGTCAGTGTTCTACCTGACAAAACCAATGTGTGTTTTCCAGTGACCAGTAGTGCATATTATGTAAGTTAACGTTTACATGGTTTGTAAACTTGGCCTCATCAGTAAACAGTAAATTATGCATAATGTTATGGCCTTGCTGCATAACCCACTGGCAGTATTCCAGGCAAACACTAGGGGTGATCCCTGTGGTTAATGTGTCGAGGCAGACAGGTATTTTAGGTTAAAGCCAAAGTCCAGACAGACAATAATCAAGATAAACAAAATAAAAGAAACTTCATGTACAGTGAATAGGAGCAAAGCTAAGGTCAATATCAACTTACTTCATCAAAATATCAGGGGGAATAAAAAATAAAGTAGCTGAGCTATTAGTGTGTTTAGATGATCTCAAAAATAAAAATGAGACTGATTTACTCTGTCTGAACACCATGTAACTGTGGGGTTGGATAGTGTCAGTATAAATGGGTGTAATTTAGCATCTTACACTTTTAGATCTAGGATGGATAATAGAGGAGTTGCCATTTTCATAAAACAAGGGTATAAAGACAAAACTGTAGAAGTAAGCAAATTTTTTGTTGATCAACACTTTGAGGTTTGTGCATGTGAACTTCAGCTGGATAATGTAGTATTGATTTTAGCAACAGTGTACAGGTCCCCATTAGGAGACTGGGAGCTATTCATAAAAAAGTTTGACTCCCTGCTATGCTGTCTATCAGACAAAAAGAACAAGTTATTAATCAGTGGTGATTTCAATGTAAGCTTTCTAAGTAATTCTGATAAGAAAAGTGAATTAGAAATGTTATTAATGACATATAACTCAGAATCAGTGATAAAAATTTCCTTACACGTATAGCTCAAGACAGTAGCACTCTAACAGATAATGTATTTGTACAGAAAGAGGTTGTAAAACAAACACCTGCTTTCCCTGTGGTAAATGGATTGTCAGACCATGATGCACAACTGATTAACGTACAAAACCTAACAGGGTGTATAGTTCAGAAACCATTAAGTAAAAGTTTGAGGTTGCTCAACCCGGTATCTATAGAGCACTTCAGAGAAAGTTTAAGAAATGTTAATTGGAGAGATGTATATAATGAGCCAAATGCTAATGATAAATGCAACATATTTCTTGATAAATTCATATTCCTTTTTGAACATTGTCCCCCAAAGTAAATTACTAAATGTAACACCACACAGTTTTCAAAGAAACCTTGGGCTACTACTGGTATTAAAGTGTCTTCAGAAAGAAAAAGATAACTGTATGAGACAGCAAGAACTAGTTTTACACTATAAAAATTATTGTAACACACTGAGAAAAGTTGTAAGGAAATCAAGAAATATGTATGTTAGAGAAGAAATTAACAACTCCGGCAATAAAATTAAATCAATACGGAATGTTGTTAGAAAGGAGACAGGAAAAGTAACCACTGGGATAGGTAGCATTACTATTAAAGAGAATGAGACCATCCTAACCAACAGTACACAAGTAGCTAATATATTTAACAACCATTTCTTAAGTGTAGGAGAAAAAAGAAAAAGCATGGCAGTGTATGGAAGAGTCAGTTTTGAAATATTTTAGTCAGATTAAGTTTCACCTAACAACCTCTTGTGAAATAAGTAAAATTATTTAATCTTTGAAAAAAAAAATGTTCTGTTGGAGTAGATGACATTTCTAATAAGATATTAAAACAATGTGGAGCAATTACAGCTGATGTTCTAAAACACATGTGTAATGCATCACTAACTCAAGGTATTTTCCCAGACAGGTTAAAATATACCATTGTCAGGCCTCTCTACAAAAAGGGGGATACCACAGATGTCAACAATTATCGGCCAGTATCCTTGCTTAGAGTGTTTTCAAATATCTTAGAGAAAATAATGTACTCAAGAGTGGTTAGCCATCTCAACAGTAATGAGATATTTAGTAAGTCACAGTTCGGATTTCAAAAATGCTGTTCCACTGAGACAGTAGTATACAATTTCAGTGTCCACATAATAGAGTCTTTAAATAGTAAAATGTCACCAATAGGAATTTTCTGTGACTTGTCCAAAGCATTTGATTGTGTGAATCATGGCATTATGTTACAGAAATTACAATTCTATTGTATAAATGGAATAGCACATCAGTGGTTTAAGTCACAGAACAGGAAACAAAAAGTTTCCTTGCCACTTCATCTAACTGGGGTGAAATTACATTAGGTATTCCACAGGGTTGAATCATGGGTCCCCTCCTGTTCCTGATATATGTGCAAGATCTCCCTTCTTATCTGAAACAAGAAGCTCAATTGACACTGTTTGCTGATGATACAAGCATCATTATTAATCCAGTAAAAGAAACTCCAATTGAAAATGATAGAAATAAGGTCTTTGGAAAAGCCATTAATTGGTTTTCTGCAAATGGGCTTGCTCTAAACTTTGAAAAAACACATTACATCCAATTTTCTGCTGCAAAAACTACAGTTCCTTCAATAAATATAACACATCAACAGAAGTCAGTAGACAATACTAAGTTTGTGGGTATACATATAGATGAGAATCTTAATTGCAAAATTCATATTTTAGATCTTCTAAAGCAACTAGGTTCAGCAACTTTTGCAATCAGAATAATTGTCAATTTTGAGGATATAGAAATTAGTAAGCTAACACACTTTGCATACTTTCACTCTCTGATGTCATACGGAATAATATTTGGGGTAACTCAACACTTAGACAAAAAGTATTCACTGCTCAAAAGAAAGTGGTTAGAATAATGTGTGGGGTTCATAGTCGCACATCCTGTAAGCATCTTTTTTAAAAGATTGGGAATTCTCACAACAGCCTCACAGTACAGTTACTCACTAATGAAATTTGTTCTCAATAACATGGGCCAGTTTAAAAACAACAGTGACATTCATCATTATCATACCAGAAAACTATCTTTTGCACAGAAAGGGGTAAAATATGCTGCTATATAATTTTTGCAAATTACCAGATGAAATAAAATGCTTGACAGACAGCAGTAATAGCTTCAAAAATAAATTGAAATCATATCTCCTTGACAACTTCTTCTATACCATAGATGAATTCTTGAATAGGAATAAATAAATCTATTAATATAGTATATGCATGTTGTGCCATTTAAGGGACTGAGGTAAATAATAGAAATATTAATCTTTAACACTGTACTGTAATACATATATATTATAAAATCTTGTATCATATGTGCATTTCTTGTGCAACTGACACATTCCACATCATAACAGCTTCAGTACTGAGTGACTGATCAATGGAACAAGCAACCAACTAACTAACTAATTAACTTGAAAGCCATAGCCTTCAATGTAGCAACATGAGGTACGGGTGGTATTGCTGTCTCTGAAGAATACCCAGCATACTTGTTCAAGAAATTCCCACCATTCTCTCCATATCACAAGAAAAGGCATGAGAGTTTATTGCAGTGGCCGGCAGAACAGCTACTTCTGCTGCTTCATGTGTTGCTGTTTTACTCCAGATCCATGTTCATAGAGATGTGTCTTGTTGCGTGAGGCCTTCTAACAGTATTCATTAAGGTACAGTGGGTCAGATGTTGTCTATTAGGGTTAGCTCTGCGCATGCAATTGTGCTGCCCATGTGCCATTTTTGTGACATTCTCTGAAAATCAGTAATGTTTCAACCATTTCTTCATTTGTGAAAACCATTTTGAATGCCTAGAATGGATGGTAAGGAAAATTAATATCATGTTTACAACATTTTTGCCATTACAGTGTACAGTACACTAGCCCCATTTACCTGTATGTACTTCCACACAAATCAACTGCTTCATAGTGTGCTGTTCCAACATACAGTGCCGACTGTGATTCGTTCCAGTACACAACTCTAGAGGTGAGGACTTGTACCAGGTAGTGCAACAGGTTAGCAAACTCTCCCAGGTACTGTTCTGTAGTGTGTATGTAGACAAATAAAACACACAAGAGGGAACTGTTATGTACATATCAATACTTGTGGCAGGAAACCCTATTATTACTTTTGGCCCCCATGAAAACAGTAAAAGTAAGATTACACATATCAATTACACTGTGATTAAGAGCAACGTGGTATTCATGCTTCCATCTCGGGATGTGCAATAGTGGTGCTTTTTGTTTATTTCAAGCATCAACTTCACTTTGCGATTTCTTGATTTGGGTATTGTTGGTGTAGTGCATTTCTTGCCACTTCAGCATTATGCACAGGGCATCCATCATGCTGGTATCACACTATTTGACACAGACGAAAGGATAGGTCTTCCATCAGACCACATAAGGTACATCTCAAGAACCATGTTGAAAAATAACTTCTATGGGCGTGCATGTAAGGCAAGGGCTTGTGAAACTGAATACTATGAGACATTCTTAAATGTAAGCAAGTATTATATTCTACACAAAAATTATGCTTTTTTAAATGGACATCCTATATGATTTCTTATGCAGTCAATAACATGAAAAATCAGGAAAAGAATTGCATCAGTTGCATCAAGGTGAGATCCAGTGACCAAACTGTAAATCTCTAAAACAGGACTGCTTCATCCTACCCATCCCCCATTTAGAGAAATGGCTGGTGGGACAAAGATTTTATTCAAATGAGAAGGTGATTGCAGCAACTAATAGCTATTTTGTAGACTTGGACAATTCCTATTATTTGGAAGGGATCAACAAATTTGAACAGTGTTTGACAAAGTGTTTAAGTCTAAAAGGAGACTACGTCGAAAAATAAAAAAGGTTTACCCCAAACACGTAAGTAGTTTTTACTTTTGCACGGACTTTTCAAAACACCCCTCGTACATACACTATTCAAAATAAGGGATTATGTCCATGGTGGCAGAACATGATATCCAGTGATACCCAAATTGTATTTACTACATGAACTGTGCTCAATTCATTTACTTGATTAGCGATGGCAATAAGTCTTCTACACCTGTTATTGATCAGTTAAATGTTTATTTGATGCAGCGAAATCTGTTTGTGTGTGTGATTTTTTTGTTTTACGTGTTCAGTTTAATGTCAGGAAGGAGCAGATGGATGGAAAAACACAGTAAATGGAACAGTAACGGGTGCCTGTATACTTGTGTCATCCACTACAGTGATTGCTTGTACTTGGATAAATTTATTTGTAGTATTGCTAGAATCTGATAAGAAGAAATCAGAGAGAATCAGTATGACCATATTGGCAAGTGACGAACAACCATAAAACGGAAAAGCATGAAACAAATTACGCAGACAGGAGTAGCCAAATTTCCGTAGGACCTCCAAGTCAAAACTCATCTGCTTCTGACAGTTAACAATTGTTTATTTACAGTTGTGTTGGTACTATATGTATTCAACATTTCTCACTAAACTAATTAACCAAATTCAAAGAAGCTGAGATGAATTTGAAAGCTTTCTAATGATATACAGGGTGACAATTATTGAACTATATGAAAAACAAACACATATTAGTAACAAACTATGGCATGCACACACTTTATTCAACATGTAAATATCACTACAGATATTCAGATTTAGGTTATAACATGTACGATGTGACTGCCATCATTGGCGATGATTCGGCGAAGACGAATTCTGCGTGACCTGCTGAAGTGTCAGAACATCAATGCTATTGATGACCTCCTGAATGTCTGTTATCAGGTCAGCAACGGTTTTGGTGTTATTGCTGTACACCTTGTCTTTAATATAGCCCCACAAAAAGGAATCATATGTCTTCAGATCTGGAGAATATGGCAGCCAATCAAGGCCCATGCCAGTGGCCTCTGGGTACCCCAGAGCCAGAATGCGGTCCCGAAAAAGCTCCTCCAGGACATCAAACCCCCTCCTGCTTCGATGGGATCCAGCTCCGTCTTGCATGAACACATCATGTCAAAATCAGTGACACTTTGGATAATGGGGATGAAATCATCTTCCAAAACCATCACGTACTGTTTGGTGGTCACCACGCCATCAAGAAATATCGCACCGATTATTCCATGACTGGGCATTGGACACCACATAGTCACCTGCTGAGGGTGAAGAGACTTCTCAATTGCGAAAGTCAGATTCTCAGTTCTCCAAATGTGCCAATTTTTCTTATTGATGAACCCATCCAAATGAAAGTGGGCTTCGTCGCTAAACCAAACCACCCTAATTCCCATCATGCCCCTCGGCCAACTATGCAGTTTGAATGTCCTAACACAAACCGTTCAGAAGTTATAATGATTTTATTTCATATAGTTCAATAATTGTCACCCTGTATCTGCGTGCAGAGACTTTTTTACCATCATAATTCATATAAAATAAACTGTAAAAGAGATAGTAAATACACAGCAGGGATGGGCGGGGGGGACCTACAAGTGTGTAAACTATGTGACTATGTACATCCAACAATTTATCAGAAAGTTTTTATTGCAGTACAGCCTGTAGTCAAACACTAACTTGTGAGAAATGTTTATAATTGTGGCTTTTCATTGATTTCATTTATTTACACAGCATATAATTGTAAGAATTATCCCTACAGCAGAAATAAATGCTGTTTGTAGAAATCACAGTATTTAATCTGCTGTCATTGATGAAAAAATTGAGAAAAATTGCTCAGTAGAAACCACAGCCCACTTTCAGCTACTGTCTGCTGTGGGGCGAACATACTCAGCATGCAGCACTCTGGCCGAGTTTTGCTATCAACAACAAAATAACCCTCACGCACATCAGTGAAGAAGCAGTGTTGTCAATAATGTGACACATATAGGTCAATAAGCATCATAGCGTCATTTGTGACATGTTGCACAATAGAACAACAATTCATGCAATTATCTATTTTGAAGTAAAAACAGGCGGTTATTTCTTACATGATCTGGGCTTTAGTTTACTTTTTTCATCTACGAAATGTGCTGCAAGCACATAGAAATTAAAATTATTTATATCTGTCCACCTGTTAGCCATGAGGAAATCAGTCTTTCCAGTGGCCAAACCCTTTTCAATTTTATCAAATCATGATACAAACTAGGAATTGGAGAGAGTGATAATGTTTTTCGACTTGGTAAATTATAATATGGGCACAGTATACCTATAATTTTTTTAAAATTCAGTGCCTTGAACTATAGAGAAAGAACAATATTCTTTGCAAATTATTATGTTGTGTATCTAATGTCATACTTTTATTTAATGTGGTTAGTTTGCTAACATTAACAAATTTACTTCTTGTTTGTTGCAAATGGAAAGTGGTTGGAGGCAGGGGTGTCAAAAAAGAAATCAAACCATGACTTGGTCCAGACCCAGACAATAATGACACACTGGGTACAGCCGAGACTCAATTTCACTTCCCGTGAGGAGGCCTTCGTTGGAGATGGAAGTAGACCTCAGTGAGGACAACTCATGAAAAACTATTTCTCAAAATTCTGTATTGGTTGATGGTGAGCTTCATTGGCTTCAGGCTTGACAAGGAGACAGAAGAAAATGGAATTATCCATTGGCAGTAATGGAATTTTCCTCTCTATTTATTTATTTGGTAAAATGGTATCATTTATCACACAAAGACTTTCTTCTATGCGAAGGCGAAGTGGTTAACTGATTGTCCTGAGGCACTGAAAAGTATGATTGGACAAATTAAAATATTTACTATTAAGACAGACTTCTCACACAGTAAAAACTTAAGATGAGAATAAATGTATATGCAATGTATTCTATAATCAGAAGATATAAGAGTTTGATGTAGGACATCATGATCCGCAAAACCTAGAACTGCAATCATACTGTGCATGATACAGGAAAAGATCTGAAATCTTCATAACAAAAAGCAAACTCACCAAGTCAGATGTGACAATATGCATGGATTTCTCATATGAAAGATCACAAATTCTGAATAGCTGGTACATAAATTTGGGCTACACAACATGTTGACGAGTGATGACAGGCTTATGATGATGATAGAAGCTGGAAAAAATATCAGTCAGCAATACAAATGAACTTGAAAGCCTGTGCTTTGGGAGCTGAGAACTTGCCAACTCATGCGGCCACTAGTTCTATAAATGTGCCTGCACTGCTACAGTAGAATGTAGCTGACCATAATTAACTAATGCATTTATTAACTGATTTACTTGATATTATTACTATTTTTATTGACTTTCTCAATTGCTGTGCTAATTAAGCATTTAATTTTTAGCAACACTATCATACTAATGGAATTACTTGTCATTAGCAGCACGAACATTAATAATACCCTCTGTTCCCATTCTTTTTATTTTGTTTGTAGCACTGTTATGTGCAAATTATACTTGTTCTTAGTGAGATTCGTTATCCTGCCTCACCTTTCCTAGTCACGACTACTGCAAAACCAGTGGACCTTCGTTGCAACACCTCCCTTCTCCTCCTAGCTTCTCCACTGTTCCAGTCTATCCTACTTCCATCTCCCACACCCTTCAAGTGCATTTCTCACACTTTTTTTTAACCAGGTGTTGAGACATAGTCAGATGTTGTACCTAAAAGTGATAACCTCACACATGCTACATCTAACCACACAATGTTCCATGTCACACATATAAATGCTCATCATTTCCAACTGATCTTGAGGACCTCCACTTATGTTTTAAAACAGGAATCCATGTAACACTTCTATCAGAGATGTGGCTCAAGCCAAGCATGCCCTCCACTTCTGTAAATATAGACTGCAATGTCCTTCAAATACACCAGAACTGTAACCGACTTGTGGAGGGGGAGTGAGTAGCAGCATAGATACACTTACTGGTGACAGTAACATAAATATTCTGTACAACAGAAGTTCCACTGGGAAATTCAAGCATATGCTTTCTTACTCAAATGCGATGTTACTTCAGTTTGCACCTACTTGTAACGCAGCAAACAGTCACACTCTTAATACATGTATTTGCAATGAAATCTGCAGATTAGTTTGTACCGTACAAACAGACAAACCTGAATATCTGCCCATGACATCATTTTAATGATGTGCTCACTAAAATACTCAAGCAAGAAACCACAATCGACTACATACAGTGACTTTAAGGGCATCAAAATATCTTAACTTACACTTGAGACACCAGAGTGTTTAGGAGACAACTTCCATCCCATTCTCAGACATAAAAAGACAAACTTCACGTATTTACAAACAACCTTGCCCATCTACACGAAAAATATGCTCCACCAATGAATGGAAAACTGAGAAGGAAACCTCTACCTCAACTAACACAAGCAAAACTGGTCGTGAATCTCAGAGATGGTACACATCTGACATATAAACAGCATCCTACACTTTAAAATCAAATTGATTACACACAGGAAATGAACATTCAATGACTCTGAGAGACATAATAATGCCTATACATTAACAACAAAGAGATCAAATTTTCTATGGAAAAACCTGTGTAGTCTAAATATAGACAAAGTAAAAGCAACAACTGATCCCATTCTCCCAGTAAGCCAGCAGTTCACTTTAGTGACAACCACCATTGAACCACAAACAAAACCTAGACTAATGCACAAAGGAACTACAGACATTGGCTGCGAGTGGGTATTTAAATCAATGTGTTGGCTGTGAGTAGGCATTTAAATCAATGGTGAAAGCTGAAAATTTGTGTCGGACCGGGATTCAAACCCAGGTCTCCTGCTAACTAGGCAGGTGCTCTGACTGGATACAGTGGTCATCACAAGTGCACAGACTACCCTAGCATGCCTCTCTTCAGAGCCAAATTCTCAACTTACCTACCAATGTAGTGCCCCTGTCCATTATCGCCATTACTCATGGCATTCTACTGATTCCCACGTGAGTTTGAGCCTGGTGTGCATCCATACTAAGGAGATCATTCGCCGTCATCACCTTAATTTTGCGCATGTGTGCCCGCCCGCCCACACACACACACACACACACACACACACACACACACACAGTGATCAGCCAGAATGTTACGACCACCGACCTACTATCGATATAAACCCGTCCAGGTGATAGCAGCGTCATCTGGAAAGGAATGACTGCTAGTCACACACAGGCACAAGGCATGTAGTATCAGTGAGCATGCTGCCCATGTGTAGAAGGGGGAAGTCGTGCAATCTATCTGAGTTTGACTGAGGGCAGGTTGTGATGGTCTGGAGGCTCGGCACGAGCATTTCAGAAACTGCATGACTTCTCTGGTATTCAAGAAGTGCTGTGGTGAGCGTCTTCAACACTCAGGGAAACCAAGATGAAACCACATCCAGACGTCGTGGGATAAGGCTGCCATCCCTCATTACAAATGTCAGACATCACAGGCTATAACTGAGAGGGTTTATGGGACTAAACAGCGAGTTCATCAGCCTGCGATCCCAAAGTTACTCACAGAAGAGAGAGGGTCTGCTAAAAGTGGACGGATCCAGCCAGAGGAAATTAAAACAAACACTGTAGAAGGCATAAAATGGTGGTCCAAATCTAAAAAGTGGAAAAAAAGAGTGGTCATGGGGTCCCAGACTGAGAAAACATGAAGAAAAGTCCCAACCACAGTCTGCCTCCCCTGCTCTAAGAGTAAAGCAAAATCTTATATCTGAAAATAAAAACCAGTTTCATAGAGGAAACTGAGGACCAGTCCAACAACCGGTGAACTGGGGAGGGGTGGGGGGCTGTGAGGGAGGGCGATGGGTAAGATTATAGGGTACACGGGATGGTAAGAGAATTGGCGAATGGTGATTGCGTAAGAAAGCAGAGAGTGAATCCCTGCTTCTTTGAGGAGAATGTCAACAGGACTAGTTCGAAAGGCAACACTAGCCAGATGCACTCCACAATATGAACAGGGTCACATATTTTCATAGAGGAAGGAGCCACTGAGCCATAAACCTGACTACCACAATCTATTTTGGACAAGACCAGAGCACAGTAAAGATGGAGAGTAGTAAGGTCTGCACACCAAGATGTGTGGCCCAGGAGGTGTAGAGCATTAAACTTCTGCATGCATGTAGTCTTCAGGTGATGAATATGGGGCACGTCAGCTTTTTATCAAAAATAAGACCCAAGAAGCCGGACTGTGCTACAACGTTTAGGAGCTGGTTGCCTAAATGAAGTTCTGGATCAGTGTGTACTGTGGGTCAATGACAAAAATACATACCTCACATTTTGTAGGAAGAAAATTAAAAGCTATCTGAGACGGCCTACGCAGAAGCTCATCGGATGGCACTTTGGAGACAGAGCTCAGCAGATACTCTACCTAGTGGGAGCTGGACCAAACACAAAAATTGTCAACATACAATGCCAGGGTAACCCGAGGCCCGACAGAGGTTACAAGCCCATTGATGGCTATGAGGAAGAGTGTGACACTTAACACAGAACCCTGTGGGATATCGTTCTCATGAATCTGAAAGGCACTGAGTGAAGTGTCAACTCGCCAGTGGTATTAAAACTCACGGATAAAAATCAGACGGGGGCCACTAAAGCCCCAGTCAGAGAGGGTAACTGCAATGTGATATCACCTAGCCATGCCGTATGCTGTAAGTAGGTCAAAGAAGACCACGACAAGAAGCCAGTGGGTAGTAAAAGCCTGTCGGATTAATGTTTCAAATCTGATTAAATAGTCAGTTGGAGATTGTCCTTCCTGGAAGCCACACTGATATGGGGAAAAAGCCCCCGCGATTTGAGTACCCAACGTAACCAGAAACTAACCATCCTCTCTAACAGCTTACAAAGCACTTTCATCTGGCTAATCATGTGGTAGCTGTGGAGAGACATTTGGTTCTTCCCAGGCTTGACATTGTGAAGGGAAGGTACCCATGAGCCAAATGTGGTTGAAGACCTTGAGTAGATATTACCTCTGGGTAATGTCCAAGTGTTGGATCACCTAGTTGTGGACAGAATCCAGGCCTGGGGCAGTGTCATATGAAGAGGTAAGAGCCTGCAAGAATTCCCATTCAGTGAAGGGTTCATTGTAGGGTTCAGCTTAGTGGAGCTTGAAGGAGGTGGGAGGGTTCTGTCTGTTCAACTCAGTGTTTCTGCCAGAGAAAGGTAACAGGGCAGGAAGAGGATGCCAATACTGTCACGAAGTGTGGTGCAAAGCGTTCTGCAAGAATCAATGGATAATTACACAGAACACCTCGGAGGATAAGACCCTGGACAGCTGAATGTCACTGGCAGCCCAGAAGGCTATGGAGCTTGGACCAAACCTGTGACAAAGAGACAAACGTTCACTGGGAGCAAACACAGTGCTCCCAGCATTCCTTTTTACTCTGCTTAATAAGGTATCGAGCTTTAGCATGGAGACGCTTAAAAGCAAAGAGATTGGTCTGTGAAGGGTGTCGTTTAAATCACAGCAGTGTGTGTTGGTGGTTCTGGACGGCAACTGCTACATCCTTGGTCCACCACAGTACTGGTCAAAAATGTGGGGATCCTATGGATAGGGGGACAGTAGTGCCAACAGCATGAAAAATAGTGGCAGAGAAGCCCTGCATGACTGCATCAAAGATATTCAAGAGAGGTGTTGAAATGCAGCAAAATTCCCAACATGAGAGGCTGCTTGCCTTGCGTTGGCAGGGGAACGATATAACCACTGGAAAGTGGTCACTGTCACAAAGATCATCATGGGGTAACCAATGTAAGGAAACCACGAGAGCAGGGGAGGAGATCGTGAGATCGACAGCAGTAAAGATGCCAGGAGTGGCACTGTAGTGGGTAGGGGAACCATCATTTGGAAACACAAATCGAGGTCTGTAATAAACTGGTTAACTAGAAGATCTCTACCCATCAAAGTGGTACTCCCAGCAAGCACCAAAGTGGGTGGTGTGCATTGAAGTCCCTAAGGAGGAGATACAGGGGTGGGAGTTACTGTGTTAAGGTAGACAGTTCAACATATGGAAGTGGCCTACCTGGAGGAAGGTAGACATTGCAAACGGTGAGGGATCCAGTCACTAATGACATTGGTGTGAACCAAAGTGCAGACCCCTCCAAATGCTATCCTGGGGCCGGCATGGTTCCAACAGAACAGCCGATAACCAAAAAAAGTTGAAGAGTGGTCATCAAGGAAGTGTGTTTCTTGAAAAGCAAGACAGAACATAGAATAGGAGGAAACAAGGTGTTGTACTTCCGGGAAATAAGGCGTTGTATTTCCAGTAAGTGATGATAATACCCACTGCAATTCCACTACATTATCGAGTGGCGAGAGTCCAAGTTAGGCATAAAGAAGCTGAGGGGAGGTCACACCACTTGGTCAGTGGTAGTTACTGGCAAGGAGGGGGTGACATCGATGAATAAGATGTCAGACACAAGTTGAGAGGAGGGAGATGGCCCCTTGGGGACACTGGGGATGGCCTTGTACTGGGACTACTACTTCTTCTTCTTCTTCTTCTTCTTCTTCTCTTTCAGAGGTGGGGGAGGGCAGGGCACAGAGAGAGAACAGGTTTCTGCAAGATCCGGAACCGAAAGAGAGCAGGTGACCTTGGGGCGCATAGATGGTGAGTCTGGTGGCAGAGTTGTTGTAGCAGGCTTACAGCCTGAGAGACGCTGGGGGGAGGGGTCCTGGGGGCGAGCCCCATCACCGGCAGGTGCCACAGGAGGAGGGCACTTCTTTGGCCAGGGAGGGGGAGCAGCTCCAGGACAGGAGGCCATGGGAACTGCAGGGGAGAGGGGAGGGGAAGGGAGAAAGGGACGGGGCTGGGGCAAAGAGGAGGTAGGAGGGGAAAAGGATGTAACAGAAGCAAAAGTTGAAGAAAGTGACACTGGTTGGAGTCTGTCACATTTTTGGTGAGCCTCAGCATAAGACAGGCGAACCAGGGAGTTGTACAGTTGGATATTTTTTTTCTCTACTGTAAGCTGGGCAATCTGCCATGTGTGGAGAGTGGTGATCATGACAACTGACACTGACACACACACACACACACACACACACAGGAGGCAGAACACTGGGGCTTCCCTCATGGATGATGATGATGATGAAGATGAGTTGGGTTGAGGGGGCACTCGACATCACGGGTCATCAGCGCCCTGATGAAAAGTCAACATGAAATCTCATGGGTGGGGATTAAGGCTGTCCCCACACGCAGAGCAGTCTAGAACGTACTAAAGTCTGCCGCACTTCCCCACCAGTTTAGGGATGAGGCCTGATAGTTCACAAAATTTCACCACTCTGTTAACACTGGTATCGGTAACTGCGACGACGGTGGGTAGATCTCCAGTGAGACCAAGGGCTGCCCTAATATTAGTATACAGGACACACGCAGCCACAATATGCTGAACTGAAAGCAGCACGCCACAAACTTCACAGACAGGTGGATCCTGTCCGAAAGGCTCCAGTCAATATCTGAATGCCCGCATGGTGGACAGCATCTAACATCCGGAGTCCCTCCTGGAGGGATGTCCACAGTCACCACACAGAGTGTGTGTGTGTGTGTGTGTG
Organism: Schistocerca nitens; assembly: GCF_023898315.1. Classification (NCBI taxonomy): domain Eukaryota; kingdom Metazoa; phylum Arthropoda; class Insecta; order Orthoptera; family Acrididae; genus Schistocerca; species Schistocerca nitens. The sequence continues at coordinate 805,407,440 of NC_064614.1, forward strand.
TGTGTGTGTGAGAGAGAGAGAGAGAGAGAGAGAGAGAGGGGGGGGGGGGCATCTGTCCTAGTATAGATAAGGTAGTGGGGAAAGTGCTTCATCCCAAGGTAGCGAGTCTGGCCATCCTCCCATGCTGTAGCCAGGGAAGGGAAGGCTACTGGGACATACAAAGCACCATTCAATGATCCTTTACAATTGATGGAGATGTCCATTTGAGAACGGCCAGATTTTTGCAGCTCGATATGCTTCATGCGCCAAGCATCCACCGTGATGCCAGTCACACTGAGCAGCGGCTCTCCCAATCAGCGCCACCTGGCACAGCAAGGGCTCCTTGTGATAGGGCAGCCGTCGCTGGGAGTTCAGATGCTCCAGGAAGACAAGCAACCACTTTTTGGCATACACAGGAGGGAAAAGCTCAGGTGTCAGTAGTGTGATCCCTGTGTTGTCAGGGGGCTCAGCCAGATGGGTATATAGCAGCTCCACCAGATGGACTGGTTACATGTAATGGTGATCTAGCAGGTTGGTGGAGAGCTACGGTGGGGAAGGAAGAACAGAAGGAAGGAGGAAGAGGAATCCATGCCGTAAATGCTAAGGAGGGAGTTCTTCCCCAAATGGCTCATACTAAAAACAGAAAATTTAGAAGTCGAGGTGAAACGTCAAGAGGGGATCAATACAGGGAACCAGGTGGATATAAATCAGAAAACTTAGAGAGAGGAAGGAGCAAAGCTAGGGAAGGGAGGTGCAAGGTGAAGGAAATGCAGCCAGGGGAGGGAGAAAGGGCTGCAGCAGCTCGGGGCCCTATATGTGCCATGCACAAAGTCACAAAAGAACTGTGAGCCCCCTGGGAGGCAAGTGTGCCTGAACACTCAGTGCATCAAATGCTCTACATGATGGACCACCACAGCTGATGACCCATGCATGTGCAGATGTTAACATTACATCATCAGCAACTATGACTTAATGGGCACGTGACCTTTGGCACTGGACATAGGCACGATCGCAGAGCGCTGATGGCCTGATGAATCCTGATACCTCCTTCATCATGATGGGTGGGCATGAATCAGTCTTCTTCCAGAGAAACAGCTCCTTGACACCTGTACTGCGGGATGGATACAAGCTGGCGGCGGCTCTATTATGCTCTGGGGAACATCCACGTGGGCATCCGTGGGCCCAGTGGAGCTCACGCAAGGCATCATGACGGCCAAGGAGTATCGCACACTGGTTGCAGACCACGTACACCCCTTTCTGATGATCATGTTTCTGAATGGCAGTGGCATTTTTCCAAAGATAATGCATCCCGTCACAAGGCCTGGAGTGTGATGGAGTGCTTTGAGGAATACAGTGGCGAGTTCCAATTGATGTGCTGGCTCCACAGCTCACCCAGTCTGAGCCCCATCACACACATTTGTATTGATAAAACGTGGTGTCAGAAATCACTGCACCCCCTCCCTGGAATTTAAAGGAATTAGGTGACCTGTGTGTGTGCGATTGTGGTTCCATCTCCCTCCAGCAACCTACTAAGGCCTCATTGCTTCTGTGCCGTGGTGCATTGCCACTGTGCCCATTCCTAAGATGGACATACTGGCAATTACGTAGGTGGACATAATGTTCTGACTGATCAGCGTGCGCGTGTGTGTGTGTGTGTGTGTGTGTGTGTGTGTGTGTGTGTGTGTTTCTTTCAGCCATGTCCTACTAAAGAACAGACAACATTTTGATCCAGCAGCCATTATGGAGGAGGAGGAGGAGGAGATTAGTGTTTAACGTCCCACTGACAACGAAGCCATTAGAGATGGAGCACGAGCTCGGATTAGGGAAGGAATTCAGCCGTGCCCTTTCAAAGGAACCATTCTGGCATTTGCCTGAAGTGATTTGGGGAAATCATGGAAAACTTAAATCAGGATGGCCGGAGATGGGTTTGAACCGTCGTCATCCTGAATGCGAGTCCAGTGTGCTAACCACTGCACCACTATGAATTAAGACACAAAGTAATTACAGACAATGGCTGTGAGTGGGCATTGATTCAAATCAGTGGGGAAAATTTGTGCCAGGCTGGTAACTTGTCCAGGGCTCTTACTACTACTCCATTCAGACTCAGCGGTCATCACAACTGCATGGACTGCCCTAGCAAGCCTCCCATCAGACCCAAATTCTCAAGCTACCCACACATTACTAACCTAGTGGCCTTTGCCCATTGTTCTCATTACTTGCAACATGTTGCTGATCCCCGTAAGAGATCACTGGCCGTCTTCACTTTAATTCTTTGTGTGTGTGTGTGTGTGTGTGTGTGTGTATTTGTGTGCGCGCACGGGGGGGAGGGGGGGGGGCGCTTATTTATTATTACCTGGAGATAAATTATGGTTGTCATGAAAAATTCTGTCTTAAGCTTGTTGCTGGCAACACTGTCAAAAAATCCATCATGCGTATCAAATCAGCATCTGCTGGACATAACGGGCATCTACTGGACATGACAGCCTCACAATAGAATTAATCAAGCTTATTACTGACATACTACTGCTCACAATAACAACTGCTAATATTTTCCCTAGACCATAAAGCTTTTATATGGATAACACAGATGAAATACTTATTCCACCAGAGCCAAATCCTTTCTGTCAAGTACCATCACTCAACCATCTTCTGCAAGTCCTTTTCTGTATCAGGAACCTCACAGTGGACTGATGTCCCTCACTATGTCAGAGAACCAAATAACATATTCAGCTACAAAAGATAGCTACAACAATGTCTGCCTCTATTCTGTACATTTTAAATTCAAATCATCTTTAATTTTATTACTATGTATCATATTCTGACTGTAATGAGTTTTATTGATTGGCGACTCCATAGTGTCCTGTGCACTACAACCAGATAATGGGTATACTTGAAAAGAGAGACAGCATTGGTCGTATAAAAATAAAAATATACGACCAATGCTGTCTCTCTTTTCAAGTAATGAGTTTTTTAATTACATGTAAAACCCTTGTCAGATGTAAGAGGGGTCCTGAAAGTCATAATTTGATCAAGTGCTGATGACATTAGCTTGGTAGTGTAGGATGCTGTGTGCAACACTGGCATTGTTTCAAATAATGCAGTTCATGGTATAAGTTTATGGCTTGAAGAAAATAAACTAACACCAAATCATAGTAAGACTCAGATTTTACAGTTTCTAACACAAGTCAATAAAACCTGATGTCCTAATTTCACAGAATGGGCACACAATTAGTGAAACTGAACATTTCAAATTTCTAGGTGTTTAGACAGTAAACTGTCTTGGAAAGCCCACATTCAGGATCTTGTTCAAACACTTAATGCTGCCATTTTTAGTATTCGAACAGTATCTGAAATAAGTGATAGTTTGACACAGAAAGTAGTCTACTTTGCCTATTTTCATTCGCTTATGACACGTGGTGTTATATTTTGTGGTAACTCTTCCCATTCTAAAAGCATATTTTTGGCTCCGAAATGGGCAGTTCGGGCAATAAGTGATGTAAGTTCATGAACCTCTTGGCGACCCCAGTTTATTAGTCTGCATATTCTGACACTAGCCTCTCAATATATATATTCTTTATTGTCAATTATTGTCAACAATATCAGCTTATTCCCAAGAATTAGCAGCTTTCACTCAGTTAATACTAGGCAGAAATTCAATCTGCATTTGATCACACTTCCTTGACTCTTGTGCAGAAACATGTGTAGTATAATACTGCATCCATTTTCAATAAGCTACCACAAGAATTCAAGATCTAAGTAGTAATCCACATGCTTTCAAATTGAAACAGGAGTTTCCTCACGGGTCACTCCTTCTATTCTGTTGACAAGTTCCTTGAAAAATTAAGCTGATTTCTGTGTTACATTGTTGATTGCGTTTACATAAACTTACGGCTTGTCATTTTTTTTTTATTCATAAACATTTTATTTCATCTGTTATTAATTTTCTTTGTAATTTCATGTACTAACACGCTCCATGACCTTGGAGATTTGCTCCTCAACTTGGGTCCTATGGAACTAGACAAGTAAAATGAAATAAAAGAAAAATAAATAAGTAAAAACAAATTATGCACACACACACAGTCATATATATAAAAATAATTATGTAATGTACAAATCATCATAATAAAAACAATATCTGCTGGTAAGAAACTTGGATCGAGAGGTGCTAAATCAGTAAAAAATCAGCTCTAACACCAAGCTGAATCAGCATGAGCTGAATCAGTGAGTGAGCCAAGACACCACAGTGACTCCTGTGTTGCTCTGTGATTCACTCCAAGTGAGCAGAAAGTAGTCGGAAGTGGTGGGTGAGCAGCTGGCTGGAACCTAGTCGTCCATAATCCACAAATAAGTTCCCTGCACTTTATTTTCTTCCTGCCCGGTCGTTTGCAGTGAACAGTCTAGAGTGCTGGCATGGCAGGTCCTGAGGACTGCAGTTCCCTTAATTGCCAACAACATATTTTGAGTGTGATACTACATCAAAGCTTAAGAAGAAATACTGTTCTCAACAACTCACTCCACAGTATTTAGCTTCTGAAATTTGATACTTAAAAAAAAAGAAATAAAATAAAAAGTGGAAATATAAGCAACAAAGTGTGTTCTGCGTTAACGCAGCATTTTTAACAACTGATCTTCCTTTCTTCTCTATTCCTTCCATGGCTGAGAAAAGCTGCATACATTAGTTTGATATGTAAACCCATACATGCACATGGTCTGTAGCACTTTTGTGCAGCTTGTAAAATGTTTCCTTCAGCATGTTGTGTGGTATCAATGCTGCTGTTTTTTGCTGTAGAATCTTCATTCTGCTCACCAGAGATACATTTCGGATCATATGAGTTGCTGCTCCTTTTTTCTGATTCACTGAGCCGTCACTCCTTAGAAGGATCTGCCTCTTTGAATCAGTACGCTAGTTGATCCCCTATTTGTAGTTCAGAGGCCATCCTGCTTCTTATAGGAGCTGGCTTTTTTGGAGAAGACAGCTAGCCTCGAGTGCATTTTTCAACATCATTCCCATTCTAGAAACCAACCATGGTCCTCTGGCATGGAGATGAGTGGAAAGCTTAAAACAGAGGCTCAGACAATTCTGTAATGATCTTGGATGCAAATTTCTCAATCTCCACAATCAGGTGGCGAAGCGGTGTGCACAAGCAGGTTTTTTAGGACACAGAAATTCCTCCATGGATCTGATTAGATACTTTTTGATGTCAGGCAGAAAAGAATATCAGCCTCATTAATTAAAGAGAGTAGCATTTGTCATGTCAGATTGGAGAAAGGAAACATTAATAAAGTATTAGTGAACTGCATGAATGTCCATGGATAGATCCAAGAACTAATCTTGCCTGTAAGCAGCAAGAATACCCAGATAGATCTCAGGAGAGAAAGCTGGCTAAAACCAGATGTTAATAGCAATGACATTCTAAATTCTGACTGAAATGTATGTCACAAAGGTAGATTGAACACTGGTGGTGGAAGTATGTTTATGGCTGTAAAAAATACAATTATGTCAAGTGAGGTTAGTATAGATTCCAAATGTGAAATGATTTGCTTGAAGGTGAGCATTAAAAGTGGATCCAATATGCTAATCACAGCTTTTATTGACTCCCTGCCTCAGGAGCAGTAATGGCAGACATTTTAAGAAAAAAGATGGAGAAGGTTGGCCACAAATTTCTTGGTCAAGTTATTTCAACTTACCAGCTATGGACTGGGAGACTCAAGTGATTAGGGCAGGTTGTAGGGGCAGGGAATAGAGTGAAATTGTTTTAAACGTCTTATCCAAAAATTATCTTGAGCAGTTAACCAGAGAACCGAGTTGTGAAGTTAACATCCTTAGAGTTCCTGGCTACTAGGAGACCCAAACTTTTCAACCCAGTTAATGTAGAACGAGGAATCAGTGAACATAAGGCTGCTACAACATCGCTGAATGTGGCAGTAAATAGTAAATGTAGGAAGATATTTCTGTTCAGCCAGTGTGGGAAGACACAGATTTCAAATTACATGTGAGATCAAATTGAAACATTCATCTTTAGCAGCAGAAATATTGAGCATAAATGAACAAAGTTAAAAGTATTTTACAATATGCCTTAGAAACCATGTGCTGAGCAAAGTTGTGAGAGATGGGAAAGACCTGCTGTGGTTTGATAGCCATGTTAGAAAGCTGCTCCGAAATCAATGAGAGTTTCACTCAGGTTTAAATGCAGCCAAGGCCTCCTAGAGAAACAAAAACTGAACAAAGCCAAAATTAGCATACGGAGAGCAACATGTTGAAGTGTTCAGTGAATTCTAAACTAAAATTCTACCTACTCATCTCACAGAAAACCATAAGAAGTTTTGGTCTTGTGTTAAATCAGTCAAGATATTGAAGTCATCTGACCTGACACACTGGGACCATAATGACACTGAAATGAACGACACAGAGAAAGCCGAAATGTTTCGTATCTTTCTCCAAAAGTGTTTCACTGAGAAGGATCGTAATGTGGTTCTGCTTTTTAATCATCACACAAATGCCAAAATGATAGATTGGAAAGAAGCACAAGTCATTCCCATTTTCAAGAAGCATTGTCAAACGGACGCACAAAACTCTAGGTCTGTACCACTGATGTCATGTTAGTATGATGCAGAATTTTGGTAGGCATTTTATACTCACAGTGACATTTCTGGAAACCAAAAATCTCCTCTTTAGGAAACAATATGGAATCCACAAATAAAAATAATGTGGAACCCAGATTACCCTGCTTATCCACTAGACCCATAAAGCAGTAGATATCGGTGGCCCAGGTTGATGTTGTGCTCCTTGAATCACTGGAAGACTCCTCAGAAACTGTGGTCCACCCACAAAACAAGTAGCTTACAAATTCTTATTGACCAATACTTGGAATATTACTCGCCAGTCAAAGATCTGAATCAGATAGTTAAAAATTAAAGGACAATATCAATCTTATCACATGCTTTTTGTCAAATTGTATTACTTGCAATCAGTGAACGAGATTGCATGAATTAGCACCACATATCTGTTGCAGTGTTAGTGGGAAACTTGAAGTCTGAGAGCCCAAGTAAAGCAGAAATCTCTATCCATTTCTTACCTTCTGGCTGTGACCCCACCTAAGGGCTCTACACCTTATGTCTGTGCGTTACTGCAACCTTTCTGTGCAGTCTGTGAAGCACATTCTGGATGAGAACCCTAGCCACTGGCTACCTGAGACATGGGAATTGCCAAGTTTCTGCTGATTTCAGTTAATGCCTTGTAGTAACTGAGTGACCATGTAATGAATAAGACCAAGTAAACAGTAGTGATAGTGCTTTAATAAAATGCACACCATAGACATAATTTCATGTAACATGAAACAAGATGATGTCACATTATTGGAAATTAAAATTGTTGATTTGGAAGAAATTTGCTTATGCATTTGCTGGCAATGAGAAAATCAAAGATATAGTGGCTTGTTTTATAGACAGAAATGTATACACTTACACTGGACGTGAAAGTGGGGGCTTCAAATCTTTTAAAACATTTTGTGATGCTGGAAAAAGCAGTAAAATTACTTTTTAAAAAATACTAAGAGATATATAAGTTTCTTGAAGTTGCACAAAATTTCAAGGCAGCTGTGAAAAAGAAATTGTAAATTTTGTAAGGAAAGACATTTTACCTTTTGAAGTTGGCATGTAGAAATGGATTTCTTAAAACGGCGCAGTTTCTTATTGATGTGGGGTCCACGTACAGTACAGTGAGTGCCAAGCAATTGCCATCTCATCCAACCACCATTTCAAGAAATTTAAAAGAAACCTCTGATCAAGATGAGGTATGTTTCCAGGGCAGGCCACCAACAATTGGTCTATGGAGTGATTCATACCATACAATAAACTACATGGGAGTGACTGCTCATTACATTAACAGTGAAAAAGGAAAACTTCATGTTGTGCACTAGAGATTTCAAGAGTGAGATTTAAAAAAAATAAATAAATAAATAAATAAATAAAATAAAAAGAAACTGGGGAAAACATAAACATGAACTGATTAAGATATTAGAGTAATTCAGTTTATCCAGAACTGTGCAAAATGCCGTGTTCATTGTCAACAGAGGTCCAAGCATTGCAGCAGAACTTCATCAATACAAGAGACTCTCATGGTCAGTGCACATTCTCAATAATGTGCTGGAGCACATAACTGTAGGAGATATCAATGATATGAAGAGTGATGTGTAAATATTAATAAATTCTTGTTGAGCTTTCACAACCTTTCTTAAAAGACATGGGCTTCAGAACAAACTGTATAAGTAGTTGAAGGGAGATATGGACACATAATGGGACAGCAACTTGACATGTATGAGTCAATTAACTTGCAGTTCTTCCAAGTTATAGCAATCTTGTCAAAGATAAATCAAAGCAATTTAAATAATTTTTTTTTTACTAAAAAATGTTGCAAGATGTAGTAAGCTTTCTGATATAATTTAAAAATACCTACCTCAAAATGCTTTTAGTATGTTTACTATTCCCAACAAGAACATTTAACTTCAAAATAAGATGTGCAAAACGTCATGGAATTAAACAATGATGATCTGTTAAATGCCTACCTAAACTACTAACACACGACAGTAACAGACTGTTATTCTAGAACAGGCTGTTCCTGTTCATAGAGGATTGTAGCTCTCTGTGAACAATGAAATCGGCACGCACACCTCAGAGCATTGTTGCTTGCTCTGAAATGGCCTGGGACAGTGGAGCCTTGTCATCTGTCAGCTGCACTATGTATGATTGTCGACCTCATACTCGTAGCGCCCACACCGCACTGTTTCCAAGATGCTGCAGTGAACACAGCTGAGACCTCCTGCTTCATGACATTCAATGCACCTTACTTGGCCTCCACATCAATAATGAACTGCACCTTGTCAAGAAATCCTTTTCCACAGCCAACTTCGGAAGGTAAAATGGCTTTTCTGACAAGATTGCCCCCCCCCCTTTCTTTTGGGGGGTTATCTTCAAATATCTGCGGCTGCAGATATGGAACTTGCAGATGCAGATAAGGGTCATGCAGATGTGGTGCAGGTAAAGTTTTTTTTGTATTTGCACAGAGCTCTAACTATTAACATAGTAGCTTATAACACAGAGATCTTTACCTTAAGACTGCCTCCTTATCACTGACATTGTTGTATGTCAGTTCAAAAGGAACAAAATAGAGTAAAACCCCATTTTTACGCTCTTCATCAGACTGGCCCAAGAAGTAGTAAAATGCAGGAAAACTTAATATACAGGAAACACAATAAGCTGTAAATTTCATGCCTATTGTTCTCTGTTTACAAAGGCTGCCAACTTTATTCTATTAACTAATATTTTATTTACTGTAATTTTATGATGATTAAGAATAATAAGTTTCTTATTAAAAATTAATATATATTTTAATGTGGTTTCACAAAAGATGAAGAGGGAAACCCATGCTTGCATTTGTTTGTGTCAGCACTCATGAAGGCAGTTGCTGAATGCTAACAAACACAAATGCATATTTCCTTCTTCATTCCGATCATGTCCAATGATGTGAATAAAGCACAGAAACAAAAGTCTTTCATGAAACCACATTAAAAAGATATTTGTGTTCTAAAATAATCATCATAAAATTGTGGTAGAAAGCTCGTAACACAATATTTGGTTACAACACTCAAGTTGGCATTTCTTGTAAACAGGGAACAATAGGCACAAAATCTACAGCTTGTTGCCACAAGGAGGTTACTCAGTTCAGGGACTTCATGGATGAGGAAGAGGGTGGAAACTGTCATCATGTTAAGGAGCATCCTGAGGAGGAATGTTTACGTCTTACATCAGGTGGTAACAACCTGAGTCTGTGTACCTGGTACAGATTAGTGTATTTTAAGTGGAAGTAATGCCAATTCATGAAAGCCCATTACAGAGCCTACTGTCTTCAAAAGAGGTGCTTATTTATAAAAATCACTGTGAAATTTAAAGCTGTTGTAATACAATGCAATGAGCAGAAGGAAGGTTGCTTCTAGCGTCGCTATCCCCAGATTGTGATTATCACTAAGACAGTGACACAGCATATTTTCATCATCTTTCTAAACACTGCAAACTGTAATAAAGGCGGCCATGACCCAACACACTGACAATGAAAATCTAGCTTACCATGCTAATGCCACATTACATGGTCAATAGCTTTGTGTTGTCTGCTTTTCCTGCTTTGTTCCAAGCCTGACCGAACAGGAATAAAATGCACTTTTTTGCAGAAATCTGTGTCAAAAGTTGCAATAATGTTAAAGAAAACTTAAAATGTGAGAAATGTTGTAACAAAGAGTCATTAATGATGGGACTGCACTGTATTGACAGAATAGAACTTCTGTTTGGACTGACAAAAATGAAAGTAAAAAGTGGGAAAACTTAATATGCGGGAACATAAAAATGATGTTTTACTGTAAAAAGTTTAGTGTTAGTGGAGTTGAGAAACTAACTGCGCAAAGTGGGGAAAATGTCGCTGAAAGAGGCTGGGGGCTTCTGTAAAATGCATGAAATGAGCAATTTAGTTAGTTAGTTGTGTGTTCAAATAATCAATCTCACAGTAACCATTATGGTGTGGAACGTGTCAAGTGCTTCAGAAATGCACACATGAATTAGGTTTTCTTTAATTTTTTAGCTTAAAATTTTATTACCTACCCCAATCCCTTAAATGGCACAAAATGCTTATATTATACCTACAGATTCATTTATTCCTATTCAAGAATTCATCTATGGTATGGAAGGAGTTGTCAAGGAGATATGATTTCAATTTGTTTTTAAAACAATTACTGCTGTCTGCAAGACATTTTATTTCATCTGGTAATTTATCGAAAAGTTTTACGGCAGCATATTTTATCCCTTTCTGTGCCAAAGATAGGTTAAGAAGAGGATAGTGTAAGCCTTTCTTTCTTTTGGTATTATAATCATGAATGTTTGCTGTTTTTAAACTGGTCCATGTTGTTGAGAACAAATTTCATTACTGAATAAATGTACTGTGAGGCTGTTGTAAGAATTCCTAACATTTTACAGATGCCTACAAGACGTGCAACTACGAGCCCCACACTTTACGCTAAGCACTTTCTCTTGAGCAATGAATACTTTTTGCCTAAGTGTTGAGTTATCCCAGAATATTATTCTGTGTGACACCAGAGAGTGAAAGTATGCTAAGTAAGTTAGCTTACTAATTTCAATAACCTCAAAATTGGTAATTATTCTGACTGCAAAAGTTGCTGAACCTAGTTGCTTTAGAAGATCCAAAATATGAATTTTCCAATTAAGATTCTCATCTATATGTGTAATTTTTATTGAAGGAACTGTACTCCTTGCAGCAGAAAATTGGATGTACTGTGTTTTTTGTAAGTTCAGAGCAAGCCTATTTTCAGAAAACCAATTAATAACTTTTCCAAAGACGTTATTTGTGTCACTTTCTATTGAAGTTTCTTTTACTGGATTAACAATGATTCTTGTATCATCAGCTACCAGTGTGAATTTAGCTTCTTGTTTCAAATAAGAAGAGAGGTCATTCACATACACCAAGAACAGAAGGGGACCCATGATCAAACTCTCTAATGTAATTTCTCCCTGTTAGATGAGGTGGTAAATTTCCTTAAATCACTTAAACCATGTAAAGAAACTTTTTGTTTCCTGTTCTGTAGATATGAGGGAAACCATTCATATGCTGTTCTGTATCATACCATAGAATGGTAATTTCTGTAGCATATGAGACAGTTTACACAATCAAATACTTTGGATATGTAACGGAAAATTCCTATTGGTGAAATCATACCATTTAAAGACTCTGTTATGTGGGCAGTGAAAATGTATATTGCCCTCCCAGTGGGATAGCATTTTTGAAATCCGAATGGTGATTTATTAAGTATCCCATTACTGTTGAGATGGCTAACCACTCTTGAGTACATTACTTTCTCAACAATTTATGAAAATGCTGTAAGCCAGAATACTGGCCAGTAATTATTGATACCTGTGGTGTCACCTTTTTTGTAGAGAGGCTTGACAATGGTATATTTAAACCTGTTTGGGAAAATACCTTGTGTTAGTGATACATTGCACATGTGACTTGGAACATCAGCTGTAACTGCTCCACATTGTTTTAATATCTTATTAGAGAAGACATCTACTCCAACAGAATATTTATTTTTTGAAGACTTAATGATTTTTCCTTATTCAGGGTGTATACGTGGACAAGGAAAAAAAATTCCCGGATTTTTCCCAGTTAAAAATACACTTTCTCCCAGGTGACAACACACTTTTTCCAAGTAAGTGACAGTATACTCTTATTCGGCACTGTAAAACTCATCAATCCTTTGAATGTTAATGGTTTTATATACTGGAGTAGTATTTTCTGGCACTTTAGAAAACGTAACTCAGGGGGGGAAAACAAGTTTTGAAATACCTTTGATGTGCAGCAACATGTACGCTGCATATTTTCGTATTACAAAGGTATAAATTTGAATTCCACCAAACACTGCATGTCACTTTCCAAAGCAATGAAATCGAGATTGCGATGCGCTTTTGTAAGCCAGTCATAGCTCACGTCACGTGATCTCACGAGCTGATGACAACGTAGGACATGTGATGTAGTCAGCCAATAGCAACATCACTCTTACGTAGCGCGACACACAAATAAGAAAACTTAATGGTTTAAATTGATATACATAGCATTCACCTATAATATTGGTCTCAAAGGTTAATAAGCTAGAAGAGAAGCTAAGCTTCCACATATAATGTTGATCTTTCTTGCGCTTGTCACACTTTAAGACACATCACACAAATTTGCCAGTTAAATTTTTAATGACGTAAATGTCTGATCTTCTGGGCTCGAAATTCTTCTAAATGGTCGTCCTCAAAGAGTTGATTTATAAATGAAGGTCAAACGCTTTGTGATTTAATAAATTCATGGTACATTCTCGCACATAGCTCATCTTACGTAAAAGGAAATCTCCTTTGAATGTAAAGCTTTTCAAACCACCATTCGCAATATTTTCCCGCGGCCTGTTAGAAATAGGTTCGTTTCAGCAGTTGCAAGAGAGCACCAGATAACAAGCATCACCGCGCTTGCGCAGCTACAATGACGAAGGAAGCCCATATGTTCGTACGTGTAAAACATTAAAAGATCTCACAATATGACATAAAAGAAACAAGACATCAGAGGATAATTCACGAGCGTCGGAATTTCGTGAACCATACTAACACGCATAATTCGGCTTAAAATGCACATTCGTATGCAAATTTTCTTGGAGTACCAGTACTGTATTATATCATGTTTGGTTCTTTATTATGGCATAATACCATACGTGCACTTGAAATGCAGCGAACAGTTGAAACTAGCCAATAGTGTGAAATTAAACACTTCGTTTCAAATAAATTGACTGCCTCAACAGAAAAGATTAATAAAAGCCAAATCTCTTTAGCAAACCGGCCAAAATAACTTCATTGTTCTGTAAGGCGATTAATGTTTGACTGTCAGAAAGGTGGTAATAAAATCTAAAACTAATAACATATTTTAGCCTTCCGTAATTACGCAAACGTATTTTAATTTATTTGATAGCTCCCGACCACAAAAATCCATTTTGTTATCATTTAACATGAGAGCAATAAACGAAGAGGAAACAACAAAATTACTAAACGTAAACACAGGTCACGTGGAGACGACCCACCTCCCCACCTCCCCACAACTCAGACTGCTCTGTGCATCAGCCCCAGATTTACTAATTTCTGAACCGGGGCAATATTAAGTAGTGGCGCCCAGCCACACATCTGTAACCAGAAGCAGGAGCATGTACTACTCATACGCGACTCAACTCCGCATGCGCAAGAGCCCGCCCGCTACTGCTCAAACGAATTTAATTTAAACAGTTGTCACGCCACACTCATCGGAGGCAACTTGTTACAAAGCATTGCATAGTCTTCCTAAAGCCTTTGACACATTTTGCTGTTGGCAGGCGCTTGCATGAGCACTGTTTTGTTGTTGTATACGGCGCATTTCCTTTGCAACTTAAGTTTTTTTTTTCCTTTCCTTTTTTCCCCCTGGTCATGTTTTGTTGCTGCAGTATTATTCTGCAGTAGCGGGATACAGTAATATCCTTTGTTAAAGTATTGGTTCTTACCAGTCAAAATCACAAAAATTTAACTGAAAACTAAAACAATGAAAAATTCCCGGAATTCTAAACAATTCCCGGGTTTTTCCCGGTTTTCTGCCGGATGAAAAAGTTCCCGAGTTTTTCCCGGATCTCCCGGGTCGTATACACCCTGTTATTTCACAAGAGGCTGTTAGATCGAAAGAAATCTGACTAAGATTTCTCAAAATTGACTCTTCCATGTACAGCTTGAGTTCTCCTTTTGAACTATTCTCACCAATTTTTTCACCTACACTTAAGAAATGGTTTTTACATACATCAGCTACTCGTGTACTGTTGGTTAAGGCTTCTTTTGAACTGTTCTCACCAATTTTTTTGCCTACAATCAAGAAAAGTTTTTACATACATTAGCTACTCGTGTACTGTTGGTTAAAATGGTCTCTTTAATAGTAATACTACCTACCCCAGTGGTTACTTTTCCTGTCTCCCTTCTAGCAACACTGATTTGATTTTATCGCCTGAATCTGTAACATACATATTTCTTGATTTTTCTGATGACTTTTCTCAGTATGCTACAATAATTATAGTGGAAAATTACTTCAGAGTCTTTACTACTTCTAGTTGTCTCATACAGTTTTCATTTTCTTTCTAACACACTTTAATACCAGTAGTAATCCAAGGTGTTTTTTTTTTTTTTTTTTTTTTTTTTTTTTTTTTTTTTTTTGGGGGGGGGGGGGGCGCAACAATTTTCAAAAAGGGACATAAATTTATCAAGAAATATATTTCAATTATCATCTGATTTGTTTTACACATCTCCCCAATTAACTTTCTCTGAAAGGATAGATACCGGGTTGGGCAACCTTACACTTTTGCTTAATGGTTTCTGAAATGTACACCCTGTTAGATTTTGTAAATTAATCAAATGTCCATCATGTTCTGATAATTCATTTATGACGGGAAAGCATGTGTTAGTTTTACATCCTCTTGCTGTGCAAATACATTATCTATTAGAGTGCTACTGTCTTGAGTTCTACGTGTAGGGAAATTTATCACTGATTCTGAGTTATATGTCATTAATAACACTTCTAGTTCACTTTTCTTATCAGAATTGCTTAGAAAGTTTAAACTGATATCATCGCAGATTAATAACTTCCTTTTGCAAACTTTTTTGTGAATAGCTCCCAATCTCCTAATGGAGACCTGTATACTATTGCTAATATCAACACTACATCATCTAGCTGTAATTCACATACACAAACTTCAAAGTGCTAATCTACACAAAATGCTTGCTTCTACAGTTTTGTTTTTATACCCTTGTTTTGTGTAAATGACAACTCCTCCTTTATCCACATTAGGTCTGAAAGCATAAGATGCTAAATTATATCCGTTTATACTGACACTTTCCATTCCTACATTTACATGGTGTTGAGACAGATGAAGTGTATCAATCTCATTCTTATTCTTATTTTTGAGAGTATCTAAACACACTAACAGCTCACATACTTTTTTTTTCCCCCTGATATTTTGATGAGGTAAATTGATGCTACCCTTAGCTTTATCCATATTTACCGTACGTGAAACTTTTTTTATTCTATTTTTCTTGATTGTTGTCTGTCTGGACTTTGGCTTTAACCTAAAAAACCTGTGTGCATGGTGCCATTAACCACAGGGATCATCCCTTCTGTGATGTGGCGCTCCTTACAGTATCTGCTAATAGAGAAGCTAATGTATCTTTCCCCTACCTATTTAGGTGCAGACCATGTGTAGTGCATCCCCAACTACTAATAGCATCAACTGGAACACCACTTATGAGAGATTTTGCCGGTGTCTGGAGCATCCCTTTCAGCTCAGTGTTAACATGCCTTAAGTAGTGTTTACCCAGGGCCGATCATGGTGCTAAAGAAATCCACAAACCCCACATTTGTGTGCCCAGTTTCTGCTCCTATTTTATCCAGGTCACTCCTAATATTATATCTTGGATTCATAGCCAGGCTGTTTCCTGCTCCCCAACTATAATTACCTGATCTCCATTCTCAAAGTCCCTGAATAGCTGACCTAAGTTTTCTGTCACCTGGCTAAGGCTAGCACTCGGTTTCACAAAACTTGTGACCTGGTATCCTGCACTTAAATTCTCCTGAAGCTGCTGTTCTACACCCCTCCCATTACAGCTATCTAGAAGCAGAATTATTCTTTTCCTATTCTGATTTGATCCCGGCATGTATTTTTTCTTTAAGCTAATATTCTGCTTCAACATATATTCAACTACATCTGGATGAGGCCTTTCCTCCACTCCTTTAGATAGCAAGACAAACTGATTTACTGTCTGACTTCCAGAAGTTTTTTCAACAGTTTCTCTTTTTTGCCCTTTGCTTACTACCTTTCTCTTTAAATATGGAATAATGGATGTCCCTTCTAACATAATGTACATGAATTAATCGTTACATCCACTGGTTTGTTGGTTGATTTGGGGGAGGGGACCAAACTGTGAGGTCATCGGATTAGGGAAGGATGGGCAAGGAAGTCGGCCATGCCCTTTGAAAGGAACCATCCTGGATTTTGCGTAAAGCAATTTAGGAAAATCATGGAAAACCTGAATCAGGATGGCCGGACGCTGGTTTGAACCGCTGTCCTCCCGAATGTGAGTCCAGTGTGCTAACCACTGTACCACTTCGCTCAGTCATTACTTCCATTTATTCAACTACTTCTAAAAGTATAATTATGAACTGAGTGGTAGCACTCACTCTGGAGCAGCACAGCTGCCTGCAAATAACATCCGATGACAGCATATACCTTTAAAACTTTCATCCTATTTACATACCATCCTCTATTTCTCTGCAGTATGCCTGTGTCATCAAAAACTCAGTGGTAGCTGCCACATATTTTGGTAATGGTCAAGTGGCACAAGTAATTTTAATTAGAATTTAATCAGGAACTTGCCATTTCATAAATAACTATAAAATAACAACAAAATAAAAAGATGAATGGTCTCATGCACTGCTCACCATTTTATCTTTAGTGGGAAATGCATCTTCCAGGAAGTCAAGGCTTACTTGTTTTTCATGTATGTCATCAACAGCCTCAGGTTGTATGCCATCAACAGCCTCAGGTTCTACCCCATTCTCTACAGTAATAACCTCTTGTTTTTCAGAAACTGATGGTACTGGCTCGATAGGTATCTCTTGGATGTCGTCATCATCATCATCATCTATTATACAATAAGTAATCTTCTTACGCTGAAACGGCTTCACCTCGTCATCATCATCATCTAGTTCTGGAAGGAAAGAATGAGAGAAAATAATAATATTAATATAGCTTATAAGGAATTTTAAAGTATAATATCAATTGGTTTGATAGTTAGACCAAGCAGAATAGTATATTCTGTGTTGATGGAATTGGGAAGTTAAAATCTGTTGTGGATGGCAAGAGAGCCAACACCATTTTACTAAATGAGGCCGAAGTGCACGCTTTTCAGCTCACGCAGGCTGGCGTGAGGTCTGGAACAGGACAAGGAAATTAGACTTTAGGAAAACGGACGTAGCTGGTGGAATACTTAACTTTAATCCATTAATGATGAATGTCGGTTTTGACAGTACATGATTCACAAATCAATAGTAACTGATAATGGCACCTTGCTAGCAAATGACGTAGCTGAAGGCTATGCTGAACTATCGTCTCAGCAAATGAGAACGTAAGTAGGCAGTGAACCATCACTAGCAAAGTCGGCTGTACAACTGGGGCGAGTGCTAGGAAGTCTCTCTAGACCTGCCATGTGGCGGCGCTTGGTCTGCAATCACTGATAGTGGCGACACGCGGGGCCGACGTATACTACCGGACCGCGGCCGATTTAAAGACTACCACCTAGCAAGTGTGGTGTCTGGCGGCGACACCACAAAATCAAAACGCAAATCAACTGTTGAATGCCTAGAATGGGCAATGCAATTACTCTGAAAGAATCAGGAGCAACCTGTAGCAAGTTGTATACTAACACTCCATTTAAACTTGCCACATGTCATCCCAGATGGAAAATGTGTAAGGAAAGAGTCATGAAGATCTTAGCAAAAACTAACAAAGGAATCTGAAACATCAATGAAGTAGCAGCTCTACTATTCTGTATCACTGTATGTATTAACAACTCAAATCTACTCCAGAGCTATGTTACGTTGTTTAAGTAATGGCACAGAGGATGGAAACAAAGTGACAAGCACACATCTACTTTCAGATGAAGTTCATTGGCATACAGTGTCTTATTTGAGCCAACAAAATATACACATTTACAGATCAGCTTCATAAAACTCCCATGTTAAAATAAAAAATTACACTATGTGATCTTAAGTATCCGGACACCTGGCTGAAAATGACTTACAAGTTCATGGCGCCCTCCTTCGGTAATGTTGGAATTCAATATGGTGTTGACCCACCCATAGCCTTGATGACAACTTCCACTCTCACAGGCATACATTCAATCAGGTTCTGGAAGGTTTCTTGGGGAATGGCAGCCCATTCTTCAAAGAGTGCTGCACTAAGGAGAGGTATCAATGTCAGTCGGCGAGGCTTCACACGAAGTCGGCGTTCCAAAACGCCCCAGAGGTGTTGTATAGGATTCAGGTCAGGCATAAAGTCAGCGTTCGACATTCCAAAACATCCCAAAGGTGTTCTATAGGATTCGGGTCAGGGCTCTGTGCAGGCCAGTCCATTACAGGGATGTTGATGTTGTTGTTGTGCAACCACTCTGCCACAGGCTGTGCATTATGAACAGGTGCTCGATAGTGTTGAAAGATGCAGTGTCCATCCCCGAATTGCTCTTCAACAGTGGGAAGCATGAAGATGCTTAAAACATCAATGTAGACCTGTGCTGTGATAGAGCCACACAAAACAACAAGGGGTGAAAGCCCCTCCATGAAAAATATGACCACACCACAACACCATCGCGTCCCAATTTTACTGTTGGCACTACACACACTGGCAGATTACGTTCACCGGGCATCTGCCATACCCACACCCTGCCATCGGATTGCCACATTGTGTACTGTGATTCGTCACTCTACATAACATTTTTCCACTGTTCAATCGTCCAATGTTTACACTCCTTACACCAAGCGAGGCATCATTTGGCATTTACCAGCGTGATGTGTGGGTTATGAGCAGCCGCTCGACAATGAAATCCAAGTTTTCTCACCTCCCGCCTAATGGTCATAGTACTTGCAGTGGATCCTGATGCAGTTTGGAATTCCTGTGTGATGGTCTGGATAGATGTCTGCCTATTAGACATTAAGGCCCTCTTCAACTGTCAGCAGTCTCTGTCAGTCAACAGACAAGGTCGGGTTGTATGCATTTGTGCTGTACATGTCCCTTCACATTTCCACTTCACTATCACATCAGAAACAGTGGACCTATGGATGTTTAGGAGTGTGGAAATCTCGGGTACAGACGTATGACACAAGTGACACCCAATCACCCGACCATGTTCGAAGTCTGTGAGTTCTGCGGAGCACCCCATTATGCTCTCTCACGATGTCTAATGACTACTGAGGTCCTGATATGGAGTAGCTGGCAGTAGGTGGGGGCACAATGCACCTAATATGAGAAACATATGTTTTTAGGGGTGTCCAGATGCTTTTGATCACATAGTGTATCTGTATTCAATATATTTGCAATTGTATTATTTGTACTTATGTATATGGTTCGAGAACACATTCATGGGCTAGGAAACGAGAAGCAATGGAATGAACAGAATACATTTTTCTTTAGTTTCAAGACAGAAAAGCATATAATCAAGGTAACAAACAAAAAAGACTGAAAGTATGAAAAAAATGAGAACAGTGTGTTAACAGAATGGAAAAAAATAATGATCAAAATTATAATAAATGTTGTATGAACTGTACAAAACAAGAATTCAAAAGTAATTAAACATGACACATATCATTCTTTCAGTATGAACTTTAGTATCATCTAATACCAAGTAGTCAGACAATATTATAATGAACACAGAATTACACAGTGTGTGAAGTGTCACAAAGTGCAGGTGATTAACAATGATGGGACAGACCCGGCAACAACATTGATTTCGAGGAGCTTTGGCATACTAGTCCAGAGTCACACAAAAGTAGGTCTTGTGAAATGGACTGAGGTTACTATGCGGGGTCCATTTCCCTCCACATGGAACTGATAGAATACTAGAAAATGAGGAAAGTTTATTTACACATGTCGAGTTTGTAACCTAACAGATTCCAAGAAACTGAAAACTTCGTCATTCTGATCTTTAGCCAATAAACATAAGGCAAGTTCTTCCTGACTGGAATAGTAGTCAAATGGTATGAAGCCTATGTGCAGATCAGTCAACTCCTGTGTGCACAGACTCGAATCAGACTTTTCTCTATATTTTTACTCTCTAGCAAGAGAACGAAAGCCTTTGTGAAATCTATATATGGTTACTTCAAATGAAAAACTGTATTGTGAAGTGTTTAATCCTTCATGCAGTCATTCTGTTTTTCAGTGTTTTTCTCACATAATGTGTTACTTCCTTTTAACTTCCCTTATTTCTTTTAGGGACTATGAAGAAAATGGAGGTCCAAATGTGTTATGCAATTAATGCTGGGATGCAGTTTAAAAAAAAAAAAAAAAAAAAAAAAAAAAAAAAAAAAAAAAAAAAGGGAGGGAGGGGGTGGGGGGGGGGTGGGGGAGAGAGAGAGAGAGAGAGAGAGAGAGAGTCATTTAATTTGTTGCCATTTTCCTGCACATACTAAAGTCTTGGGAAGCAAACTTCATTTACTTTTATGAAAGCATTTCGCGTGGGAGTTTATTTTGATCATACAATGTATAAGATAACATTGTGTGAAATACTGAGGCTTCCAACTGACCACTCTTTGCCCCTTTTCACAACACAATGTAGTTAACTGAAAATAACAATGTACCAATTTCCCAAAAGCTTCCATTCTCTTTTCAAGGAGTAAAAATATTGCAAAAAGTGCAATTTGAACCAAAGTGCACTCACAGTTGACTGTGGACTGAAAGATGCCTCATACAACTTAGCCACTGCCCCAGTTTGCTGCAGGGACAAGTTTGAAGTGCTGTCTTTCAATAAAACTGAGCCAGTGGCACTCAATTCGTCTGTTTTGGTGAAACCTGTCTTGTCTGTTGTCAACTGGAGGCCATTCCAGCAACTGCAGAGAAGATTGAGAAGATCAGCCTAGTGTATGAAGTTTTAACGAAGCTCACAATTTGCTGCGTTGTCCCTGGAACTGATTGTGGCCCTTTTGTTCTGAGTCGAGTGGAAAGATTGAACCAGAGACTTCGAAGGTTCTGTGACAAACTAGGCTTCGAATTCCTGGGCTTGTACCATAAGGTTGAGAACAGGAGGGTCCTCCTAAATGGGTCAAGTGTGCGCTACGTATTAAGAGCCTGTTGCTCAGGTAGCTGACAATGTGTGGGGCGCACACAGCATTCCCCCCTCCCAGTGTTTGAACCACTCATGAAAAGCAGTGAAGTTCACATAATACTAGCTACAGAAAACTGATTGAAACTCAAAATTGATAGCAGTGAGATTTTTGGGGAAAATTTACCTGTACATCGAAAGAATAAGTGAAGTGGAAGTGGAGGTGGTGTATTTGTTGCAATAGACAAGAAATTCAAATCCACAAAGTTAGAAACTGAAGCTGCATTTGAGACTGTTTGGGCTAGACTCAGTATCAGAAGCGGGCAAAAAATGATAACTGGATCCTACTATCACCCAATAGACTATCTCCTAATGTAACCAAAAACTTTGGAGAAAACCTCATTTCGCTTGTACACAAGTTCCCCAATCATACGGTAATCATTGGTGGAGACTTAAATCATCCAACAATTAATTGGGAAAATAACAGTATTGTTGCTGGTGGGCGTGATAAGACATCCTGAGGAACTTTAATAAATGCCTTCTCTGAAAACTACCTAGCACAAATAGTTCGGAACCCCACTAATGATGGAAATATATTGGATCTAATGGCAACAAATAAACCTGACCTCTTTGAGAATGGCCACATCGAAACTGGTATCAGTGATCATGACATGGTTGTGCAACGTTGATTACTACAATACAAAGGACAACTAATACAAAAAGAAAAGTATATATGTTCAGTAAACTAGATAAAAAAAAATTAGTCATATCTCAGTGAGGAACTTTAAACTTTCAGCACAGGGCAGGAGCATGTAGAGGAACCACAGCTCAAGTTTAAAAGAAAAGCTAACTCTGCACTGGATATCTATGTACCCAGTAGAACAGTTCGTAATGGGAGGGACTCTACATGGTATACAGTCACTATAAATAAATTGTAGGCTATAGATAGAGACGTGCTGAATGAAACGCGTTTGGCTGTCAAGAGAGCAATGCGTGATGCCTTCAATGTTACCGTAGCAGAACACTGCCAAATGACATTTCACAAAACCCAAAGAAATTCTGGTCACATGTAAAGGCTGTTAGTGGCACCAAAGTTAGTGTCCAGTACCTATTGAATGAGATAGGAAATGAAATTGAGGGTAGCAAAGCAAACGTTGACATTCTTGACTCCATTTTCAAATGTTCCTTTACAAAGGAAAACTCAGGAAAATTGCCCCTATTTAATCCCATAACACTGAGAGATGCATGAAATAAGTACTAGTGTCAGCAGTGTTGAGAAACAGCTGAAATCGTTAAAAGAGAACAAAGTTCCTGGGCCCAATTGTATCCCTGTCAGATTCTATACTGAATTTGCAACTGACTTAGCCCCTCTTCTAACTATAATCTATCATAAACAAACAATGGAAAATCCAGGATGGAACGTAACATAGTTTGCATGTTGAGGGATTTGGGGAATGATGTTGAGGCAAGGTCCGAGGTTAAGAAATTCTGGAAAGATAACAGGGGGTGGTTTGGAGGCAGTGGGGGGTGGATCACAGTTGGATGGAGGAGTGAACTGAGTTAGGCAAGGCTCAATATTGGTCTTTGGTTGAGTTTGATTGGTCGGGTTGGTAGTGAAAAAGTGTTTCCACTTTAGGGACTGGGGAAAGAGAGAAGGTCTTTAACCAGTCCAGCATGGATGAATTTGGGAGTGGGGCAAAAGGTGAGGCCTTTGGAAAGGACCGATATTTCTGTGGGTCTAAGGCTTCTGGAGGAAAGATCCCAGTCCCACATACTGTTCCTGCGTTGTTGCTTGGCTCATGAAATCCCCCCCCCCCCCTAATGGCTTTCCATCAATTTACCCATCTCTGTTTGCCACCCCTCCTTTCACAATGACCTCCACCTGTTCAGATTCCGCCAATCCTTAGCCCTCACCAACATAGTCCTGCAAAACCATATCAACCAAGCTCAATCTTTCTTGCAGTACCTTCTCTCCATCTGCAAAATTCTCCTGCTATGCAATCCCAAATTCCCCATCACACACATTGAAAGCCTTGCCCTGCAGGAACTTGAGCAACATGCACAACACCACCTCGAAAAGTTCTCCATTCTGCTCACTTTCTACTCCCGCCTCGGAAACCACTGTCCACCACTTCTACAACCACCTCCAAATCTCCCCCACACCCCCTCATAGCTGACAAACCCTGTCTCGCAGACCTACTACATTTACCCCACCCTCCAAAACTCCCTCCCACCACCACACAGAACCCAGAACCTAAACAGACCCGCAACACAGTTATGAACCTTTGCTCCAGAAGCCTTAGTCCCACAGAAATATCAGCCCTTTCCAAAGGGCTCACCTTTAGCCCCATTCCCAAATTCAACCCTGCTGGACTAGTTAAAGACCTTCTCTCCTTCTCCCAGTTCCTACAGTGGAAACACTTTTTCGCTACCAACCCGACCAATCAGACTCAACCAAAGACCAATATTGAACCTTGCCTAACTCAGTTCACTTCTCCATCCAACCGTGATACACCCCCACTGCCTCCAAACCACCCCCTATTAACTTTCCAGAATTTCTTAACCTCGAACCTTGCCTCAACATCATTCCCCAAATCCCTCAATATGCAAACTAACCTTACATTCATCTCTGCTATATGGTGAGTAGCAACTTTCCTTCTCTGGTATTGTTATGATCTATCATAAATCACTTGAACAAAGAGCCTTGCTCAGTTCTTGGAAAAAAGCAGAGGTCACACCTGTCTGCAAGAAGGGTAGTAGAAGTGATCGATAAAACTACCATCCAATATCCTTGACATCAATTAGTTGTAGAATCTTAGAATATATTCTGAGCTCAAACATAACGAGGTATCTTGAACAGAATGACCTCCTCAATGTCAACCAGCACAGAATTCCGAAAACATCGATCACGTGAAACCCAACTTGCACTTTTCTCACATGACATACTTAAAGCTTTGGGTATAAGCAATCAGGTAGATGTAGTATTTCCTGATTTCTGAAAAGCATTTGACTCAGTAACACCTACACTTATTGTCAAAAGTATGATCATATGGGGTATCAAAAGAAATTTGTGACTGGACTGGGTACTTTTTGGTAGGGAAGATGCAGAATGTTATGTTGGATGGAGAGTCATCATGACATGTAGAAGTAATTTCAGGTGTTCCCAAGAGAAGTGAGTTGGGACCCTTGCTGTTCCTATTGTATATTAATGACCTTGCAGACAATATTAATAGTAATCTCAAGACTTTTTGCAGATGATGCAGTTATGTACAATGAGGTACTACCCGAAAGAAGCTGCATAAATATTCAGTCAGACTTCGATAAGATTTCAAAGTGGTACAAAGATTAGTAACTTGCTTTAAATATTCAGAAATGTAAAATTATGCACTTCAAAAAAACAAAAAAAACAAAAATAAAAAATAAAAAAAAGGAGTATTTTAGGACTATAATACCAATGAGTCACTGTTAGAATCTGCCAACTCATACAAACACCTGGGTGTATCATTTTTAGGGATATGAAATGGAATAATCACACAGGTTCAGTCGTGGGTAAAAGCAAGTGATAGACTTAAGTTTGTTGGTAGACAACTGAAGAAGTGCAATAAGTCTACAAAGGAGACTGTTTGCAAATAACTAGTGCGACCAGTTCTAGAATGCTGCTCACTTGTGTGGGACCCGTACCAAATAGGACTAACAGTGGATACTGAAAATATGCAGAGAAGGGCAGCACAAATGGTCACAGGTTTCTCTGATCTATGGGAGAGCTGCTGAAGAAACTGATCTGGAAGGCTCTTGAACATAGGCGAAAACTATCCCCGGAAATCCTATTAACAAAGTTTTAGAAACAGTTTTAAATGACGATTCTAGGAATATACTACACCCCTTATGTACCACTCACATAAGGTAAGAATAATTATTGTACACACAGAGGCATTCAGACAATCATTCTTCTTACTCTCCCTACGTGAATAGAATATGAAGAAACACTAATAACTGATAGAGTGGGATGTACCCTCTGTCATGAACTTCACGGTTGTTTGCAGAGCACAGATGTAGATTTACAAAAAATAGATACTAATTTCACGAAATGGTTCCTAAGCATTAGATAAAAATAGCAACTGACTACTATAAGAGAAGCAGCAGTTGTTTCATTAAAAGTAGCAGTTATTTCCTTGTATACACTGCCTGACAAAAAAAGGAAAGCACCCAGAAGACTTGGTCAATGTAATTTCATAGCCATACACACCATCAATATGTATGTAAATGATTAAAACTGCAATTCTATCTGACAGGTAGAACGGTCACCAGAGAGCATCAGCATTGTTCGTGTTTAGTGTTGTTACCAGATAAATATGCAAGCAGGTGTGAACAGCATCAGATGTAGAGTGATCACTGTGAAGGACATGGAGATGACATGTACACTTGCGTGACAGCATTATCAGCACCCGACAGAGTTTGAAAGGTGTCTCTTTGTGGGTCTCCATTTGGCCGGATGGTTGTATCATATAATATCCAGATATTTAAGACATTCAGATGTGACAGCGGTCCAAAGTTGTTCTGCATAGGTATGCAAGGACAATATTCATCGTCAAGATCCTGGTTTTCCATGTCTGACCAAAGCAGGACAGGGTTACCATACTGTGCACTGAGCTCATTGTAGTCCCTTCTCATCTGTGCCTGCCTTCCAAGAAAAAGGAATACTACACTGCAACATCCTTTGTTATCCAGAACCATTGGCCTGGGAACAGCAGCAGTCTGAAACAAAATTACCATTCCTTGTGTACGCAGCTGCTAACACCCCAACTGTTTTTGGAGTGCTGCTGTTGACCACTTTTGATGAATGGTGTAACACTGTGTTCAGCGATGAATCTTAGTTCTGCACTACCCCGGGCAATTACTGTCGATGAGTATGGCATCAACGTTAGGAGAGATCTGATTCTTACAGAGAGTTGGTCATACACAGTGGTGTTACTTCTGGCATCATGCTGTTGAAATCCATTGGGTAGGATTTCAGGCACAGCTGGTAGTGACTGAGAGAACAGATGAAACAATGGAATGTCATGGACATCCTGCAGTCTCATGTGTTAACTCTCATGCAACAGTACCATAGTGCTATTTTCCAACAGGACAATGTTTGTCTGTACATAGCTTGTGTATCTCTGTACAGTCAGAGTCACGTTGAGGTACTCCCATGGCCAGCATGATCCCCAGATCTGTACCCAATAAAACATGTACGGGACCAGCTCCAATGTCAACTCAGTCCAAGTGCCAATATTCAGAATATCAAGGACCACCAAGAATAGTTGTGAGCCAGCTTGCTTCAGAAGAGGACACAGTGGGTTTATGACAGCTTGAGTGTTGTTTGGCTGGTTGGAGAATCAAGGGTCTGAACAGCGAGGTCATCTGTTCTAAGTTCAGGGATAGTTCATTTGAAGTTAGTGACGTCCGCCAGTAACGTTTTCTGGTGATGAAGGTTCAGAGGAGCAGTCAAATTGAGGCAATGGAAGCAATACTAATGCTGAGAAATAATTTACAGAGAAATAAATGGATTGATCTGGTGCATAAGTCAAGCAGACGAGCGATCTCCCAGGGCTCACCCATGGCGAGAGAAATCCCACCCATATCTGATCACCACCAACGTAATTAAGAGCGAAGACAGTTACAGAGCAATTAATGACTTCTAGACCACAAATTCCAGACAATAAGAGTGAGAAGGCTAAAAATCTAATGGACATCAGTTGGACCATGAGTAACAAAAATTGGACGAGGGAAATAGGAAAGTCAGCATACAACGGGAGCCATTCCACTCCTGATCATTATGGTCAAGGCATTAAAGGCTTCATAACCACAATGTGGGTATTGCTTGCCACATAAAATATAACTATGGGTTAGTCTCATATCACCAGTGCAGATGTGACATATGTCAGTGGATTCCTTCCAGGAGTAACGGAAGGAGGAGCACTATGCAGTAGTAATCTTCTTGATAGTGTGGAGTTTACTAGAGGGGGCAGTAGCCAAAAATTTTGTTCAATCTCCAAGTGAACACAGGCCTTATTTGGACCTGCAAATTCATACTGGGGATCATCATAGTGGATTTGAGCCAAGTATCACTTCTCTAGCCAAACAGCCGGTCAGTTTATTCCCTGGGATATCCACATAACCTAAGACCCAGAGAAGTACAACTGAGCAAGCACTACGAATAAACTCAGAGAGAAGGTTGCGCATAGTGTGAATAACAGGGTAACAAGAATAACAGTGATTAATGGCCTGGAGACTACTCACGGAGTCACTGAAAATTAAAACATAGTCATAGCAGGTCTGTTTAATAAAATGTAGGGCTCTGTTAGCAGCTATCAGCTCTGCTGTAAAATCAATCCATGCGCCCAGCGACTAATGTTGTTCTCAACTGGCAGGAGATGCAAATGCGTATCTTCTCAAAACCATGGTTTTACAGCCATAACTGTTAAATGATGGTAGCACGCTAATTCTCTTGGAGAACTGGAAGGAACAGACTGTGAAAGATTATGATGGCGACTGGAACATGGGGAGTACATTACAACGAGTTAGGTGGAGGTCTTCACATATGGCTGCTAAGTGCATTCCAACTGGTAATCACACCTGAGGATGGGTATCAGGGGATCAATGCTTTTCACATGCGAAAAGAACATGACAAATTGGGTCATGAGGAAGTTGTCAGATGGTGACTGTGGTAAGTGAGTAACTGTTGGTACCTTGGAGTTGAAGAGAGAAAATTCCCATTTCACCAAGGAGACTGGTCACTGAACTAGTCCAGAAGGCACCAGTAGCCAGTCGAATGCCACAATGATGGATTAGATCTAATGATGTCAAAGCTGAAGTTGTTACTACCAAGTCCTAATGTTGGCAACTGGTTGCTCGGCAGTTGGTATGAGACCAGGACCACATTAATACGGATAAGAGTAGCATAATCTACAGCCCAAGAAGTGTGGAAAAGGAAGCAGAGACTGTTAAGGTTCTGCATGTACGTAGTATTTCACTGATGAATATGTAGCAGTCAAGTCAGCTTTTTACCAAACAGGTTACCCAAAAAATGGGATTGCAACGACGTCAAAGTGCTGGACACCAAATTAGAGTTCTGGGTCAGGATGGAATGTGATATGACAACAGACATGTGACCCAAGGAGAATGGATTTGGATACCATGGTAAGGGCTCCAAGCGAAGTCCCTTCAGATGGCACACTGGAGCTGGCGTGCAACAGAGGCTACGCATTAAGAGTTGCACCAAACGCAAAAGTCATTGACAGACAGTGTGAGGGTGTACCAGTAGCCCGAAAGAGGTCGCTAACCCACTCATGGTCATGATGAAGGCCTGCGGAATGCCGTTCTCTTGGACTTGTGGAGAGAGTGATGAGGGTGGCCTATAAGGGATGCCGCTTGAGATATTGCAGGGCCCTATGGCAATCATAAGAAGCTGTTGCAATATTCTGGTCCACCACGGGACTGGAGTACTGAGTGTGCCTGTAGAAAGAGGAATAGCAGTTCCAGTGGTGTGGGTGATTGTATTGGATACATCACCAACAACCTCAATCTCACAGAGAGAGTATGAAGGTGGCAGGAGAGGCACATACGAGGGTTGGAACTTTAATAATGGAAACTATTTATTTACAGCTCATACAAAATAGATATGTGTTTCAAAGTTTTACTGACCTTCAAAGTAGTCACCAGCATTGAGTATAACCTGTTGCCAGCGATGTGAAAGTCGTAAGATACTCTTAGCAGTGCCAGTTGTGTTGACAGTTTGAGTGGCGCGAGCTATTGCCCAATGAATCTGTAGCAGTTCTGAAGCGAATGCTGTGAAGTGTTTCCTTCAGTTTAGAAACTGAGTTGAACTCATGAGGGCTTAAGTCAGGGGAGTGCAGTAGGTGGTATAGCACTTAGCAGCCCCATCAGTCAACCTGGGAGTAGGTTGTGTTCCAAAAATGAACAGCACAGAGACAGATGTGATGACACTTTCTGCAGCAACTGACCATCATTTTTCAGGACAATGCTCAAGCACGTACAGTGCAAGCTGTTACTGATTTATTTGACTGGTGGGGCTGCTAAGTGCTATACCACCTACTCCCCTGACTTAAGCCCTTGTGAGTTCAACTCGATTTCTAAACTGAAGAAAACACTTCACGGCATTCGCTTTAGAACTGCTACAAATTCATTGGGCAATAGACCGCGTCACTCGAACTGTCAACACAACTGGTACTGCTAAGAGTATCCTACGACTTCCACATAGCTGGCAATGGGTTATACACAATGGTGGTGACTACTCTGAAGGTCAGTAAAACTTTGAAACACATATCTATTTTGTACGAGCTGTAGGTAAATAACTGCCACTATTAAAGTTCCAACCCTCGTAACTGCCAGTTGGCTCTTCAAAGAGCCCATCATGGTAACTGTTCTATTGGGCAAGGATCACTGTTACAAAGATCACTGTGAAGCGACCAATGTAGCGAAGTCATGAGATTGGGGGAAGAGATCGTAAGGTCACTACCCACAAAGGTGCCATGAGTGGCATTGAAGTGGGTGAGAGTACAGTCACTGAGAAGGCACAGATTGAAATCAGAAAGAAGTTGGTAGACTGAAATCAGAAAGAAGCTGGTCAATCAGAAGTAATGCACAATGGTATCCTCAGGTAGGAAAAGGGAGGGGGAGAGCTGTTGGATTAAGACAATTATCTCAAGAGAAGGAAGTTCCCTGCCTGGAGGTACATAAATCTTACAAATGGTGATAACAGGGATAGTTTGTACTCCCACTGCTATTGTTTCCTATGTGGTCTGGGAGTTAAAAAATGTGGATACCAAGGTTTGAATAAAGTACGGTTGTAGGCTGTGGTAGTTAAACAGAGATGCAGAAGTTTGCACATGATAGACAAGCATGGAGTGCTGCTTCAAGCCTGTCTTCGGACTGAAGACCAGAACATCAGTAAAAACAACAACAACAACAACAACAATTACAATTATTCTCTTGACATCACATTCATTGGCTTCACCAACTTAGAACCGAACAGTTACCTCAACCTAACCAAGCTCTTGTGCTATGCTACAGATCAGTTCCACCACAACTATGATTTCCTCATTACATTTGTTAGCTTCGTCATTTCACAATCGAGCTGTCACCAACCAATAGGGTTCCCTACTGGCGTTGCTATTGTAAATTTAAATGTGCACTTTGGGTAAATGGGGGTGAAAACACCTGAAAGAAATAAAGGGTAATAAAATACATTTCAAATCTTAAACAGATCCTGCAAAGCACTCCTTGGCAATGTAAACCCTAGTCATGTTGTTGCTTAACCCCTTTATAGAGAAAATCTTGTTAAAACATAATCACTTCTATGTTGGAAGGTCAATCAGCAATGATTACTCATTTCTCATAAGAGAAGCCAGCCTAAAATCAACAGTATCCCAATGGAGTGACAGAAATTGCCTACGTCTGAATAAAAGTGTTATTTGAATCAAAAGGTGAATTCACTTAAGTAAACTGTAAAATTACAAACACTACTGTCAGGAAGGGTCTATAAGTAGAGAAAATGATTCCTAGCCCTCAGAACTGTTAGTTGCTTCCTTCGAGGAGAAAAAAACCTTCCAAGACTATGGAAGTAAGACAAAAGGTTAAAAAGTTGGGAAGAAGGGGCATGTTAGTCAGACACTAGATTTAATGGACCTTATCCCCACTTCTTAAAGCTAGGATGTGTGAACACTGGTCTCCCCTAGTAAGATTCCAAATTGCTTAAACAGATGGTTGGTTGGTTCAAAAGAGGGGGGAAGGGACCTGATTGCTAGGTCACAGGTCCCTCGTCCCAAATAAAACAATGCCACAAGGGTGCGAATAAAACAAGTGAGACTGACAACACAAAACAGAGAGAGAGGAAAAACCACAATAATGACGGAAGGGCAACAAACACTTAAATGGACAGAAGGGAAGAAGAAAACCACAGAAATGCAAGAAACAGAGAAAGGAGAAGCCAGCCACTCTGCAACATATTAAAACTTCCACCCTAAAAGCACTTGGGTGGAGGACACAGAGGGATAAAGGACAAGTGCTAAAACTTAGATCAAACGATAAAACCCACCCTCATGAATAAAACGTAAAACTCAATCAGCCAATGAGGTGTTGTCAGATAAACTGAGTGGCAATGAGTACGGTAACCGAAGATTTCATCACAGGGCAGTCAAAGTGGGACAGTGCACCAGAATATGGGCCACTGTCAACCGGGCGCCACATTGACACTGAGGCGGGCCTTCACGGCGCAGGAGGAAGCCATGGGTTGCCCAAGTGTGGCCAATGTGGAGCCAGCAGAGAACCACAGAGCCCCTGCGAGAGGCCCGCATGGAGGACTGCCACACATTCGTAGTCTCCTTAATGGCACGCAGTTTGTTATGCCATTCCATCTCCTAAAGCTGCAAAACCTGGTGGCATTAAAATGAACACAGGTCAGTTATTGGAATGCTGATCTCCATAAGTGGTTTCCGTGTAGCCTGTTTGGCCAGCCTGTCAGCAAGTTTGTTGCCTGGGATTCCAACATGGCCTGGGGTCTACACAAGGGGGCAAGGAATGCTGTTCAATATGTCCTCCATGGACATACACGAAGCCGACATGACCATCAGCCACTGATCCGGCAGTGTAAACCACTTCATGGCCTCAGTACATGTCAAGAATCAAGAGGAAGTGACAGTAGAGAGCCGTGGGGTGAACTGAAGCCTTTGGGCCATGTGAAAGGTCCAGGCGAAGCCACAGCCTAGGTGTACACCATGGAGGTGTACATGAATGGACCTTGAGCATATGTGGTAAAGGCAAGACTCCAGTTCGGATAGAAGGGATCGTACACGAACTGCAATTGTAAGCTCTGACCTGGACCACTGATGCGGGAGATGAACCGCCATGGGTCGGGAAAGGAGACGGTAATTCAGATGCGCAGGAGTACTACGAATGTGTGCAATGTAACTGGCGAGCAGTTGTGCACATCTGACCTGCAATGGAGGGACTCCAGCCTCCGCCAGGACACTGGTCATTGGACCAGTCCTAAAAGCTCCTGTTGCCAGTCGAACACCCCACTGGTGCACTGGGTCAACTAAATGCAACGCTGAGGGCACCACCAAACCATAAACTACACTCCCATTGTCAAGCGGGGATTGAACAAGGGCTCCGTAGAGCTGCAGCAGCGTAGAGCGATATGCACCCCAGCTGGTGTTGCTCAGGCAACAGAGGGCATTGAGGTACTGCCAGCACTTCCACTTAAGCTGACGAAGATGAGGAAGCCAAGTCAACTAGGTGTCGAAAACCAGTCCTAAAAATCTATATGTCCCCACTACAGTGAGGGGATTGTCAGTAAGGTAATGTTTTGGTTCTGGATGAACGGTACGATGCGGACAGAAGTGGATCACACAACTTTGGGGCCGATAACTGGAAGCCGTGAGGTAGAGCCCATGACTGTGCCTTGTGGACAGCTCACTGTAGGTGCCGCTCAGCAACACCAGTACTGGTTGAGCAGTACAAAATGCAGAAGTCGTCTGCATACAGAGCGGGTGAGACAAACAGCCCTACAGCTGCTGCTAGACCGTTAACGGCCGCTAAAAATAGATACACTCAATGCAGAGCCCTGTGGGACCTCATTCTCCTGGATATGGGGGGAACTATGTGAGGCACCAACTTGGACACGGAAAGTACGAAACGACAGGAAATTCGGGATAAAAATGAGGAGTGGGCCTCGGAGGCCCTAATCGTATAATGTGGCAGGGATATGATGTTGCCAGGTGGTGTCATACACTTTTCGTTAATCAATAAAGATGGCAACAAGGTGTTGGCATCTGGAAAAGGCTGTCCGGATGGCAGACTCAAGGACACAAGATTATCAGTGGAAGAGCAACCCAGGTGGAAACCACCCTGGCATGGAGCCAGTAGGCCACATGCCTCCAGGACCCAACCCAACTGCCGACACACCATACATTACAGCAGCTTACAAAGAATGTTGGTGAGACAAAGAGGGCTCTTTCTAGTGACAATACAGGCTGCAAATGGGGAAATCCACTGACATAAGTTAGTTTACGAATTGGCAGATTGTTATTCTCCAGCACCTGAGAATAAGCATCTCAACAGAGCTGGTTGGTGTGCTACTGTCATAAGTATCAATGGAAATTTGTTAAGGACAGCGAAACTACGCAAGTGGGTGATAAGGAGTTTTAAGATCCATGTCTCATCGCAGAATGCAGATGTCAGACACTTGCCTAATCTGTAAAGCAGAGCAGGTGACGTTCTGTGGTAGATCTAACAAGTAAGTAAAACACCAGTGCATAGACAAGTGTGTTCAGGTCATGCTGTGCAACACACATTGTAGAACATGATGTTCCGCTGCAGATGACCCCTATGCGGTCCCATGTTCACCCAACAACATTGTCAACTACAAAACAGTGGGCACAAGATCAATCAAGATAGGGCCCTGGATCAATAGAACCGAACAGTTGCTTGAAACATGCACCATGTCAGAGAGAGGGGCTGGTGGACAGTATTATGCTGGTAAGAGACAGTATTACGCTAGGGCGGTGTTCAACTGGGCTTCCATAAGACATGTCATAGAAACTGAATGTTGTTTAGGACCAACAGCATCCCTCCATGATTTACATTTTGTCCAATGGTGATGGCATCTTCCAACAAGATAACTATGCACATCACAAGACCAGAATCATGCTATAAGTTTCAGGAATATGATGGTGAACTCAGTACTCTCAAACCACTGGCCTGTAGTTTATAAGAATTGCATGTCATGGGTGTAGACAACTGGTGCCATTTACCTCCAGAAACACCCACAACTGGTTGCATCCAACCCACGCAAAATCACTGCTGTATATTCCAAAGGTGGCTCAGCACACTATTATGCAGGTGAACATAATGTTTTGACTCTACGTGAAAATGGTCTCAGTATATTGGTCTTACTACAGCAGCCCTTTCAAGATCTGAACTGTGACTTACTAAATGTCCTCTTCCTACATGGGTGGATGAAACCCTCATGTACACTACATTCTCAAAATATTGTAAAATGAGGTGAGGATTAAGACTGGCCAGCAAATGGTATCTTCAGGGAACTTCTATTTACTTAAACAATCAACAGCTTTCACCTGCACAAAAACAGTGCTCTGTTTATACATTTCATAATTTCAGAGTTATATTAATACACTCTTTCCCCATGAACCATGGACCTTGCCACTGGGAGGCTTGTGTGCCTCCGCGATACAGAGAGCCGTACCGTAGGTGCAACCACAACAGAGGCATACCTGATGAGAGGCCAGATGAACGCATGGTTCCAGAAGACGGGCAGTAGTCTTTCCAGTACTTGCAGGGGCAACAGTTTGGATGATTGACTGATCTGGTCTTGTAACATCAACCAGAACAGCCATGCTGTGCTGGTACTGCGAATTGCTCAAAGCAAGGAGAAACTGCAGCTGTAATTTTCCCCAGAGCTTTACTGTATGGTTAAATGATGATGGCGTCCTCTTGAGTAATATACTGGATGTAAAATAGTCCACCATTTGAATCTCCGGGCGGGGATTACTCAGGAGGACGTAATTATAATGACAAACAAAATTGGCATTCTACGGATTGGAGCATTGAATGTCAGATCCCTTGATCGGGCAGATAGGTTAGAAAATTTAAATGGGAAATGGGTTGGTTGAAGTTAGATATAGTGGGAATTAGTGAAGTTTGGTGGCAGGAGGAACAAGACTTCAGGTCAGGTGACTACAGGGTTATAAATATAAAATCAAATATAGGTCATGCAGGAGTAGGTTTAATAATGAACAAAAAAAATAGGAATGCAGGTGAGCTACTACGAACAGCATAGTGAATGTATTACTGTAGCCAAGATAGACATGAAGCCCACACCTACCACAGTAGCACACATTTATATGCCTACTAGCTCCGCATATGAAGAGATCGAAGAAATTGACGATGCTTTAAAGAAATTATTCAGATAGTTAAGGGAGACGAAAATTTAATAGCCCTGGGGGTCTGGAATTTGACAAAAGGAAAGGAAGAGAATGAAAAGTAGTAGGTAAATATAGACTGGGGGTAAGGAATGAAAGAGGAAGCCACCTGGTAGAGAATGAAAAGTAATAGATGAATATACACTGGGGATAAGGAAAGGAAGAGGAAACTCCCTGGTATAATTTTGCACGGAGCATAATTTAATCATAGCTAACGCTTGGTTTAAGAATCATGAAAGAAGGTTGTACACGAGGAAGAGGCCTGGATACATTGGAAGGTTTCAGATAGATTATAAAATTGTAAGACAGGGATTTAGGAATCACGTTTTACATTGTAAGACATTTCCAGGACCAGATGTGGACTCTGACCACAATTCACTGATTATGAACTGTAGATTAAAACTAAAGCAGCTGCAAAAAAGTAGGAATTTAAGGAAATGGGACCTGGATAGACTGAAAGAACCAGAAGTTGGAGAGAGTTTCAGAAAGAGCATTAGGGAATGATTGACAAGGACAGGGGAAAGAAATACAGTAGAAGAAGAATGGGTAGCTTTGAGAGATGAAATAGTGAAGGCAAAAGAGAATCAAGTATGTACAAAGACAAGGGCTAGTAAGAAATCCTTGGGTAACACAAGAGATACTGAATTTAATTGATGAAAGGAGAAAATACAAAAATGGAGTAAATGAAGCAGGTGAAAAGGAATACAATCATCTCAAAAATGAGGTTGACAGGAAGTGCAAAATGCTAAACAAGGAGTGGCTAGAGGACAAATGTAAGGATTTAGAAGCATTTATCACTAGGGGTGACACAGCTACTGCCAACAAGAAAATTAAAGAAACCTTTGGAGAAAAGAGAAGTAACAGTGTGAATATCAAGAGCTCAGAAGGAACAGCAGTCATAAGCAAAAAAGGGAAAGCAGAAAGTGGAAGGAGTACACAGATGGTCTATACGAGTGTGATGTACTTGAGGGGAATATTATGGGAATGGAATAGGGCATAGGTGAAAATGAAATGGGAGATATGATACTGCGTGAAGACTTCGAGAGAGCACTCAAAGACCTAAGTCGAAACAAGACCCCAGGAGTAGACAATATTCCGTTACAACTACTGATAGCCTTGGTAGAGCCAGCCATGACAAAACTCTTCCATCTGGTGAGCAAGATGCATGAGACAGGCAAAATACCCTCTGACTTCAAGAAGAATATAATAATTTCAATTCTAAAGAAAGCAGGTGCTGGCAGGTGTGAAAATTATCAAACTATAAGATATCAGTTTAATAAGCCACAGTTGCAAAACACACACTAATTCTTTACAGACTAATGGGAAAACCTCAGCGAAGATTAGTTTGGATTTCGTAAAAATGCTGGAACACGCAGCGCAATACTGAGCCTGTGACTCATCTTTGAAGATAGGTTAAGGAAAGGCAAACCTCCAGTTCAAGCATAACCATATGGATTGACCCATTTGTTTTTAAAAGTGAGACTGTTTTCTCTGAGAACACTTCTTTGGTTACCTCATCAAAAACTTTCAAAATCTGTAAAGCCTTTTGCATTATCTCCCAGTCTACACCTTTTACGTTTAAGGTGTTGATTTTCCACATAAAATAGCGAAGCATGAGATTATGGAATCTTTATTTAAAGTAAATCTTCGCAACAATCTGTAAGTCGAGTTCCAGTGGGTTGGGATTTTTGTTTCAGTTTCAGTCTGTCTATTTTTTTAAAAATTTCCTTATATTTCGGCAAGTTTGCTTAAAGCAAAGGGCCTCTCCTTAATAAACATAGCAAATTATTTGACCTCATCAATGGACTTCTGAATTACGTGTTGTGCAGTGAGGTTTCACCATGGATGGAGAGAAATAGGCACATGATGGCAAGATCTTCAGCACCTGCTCAAAAATAGATTGAGATGGGTGTCAAGAAAATACCCAGAACAAAAGATAAAACAGAACATAAAACACAGGTAACAAAGGTTGGAAAACTATGTGCGTACCCACACCGAAGCAGGGGACGAAGCATGGTGTCAGCAGTAAAACAGGGACGACACAGGAAGAAATGGTAGAAGGAGCTGAAACAATATAGCAGATGGAAGTGGCTGGCTGACCACAATGAAAAAAGGGGCTGAGCCAGCCATTCTGCAATACACTAAAACCTCCAGCCCAAAAGTTTAGGCCAGATTCCAGACACATTGCAAAACAGAGGACAGATCCAAACCAATTTTTGCTTCTGCCCTTGCATCATGGTATAAAATGCACTCTGTTAAAATGTGGCGGACAGAGATGTGCACACCAAAAGCATCACAGAACGAGGGATCTTCCCGCTGTAATAGAAAGCTATGTGTGAGAGGGCAGTGCCTAATTTGAGGATGTGTGAGGGTCACTTCATCCCACCTGAGCAACCGGTAGGAGTGAGGTTTCAAGAATGTGTGAAGCATGGGATGGCGTAAGTTTGAGAAGCATGATGGTTAATTTCATATTTGACGCATTTTCTGTTATTATGGAAGTGATTTTAAAACTGATTTTATATTCGGAATAATGTGCAAAGTGTGGGATATGTTTAAGTTCCAGAAGCATGGTAGTTAATTTCATATTTGACGCGTTTTCTGTTATTATGGAAGTGATTTTAAAACTGATGTTATATTTGGGATAACAAACTTCACCCTCTTTGAGATGTTTTCTCCAGTGTGTCTGTCTTAGAATTGTGAGCAGTCTACAAGGTATGAATGGAAGAGCATGTAGATGAAGATGAAATGGGAGATATGATACTATGTGAAGAGTTTGAAAGAGCTGCAAAATATTAACGCGAATTCTTTACAGACGAATGGAAAAACTGGTAGAAGCCGACCTCGGGGAAGATCAGTTTGGATTCCGTAGAAATGTTGAAACACGTGAGGCAATACTGACCTCACGACTTATCTTAGAAGAAAGATTAAGGAAAGGCAAACCTATGTTTCTAGCATTTGTAGACTTAGAGAAAGCTTTTGACAATGTTGACTGGAATACTCTCTTTCAAATTCTGAAGGTGACAGCAGTAAATTACAGGGAGTGTAAGGCTATTTACAATTTGTACAGAAACCAGATGGGTTATAAGAGTCAAGGGGCATGAAAGGGCAGGTTGGGAAGGGAGTGAGACACGGTTGTAGCCTATCCCTGATGTTATTCAATCTGTATACTGAGCAAGCAGTAAAGAAACAAAAGAAAAATTCGGAGTAGGTATTAAAATCCATGGAGAAGAAATAAAAACTTTGAGGTTCGCCGATGAAATTGTAATTCTGTCAAAGACAGCAAGGACTTGGAAGAGCAGCTGAATGGAATGGACAGTGTCTTGAAAGGAGGATATAAGATGAACATCAACAAAAGCAAAACGAGGATAATGGAATGTAGTCGAATTAAGTCAGGTGATTCTGAGGGAATTAGATTAGGAAATGACACACTTAAAGTAGTAGATGAGTTTTGATATTTGGGGAGCAGAATAACTGATGATGGCCGAAGTAGAGAGGATATAAAATGTAGACTGGCAATGGCACTGAAAGCGTTTCTGAAGAAGAGAAATTTGTTAACGTCTAGTATTCATTTAAGTGTCAGGAAGTCGTTTCTGAAAGTATTTGTATGGAGTGTAGCCATGTATGGAAGTGAAACATGGACGATAAATAGTTTGGACAAGAAGAGAATAGAAGCTTTCGAAATGTGGTGCTACAGAATACTGTTGAAGATTAGATGGGTAGATCACATAACTAATGAGGAGGTATTGAATAGAATTGGGGAGAAGAGAAATTTGTGGCATAACTTGAATAGAAGGAGGGATCGGTTGGTAGGACATGTTCTGCCGCATCAAGGGATCACAAATTTAGTACTGGAGTGCAGCGTGGAGGATAAACATCGTAAATGTCATTCTCATCAGATCTTGTGGGACTCTCACAGTCAAAAGGCTGCATTTTGACGACGACATGTACTCATGTCACATAGTTTTATATTCTGACAGAACGTAACTTTGCATTGTTACTTGAAAATAGCCATAAGGTCGAAATTGCAATAGTAACAATAAATATTTTATGCAGTCAACGGCAACTATGATGTCTTTTAAGAAATATTATATGACTGTGAATCCCAACCATGAGAAGTTAATTGTAGAGGGAGACCAAGAGGTGAATACACTAAGCAGATTCAGAAGGCTGTAGGTTGCAGTAAGTACTGGGAGATGAAGAAGCTAGCACAGGATAGAGTAGCATGGAGAGCTGCATCAAACCAGTCTCTGGACTGAAGACATACAACAATAACAACAACAACAAGGTATGACTTTAGTTCACTCTTCTCATCCACGAAATGTGCAGTGAGTGCACCAGAAACTACTGTTATTTACACTAGTCCAAATTTACACTCGACCACCCATCAGACGAAAGGCAGATTGTCTTTTCGGTGATCAAATTATTTTTAATTTTATCAAGTAACTCATGATGCAAACAGGGCATTTTTATTTATTTATTCATATGGTTCACGTGCAGTTTAAAATTACAGGTATATAACATTAGTATTACTATAAATAACAGAAATATGAAAATACAAAACTAAATGTCAATGCCTAGGTTGCTAATCCATATAAGAGCCGTATCATCAGCTTTCATGAGGTCGCTCCAACTCTCCTGGTAGGAATACAAGGTGCATTCATTTCTTAATGTGCTTGATTGCCTGGCTGTTTCTGAGCCCCACAGTCAGAAAATGGAGACACTGTAGCACCCCGTTTGTAAAGAGAGTCTGCGCATCGTCCATGCCCAGTGCGGGCTCTGTTCAATTTGACCCACAGTTTTCTGATGAGTTCTGTAGCAGCAGTATCACAATTCTACTTTCGGAACCACTCACGCTCTTCAGGATTTTCAATAAATTGACGGCTTTGGTTCCACAGGTCTCTCACAACAGTATTACTGGCATCTAGCTCTCCTGCTTTTTGTAATAGTGGGTTTCTTGAATGGAGACTATTTTGTCATAAAGTTGGTATATCTTCCAGGTTCTCCTGTAGCTTGCGATATTCCCTAAGAAATGCCTCGATTCTGTGGATTGTGGGTGGATAGAGGTTGCTCAGCAGATTAAGCCAATAAATTGGTGTTAATCGGATTGTC
This sequence comes from Schistocerca nitens, assembly GCF_023898315.1. Classification (NCBI taxonomy): domain Eukaryota; kingdom Metazoa; phylum Arthropoda; class Insecta; order Orthoptera; family Acrididae; genus Schistocerca; species Schistocerca nitens. The sequence continues at coordinate 805,447,990 of NC_064614.1, forward strand.
CCAGTTATTAACCACATAGTGTGGTTCAACTGGACATCGATCCAGTCGGTGTGGCAACTGTTTAGCCACACCGGGGCACAATACTCAGCTGCTGAGAAGACCTTAGCAATGGATGTTGTGCGTAGGGCATCTGCTGCAGCTCATGTCATTCCACACAATTTCTGAATAACGTCGTTAAAAGTTTTTATCTTGGCAGCACTATTTTCAAGATGTTTCCCATATGAAATTGTGTGGTCAAGGGTGACACCAAGGTACTTAGGGTACTTGTTATGGTAGAGAGTATTTCTGTTAAGTTTTGCTCTGAGCTCCACTCCACATTAACTCGTTTGTTTTTCACAGATGGAATGTACATACTTCAGTTTTACCTGTACTGGGTTTACGTCGCCACTTTCTAAAACAGGCACTCGTAACGGCTAGATCTTCTGTGAGAACAATCTCCACTCCTCCAAGATCCTTGGTTCTACACAGAAGAGCGATACCGTCTGTGTAGCAGAATTTTGATGACCTGCTACTGGCAAGATCAGAGATATATAGGTTGAATAATGGGGGGGGGGGGGGGGATGTGCCTAAATGGAGCCCAGTGGTAGACCATTACCTAATTTCCTCTCCTTGCTCACATGGGGTTGCCACAAGTTTCCACAAGTGAAATTCCCTGATATTTCCCTGATTTCCAGACCAGTTTTAGCATTTTTCCTTGATAAATTTTTAGATCTTTGTATTTCTCCCTTGTGTGAGCAAGCATCTTAAGTACTAAAACCAAAATCATCTGTAATGCACTGTTTTTGATGGAGAAAGCAAACCAAATGGTATATGTGTTTCATTAAGACTACTGCTTTTAGTTCATTTCAATAAAATGATACACATTTGGTGACAAAAGAAGGCATTCCCTTGGTGTCGCAGGACAGATTTAAAATACCTGTATCTTTTCATACGAGATCTGATTTCCCTTATTTTATCGTGGTGATCATTTCTCCCTATGTAGGTTAGTGTCAACAAAATATTTTTGCATTTGGAGGAGAAGGTTGGTGACTGGAACTTCATGAGAAGATTCCGTCACAACAAAAAATGCCTTTCTGTTAATGATTTCCAGACCAAATCCTGCATCATTTCAGTGACACACACTCCCATATTTCACGATAATACAAAACGTGCTGCCCTTCTTTGAACTTTTAAGAGGTACTCTGTCAGTCCTATCTGGTAAGGATCCCACACTGTGCAGCAGTATTCTAAAAGAGGATGGACAAGTCTAGTGTAGGCAGTCTCCTTAGTAGATCTGTTACATTTTCTAAGTGTCCTGACAATAAAACGAAGCCTTCTCCACAACATTTTCTATATGTTCCTTCCAACTTAAGTTGTTCGTAAATGTAATTCCTAGGTATTTAGTTGAATTTATGGCCTTTAGATTTGGTGGATTTATTGTGTAACCGAAGTTCAACGAATTCCTTTTGGCACTCATGTGAATGACCTCACACTTATCATTATTTAGGGTCAACTGACAATTTTCGCACTATTCAGATATCTTTTCTAAATCGTTTTGCAATTTGTTTTGATTTTCTGATGACATTATTAGTCGATAAATGACAGCGTCAGCTGCAAACAACCTAAGATGGCTGCTCAGATTGTCTCCTAAATCGTTTATATAGATAAGGAACAGCAAAGGGCCTATAACACTACCTTGGGGAATGCCAGAAATCACTTCTGTTTTACTCGATGTGTGTCAGTAGACCGTTTTCTTGAAGGTAACTCATAATGTTCGAACACAAGATATATTCCAGAATCCTGCTGCATATCAACATTAATGATATGGGCCTGTAAGTAGTGGATTACTCCTACTACCTTTCTTGAATATTGGTGTAACCTGTGCAACTTTCCAGTCTTTGGGTACGGATCTTTTGTCGACTGAACGGTTGTATGTGATCGTTAAGTATGGAGTTAATGCATCAGCATACTCTGAAAGAAACCTAATTCGTATACAGTCTGGACCAGAAGACTTGCTTTTATTAAATGATTTACGTTGCTTCACTACTCCGAATATATTTACTTCTATGTTACTCATGTTGGCAGATGTTCTTGATTCGAATTCTGGAATATTTAGTTTGTCTTCTTTTGTGAAGGCATTAGGTATATTTTTTGTTTATTTTTGGAGGATTTGGTGGTTACAATATTCAACCCAGTGTTCACTAATCCTTGTATTGGTTTTGATGCTCGTTATTAACTCAGGATTATTTGTTGCTAAGAGGTCAAGTGCGTTTTCACAACCATTTACTATTCGCGTAGGCTCATGAACTAACTGCTCAAAATAATTTTCAGAGAATGCGATAAGCACAATTACAGATGATGTATTTTCGCCAAAATATCGAGGGTAAGAAGTCACCACCAGCTTCAATCCTACGAGTCGGGTATGTGTTTGAAATCAAACTTCTTTGAACCTTTCAGCAACTGTATCATCTGAATTAGGAGGTCGGTAAAAGGATCCTATCATTATTGTATTCCGGTTGCCAACAATGACCTCTACCCATACTAACTCACAGGAACCACCTACTTCAATTTCGTGACGAGGTAAACTACTTCTAACAGCAACAAACATGCCACCACCAACCGTCTTTAGCCTATCCTTTTGGAACACCATTTGGTTCTTCGCAAAAATTTTGGCTGAGCTTATCTCCGGCTTTAGACAGCTTTCATTGTCTATAATGATTTGAGATTCAGTGTTTTCTATTAGCGCTTGGAGCTCTGGTACTTTCCCAACATAACTACGACAATTTACAACTGTTATACTGATGATTCTACCGTCTTCCTGTGTTCGGTCTGCACCCTTTGTGACTGAAGCCCTTCTTTTGTTTTCCCGAGACCCTCTAACCTAAAAAACCGCCCAGTCCACACCACACAGCTCCTGCTACTTGTGTAGCTGTCTCCCGCGTAAAGTGGACACTTGACCTATTCAGTGGAACCCGAAACCCAACGACCCTTTGGCGCATGTCGAGGAATCTGCAGCCTACACGGTCGCAGAACCGTCTGAGACTCTGATTCAGACCCTCCACTCGGCTCTCTACCAGAGGTCCGCAATCGGTAATGTCAACTATGCTGCTAATGGTCAGCTCTGCTTTCATCTCGCAAGCAAGACTGGCAGCCTTTACCACTTCCGTTAGCTGCTCGAAACAAGGGAGAATCTCTTCTGATCCAAAGTGACACACACCATTGGTACTGACACGAGCAACCACCTGAAGTTGGCCGCACCCTGTGCTCACCATCCAGGAGGACCCGTTCCACATCTGGAATGACTCCACCCGGTATGCACACAGAGTGCACATTGGTTTTCTTCCCTTCTTGGCAGCCATGTCCCTAAAATTGTGAAGGTGGTTCGATGAACCCTCTGCCAGGCACTTAAATGTGATTTGCAAAGTATCGATGTAGATGTACCTTCACTTATTTCAGAAATAACCTCAGAAAAATTACAATATTTGCTATTAACCTAATCATTTTAAACTGTAAAAGCTTAAAGCAAGAACAAATACACGTGCAGCACCTTCTACAATCAGAAGTTATAGAGTAGGATGAAGAATGTTATGAACTGTGAAACCTAGACCCACAATTGTGAAGTTTGTATCATATACAAAAAGGTCTGAAACAGTCACAGAGATTAACAAATTCGTGAAGACAAGCCTGATAATACACGAGGATTTCACTTCTGGAAGATAAAATTTTTGAATAATGTGATATCTGAATTTGGGTTACATAGCATTTGAACAAGAGATGGCAGGATAATGGTAAGGACAAAGGCTGCAAACAAGTAGTGCAAATGAACTCTAAAGCCTGTACTTCAGGAGCTACGAACTTGTCTACTCATGCAGCCACTATTTCTACCAGTATGTCTGTATTATTGTAGAACGTAGTCAGCCATCACTTTGAACTCTTTTCGACGAACTCCACCATATATTTCAGAATACTGACATACACATCTTTCTTCTAACGAACATGGACATCCGACTCAAGCCAAGCATGCCCTCCAGTTCTCTAAATATAGACTCCACTGTCCTAAGACACCACAGAAGTAACAGATGAACAGGTGGAGTAGGGCATACAAACACTTGGACTTATTACCAACCGTGCTACTCACACCCATTAGTAATGACAACAAACAAGTCAAATATATGTTTGTAAATATCAAATCCCTTAAGAAAACTTGCCTTATGTGTGTCCTCTACAGACTTCCAAAAGTAGGGGAGATAGCCTGTTTCAAAACTGAACTTTCAAAATTTGATTTGACTTAGGAACACACAAATAACACTAGGAACAATAACGTAAATATTCTGCTCCTTCACTGTGAAATTCAACTGTGTAGTTTCTTCTTCAAATGAAACAGTTAGGTTAGGTTAGGTTAGTGGTGTTTAACGTCCCGTCGACAACGAGTTCATTAGAGACGGAGCGCAAGCTCGGGTTAGGGAAGGATGGGGAAGGAAATCGGCCGTGCCCTGTCAAAGGAACCATCCCGGCATTTGCCTGAAACGATTTAGGGAAATCACGGAAAACCTAAATCAGGATGGCCGGAGACGGGATTGAACCGTCGTCCTCCCGAATGCGAGTCCAGTGTGCTAACCACTGCGCCACCTCGCTCGGTAATGAAACAGTATTTCAGTTTGTACGTACCCATAATGCAGCCCATAGTCCGGCCCCCATACATATATTTACCACGAAATTTGTACCTGGAATATCAGTCCACAACATTATATTCATGACTTACTCTCTACAATTCATTAGGAATAAACTGTGCCAACATACAGGGACTTTAAGTGTACCGGTGCCACTGAACTTGCTGTGGAGGCACAAGGGATAATATGGGTGATGACTTCCATACCATTCCTGGACACGTAAGAACAACTCCATGTATTTACTACCAAACTAACTCTATTACATAATAAATATGCTCCCCCAAAGACCTGAAACCCAAAGGGAAAACTTGCACCTTAGCTAACGGAAGAGCCAAAACAGTTCATGAATCTTGGAGACACTGCACATTGAACTTACAAACGACCTTCTACCCTTGAAAATAAAACTGATTACTATTAGAAAGCAGAGTCAATCAGTCTGAGAGAAACTTTTCATGACGATCATCTGCTATGGTATAAATGTCGCATGGAAGTGACAAGGTTTTGTGAAAGCACCTTGCAAATTCGCTCACGTTCCGATCTGATACTTATTTATAATAATGAATATGAATTTAATTTAAACCTGTTGAAGAGTTCAAATGTGGAAACACTTGCAGCAGTGAGAAGCAACACGATGTCTACCAATCTCTTCCCACTTCCTCGGAATAGAACTAGGGCGGTGAGAGACACTAAGTCTTGTACATATAGTATTTACCTATGTGAGGTTTGCAGGAAGAGGGAAAGGGAACCATTTCAACTTCCAGGCTGGAATAGCGGTGCAATGGCAGCGTCTTGTGTATTACTGTGAACTTAGTGTACACGCCAATCATCTTCTGTGATAAAAATATCACACGGAACGAGAAAAATGAAAGATCATTTAAAAAATCCTCACGTTCAAATGTGATACAAAATGGCTGCAACAACAAGCACACAGGTCACGTGCAAGATTTGGCATCATGGTTACTAGAATGTATTTCAGTAACAAGCTTCAAAGCTAGATCACTAAGATTGGCAGCAGTGAGACAAGGCAAGAAGTACAGCAGTTTCTACCGAGCGGATCTAGGATGCCTGAGCTCAACTCAAGACTCTAATTCACACACTACATGTTGATGTTGTTTCTATTTCTCTAGTTCTGTGGCTTCATCGGGATTCCCACAAAATCGTCGTTGCTGGTCACCTGGTTAATTTCTCATTTCTTTCATGTAGTTAATTGTGGTGCTTACCATGAAGTGAATCATTGTTTTTTATAGTGCATTATAAAAGAGTTGAAAAATATCTTACAAAAAACTAGTACCATCATTTGCAAAAATATATATTACATATTCTCGTAATTAATTAAAAAGAAATGTTGTCTGCTTTTGAAACTGAAAGAAAGTACATGAAATAACCATCCTGCTACATGTCTCAAAACTAGGGGTTCTGCAATACAGAAACATAGACCTATGGAAAATGGTATTTATTTTTTATTAAAATTACGTAATTCCTTGTTTAACATTAATTCTGAATCGAGCATAATAAATAACCATGTTAATGATAAATAAATGCAAAATTGGAAAACTGTTTTCAGGAACCGATCGACAACTCAATAAAGAAGATCCAATAAGCAATTGTGAGAAATTCAAAGGGGGGGGGGGGGCGCAAATTACACATTTAGGTTTATTGTTCATGACCATACTTCAAATAACTTTTGACATAAAGTCTATTTTTTTCGATTCTGATTCACTTCCGCCACTCCCGCTTGTACATGTGGAGGGCTGCACAGATCATTTAAAAAACTTGTCCATTTTATGCTCACTCAGAGCAAAGCACGAAGACAATAATCATGTCAATACTTGCTGGCGTACTTGGACAACTGATTGTAGTGATCAAAAATGTGCGACTATGCCCCCGCTGACCCCTTCTCACCCACGCCTCTACCGTGGCAAAGAATATAATTATATCTCTGCCGGCAGAGCACTGCAACCTCTTTTCACATTGCACATGATTTCTCGATGAGTACAATATCAATAGAAAGGTTAGTTGGTTGGGGATCTACAGGGACCAAACTACAGTGTCATCAGTCCCTTTTTCCTGTCGCAAGCAAGGCTCAAGGTACAAAAACACCCAACACCACACCTAACGAGAAAACGAATGGAAAGAACAAAAAACAGGGAAAACATACACCACAAGGAAAAGTAGAAGACGGTATTAAAACCATTGAGAATATGGTCCGAGCTGGCTAATCACTATAATAAAGAGGATGAGCCAGCCACTCAGCAACACATTAAAGTGTCCACCCCAAAAACAAAAGTCGAGATGAGCACATGTAGGAAAAGACGACCACGGAGACAAACAAATACAGAGAAAGTGTGACAGAGTTAAAATGGAGAGAGGGTAGTGACCTCAGAGAGAAGGCTAAATGACCACCCTTAGATGGTATGATTAAAAAAAAACCTCACAAATAAAATGTAAAACTGCTGTTGAGGCTTTGTTGCCCAACACCGAAGATAAGGTGCTGGGAAGGTTAAAAGCCCACCTCAGAGCGGCTAAAAGTGGGCAGTCCAGCAAGATGTGGATGACAGTCATATGTGAGCCACACTGACACCAAGGTGGGTCCTCACGACAGAGGAGGTATCCATGTGTTAGCAACGTATGGCCAATGCGGAGCCAGCAGAGAACCATAGAGTCCCTGTGAGAGGCCCGCATGGAGGTCTCCCACACATTCATAGTCTCCTTCAGGGCACGCAATTTGTTGTACATACTGAGATTATGCCACTCCGTCTCCCAAAGCTGAAAAACCTTGTGGCGTAATAACGATTGCATGTCAGTTACAGGAATGCCAATCTCCAGAAGCGGTTTCCGTGTAGCCTGTTTGGCCAGCCTGTCAGCAAGTTCAATTCCTGAGATTCCGAAGTGGCCAGGAGTCCACACAAACACCACGGAATGACTGAACCATTAACGGGCATAGATGGACTCCTGGATGGTCACTACCATAGGATGGTGGGGTAGCACTGGTTGATAGCTTGGAGGCTGCTCAATGATTCAGTACATAGAAGAAGCGACTCGCCAGGGCAAGAGCTGATGTGCTCAAGAGCACGAGAAATGGCCACAAGCTCTGCAGTGAAAACACTGCAGCCGACTGGCGAGGAGTGCTGCTCAATATGTCCTCCATGAACATACATGAAGCCAACGTGACCATCAGCCATCGGGCCATCAATGTAAACCACTTCATGGTCCCAGTACATGTCAAGAATCGAGAGGAAATGACAGCAGACAGCTGTGGGGTTAACTGAGTCCTTCAGACCATGTGAAAGGTCCAGGCGAAGCTTCGGCTTAGGTGTACACCATGGAGGTGTACGTGAATGGACCTCGAGCATAGGTGGTAAAGGCAAGGACTCCACTTCAGACAGAAGAGATAAGAAGTGAATCACAATCTTAAGCTCTGATCTGGGCCTCCAATGCGGGAGATGAACCGCCACGAATGGGAAAAGGAGACGGTAATTCGGATACGCAGGAGGGTTGGGTTGGGTTGTTTTGGGCTAGGAGACCAGACAGCGAGGTCATCGGTCTCATAGGATTAAGGAAGGATGGGGAAGGAAGTTGGCCATGCCCTTTGAAAGGAACCATCCCGGCATTTGCCTGGAGCAATTTAGGGAAATCACGGAAAACCTAAATCAGGATGGCCGGACGCGGGATTGAATCGTCGTCCTCCCGAATGAGAGTCCAGTGTTTAACCACTGCACCACCTCGCTCGGTGGATGCGCAGGAGAACTATGAATGTGTGCAACGTAACTGGCGAGCAGATGTGCTCGCCTAACCTTCAATGGAGGGACTCCGGCCTCCACCCGGATGCTGGTCACCAGACTCATACTAAAAGCTCCTTTAGCCAGTCCAACACCACAGTGGTGCACTGGGTCACATAAATGCAACACTGAGGGTACCACTGAACCATAAACTAGACTCTCATAGTTAAGGGGGGATTGAACAAGAGCTCCATAGAGCTGCAGCAGCGTAGAGCAGTCTGCACCCCAGTTGGTGTTGCTCAGGCAGCGGAGGGCATTGAGGTGCTACCAGCACTTCCACTTTAGCTGACGAAGGTCAGGAAGCTACGTCAATCGGGTTTCGAAAGCAGTCCTAAGAATCGATATGTCTCCACTACAGTGAAGGGATCATCATTAAGGTAAAGTTCTGGCTCCGGATGAACGGTACACCGCTGACAGAAGTGCATGGCACACGACTTCGTGGCTGAAAACTGGAAGCCGCGGGCTAGAGCCCGTGACTGAGCTTTGTGGACGGCTCCCTGAATGTGCCGCTCGGCAACAGCAGTACTGGAGGAACAGTACAAAATGCAGAAGTCGTCTGCATACAGAGAAGGTGAGATCGACAGCCCGACAGCTGCTGCTAGACTGTTAATGGCCACCAAAAATAGAGATAAACTCAATAAAAAGCCCTGCGGGACCCCATTCTCCTGGATATGGGGGGAACAATGGGAGGCACCAACTTGGACGTAGAAAGTATGGAGCGATAGGAAATTTTGGATAAAAATTTGGATCTGGCCCCAGAGACCCCAGTCATATAATGTGGAAAAGGTTATGATGTCACCAGGTCACGTCGTAAGCTTTTCGTAAATCAGACTTGAGGGAAACTAGATTATCAATGGTAGAGTAACACTGACAGAAAATGCCCTGGCATGGAGCCAGTAGGCCACGTGACTCCAGGACCCCAACCTACCATGAGTTCTAACAGCTTACAAAGAATGTTGGTGAGGCTAATGAGCTGATAGCTATCTGCATCAAGTGGGTTTGTACCGGGTTTGAGCACTGGTATGATGGTGCTCTCCCACCATTGCGATGGAAAGGCGCCATCACACCAGAATAGGCTGAAGATGACGAGGAGATGTCGCTTGTAGTCGGGCGAGAGATATTTGATCATCTGATTGTGGATCCAATCTGGCCCAGGAGCTGTTTCGGGGCAATGTGAAACGTAGTTGGGGAGCTCCCACTCTGTAAATGGAGCATTATAGGGTTCACTGTGACATTCAGTGAACAAGAGGGCTTTCATTTCCATCCATTGTTTGAAGGTGAGAAATGTTGGGGGATAATTCACTGATGTGGAAGCTCGAGCATAGTGCTCAGCAAAGTGCTCGGCAACTGCATTTGTGTCGACAGATAACCCGCCATTGATGTTAATGCCAGTAACACCTGTCCGGGTCTGGTGCCACAAACACGTCTGATCTTCGTCCAGATTTGGGAAGGTGCCATATGGCACCCAATGGTCGAGACGTACCTCTCCCAACACGCCTGTTTCCATTTTTAATAAGTTGGCGAATGCAGGCACGGAGCCGTTTAAAAGCTAATAGGTGCTCTAGGGAAGGGTGCTGCTTATGTCACTGTAGACGTCGCCGACGCTCTTTAAAGGCCTCAGCGATTTCCAGCGACCACCAAAGTACTGACTTTCTCTGAGGCCACCCTAAAGAACAAGGGATCATGTTTTCCACCAGAGAAATGATCGTTCTAGTGACCTGCTCAACTACCACATCGTACCATGTGAGGGAGATTCAACACTGACAGAGGTGAAAGCTTCCCATTCTGCCTTGTTTAAACCAATCTTGGTAGATGTTTGGGGGAATGTTGCTGGGGGAGTGACAGAAAAATGGGAAAGTGGTCACTACCACACAAATCATCGTGGGCTCTCCAATGGACGGATGGCAGAAGTCCTGGCCTGCAGAGAGATAAAACAATGGCCGAGTAAGTGCCATGAGCCACACTGAAATGTGTGGGGGGCCCAATATTTAAGAGGCAGAGGTCAAGTTGAGACAGGAAAGTCTCAACATCCTATCTCAGCCAGCAAGCACAGTGCCACCCCACAAGGGGTTATGGGTGTTAAAATTTCCCAAAAGCAGGAAAGGTTTAGGGAGTTGATCAATCAGTATAGCCAATGCATTCACAGGTACTGCACCATCTCGAGGAAGATATACGTTGCAGACAGTTATTTCCTGTCACCCTTATCCTGACAGCCACAGCTTCAAGAGAGGTTTGAAGGGGCACAGGTTCACTGCATACTGAGTTCAGGACATAGACACAAACACCACCTGATATACTATTATTGTCACTACTGTTCTTGTAATATCCCCTACAGCCGCGAAGGGCAGGGGTCCGCATTGCCAGGAACCAGGTTTCCTGGAGGGCAATGCAGAAAGCAGGTGTAAAGCTTAACAGTTGTCATAGCTCTGCCAGGTGGTGGAAAAAACTGCCGCAATTCCACTGGAGGATGACGTTATCGTGAGGCTGGGAAGGCATGCAGCATGCAAGGAGACAGGTTATGCCTCAGGGTCACTTGCTGCCACCAATTGAGTATTTATATCCATTCCTATTGTGGACGAGGCATCAGTGAGATCCAGGTCCTCAGGGGGTGCTGAGATCTCCACCTCATCCGCAGGTGCAGAATTGGTAAGGTGTGGTGGTGTTGGGGCCACCGGAGGGTCCTTTTTCTTAGCAGACTTCTCTGATTGCTTGCCCTCTTATTCTCTTTAGGGACTTGCTGGGAGGACTTCTCTGAAGTAGCTTCATGCACGGAGGAAGACTGTGAAGTTCTTTGTCCAGCAGCTTTTGGCCCCTTCAGCCACTGATGAGTGTCCTCTGTGGCATTAGTGGAGACCTCGGCAGAGAGGGTCCCAAGGGACCCCTTCTACGTGAGAGGAGCCAGAGGAGGCTGCGTCTTCTCCAGTTGGGTGGGGGGAAGGCAAGGGACCGATGTCCGCTGTGTTTGGGGGGGCCTTGCTTCTAAAGTAGGTACTTGGGGAGCAATGGAAGGAGATTTTCCCCACTACCACCAAGGGGGCAGATGTATTCTGGAGGCCCCACTGTTAGTGGCAAAGTGTGTGGTACGATTGGTACTTGTGATGGCAATGGTAATGTAGCTGCAGCGTATGAGGGTGTAACATTCAAATTTACATTTAGCCTCTTGGCAATACAACTGGTCCAGGGTCTTATACTTCATAATTTTCCACTCCTTTAGGAGTTTTGTGCAGTCTAGCGAGCAGGAGGAGTGCTGCTCTCTGTAGTTGATGCAAGTGGGAGGAGGCGTACAGGGAGTACCTGGATGCAGTGGATGTCCGCAGTCTCGACATGTGGCGCTGGAAGTGCAGCAGGAAGACATGTGCCCGAATTTCCAGCACTTAAAGCACCTCATAGGGGGAGGGACGAATGGTGTAACGTCACAGCCGTAAACCATCACCTTGACCTTTTCAGGCAATGAATCATCCTCAAAGGCCAAGATGAAGGCACCGGTAGCAACCCTGTTGTCTTTGGGTCCCCTGTAAACGCACCAGATGAAATGAACACTCTGCCATTCTAGATTGGCGCGGAGCTCGTTGTCAGTCTGCAAGAGGAGGTCGCGATGGAAAATAATCCCCTGGATCATGTTGATGCTTTTATGGGGAGTGACGAAAACAGGAATATCACCCAGCTCGTCACAAGCAAGTAATGCCAGGGATTGGGCTGGGTATGATGTCCGAATCAAGACTGCGCCATTTCGCATCTTGGACAGTGCTATCACTTCTCCAAACTCATCCTCACGGTGTTCAATGAAAAACTGAGGCTTCACAGGTACAAAGGAGTCCCCATCAGTTCTGCTACAGACTAAAAACCGAGGCGAATATGACTCTCCCCATTCGGTAGCCCTACGTTCCTCCCATGGTGTAGCAAGGGAGAAAAACGATTTAGGGTCATACCTGTCGGCATTGTATTCAATCTTGCCCTTCTTAGAGACTGCTGGCACCGTACGATCACCAGTAAGAGATGACTTAGTCCGCTTCATTGTGGGTCATCCGCCCTGATGCCAGCCACTCCAATCAGGGGCTCCTCCCATGGGTACCACCCAGCCACAGCAAAGGCCAAATGGCATGATGGCTATTGCCAGGAGTCCTGATGCCCCAGGAAGACAGGCATATACTCCTTGGCATAGGTGGGGAGTTTACAGCTCAAGCATCAGCAGTGCGATCCCTGTGTTGTCAGGGGGCTACCACCAAATGGGCACACGACGTCCCACCACAACGGACTGGCTCCCGTGCTAGATATTGGGTGCAGAGAAATCCAATACTACATTGGTGGCAAAAGAGGACAGGAGACAACAGAAGAAGATGACATACTCTGGAGTGTGTCCTCGCCCAAATAGTTGAATTGCAGGTGGGGATGCAACACCATGACAAGAGGTTCAGGAGATCGAATCTATGGGCACTATGGATAACTCATACACCATTAAGGTGCCCTTCCCCATATGGCCTGCACTTCTGTAAAATTTGGAAAGTGGCAGGTCAAACTGTAAAATGGGACCTGAAATTATAGGGACAAAAAGTGAGAGATTCCTTTTAGTCACCTCTTACGAGAGGCAGGGATACCTCGGGCCTATTCAAACCCCCGGACCCACAGGGGGATCAATAGAAAGAAAATTAAATATGTTGACTTTGAAATCTGACACACTTTTATTATGGTTCTGGGGGTCGCCAGAATATTTTTACTTGTATTCAAAAAGGTTAAAAACACTGCTCTATGGAAAAGCTTGTGTGATTTAGGGAAGAGTAGGCAAAGTAGAGGCTGCAGCTTATTCCACTGTCCTAACCAAGAAACTAAACCAGTATTTGACTTTAGCGATAACCTTCATTCAACCGTAAACAATACAGACTTACTGATTATTTTGCAGAGGTAAATGATAACAGTTACAAAAAATTCTTTCTTGAGCTGACAATGTTGTCGAAAAATCCTTCAATTCAGCATTTATTGTACAGGATGGAGTTGCACTCCAAATGATCAAGCTTATTGTTGACCCACTACTGCTCATAATAACTACTGCTCCCTAGACCTTGAAGCTCTTCCCTGGACATACAGCAGAAACACTCACTCCCATGAGAATACAAGCACTACAGATCCGATTGCTAAGAAGGGTAGCTGGGCATGTTCTGTCTGACAGGAGAGTGAATGTAGACATCAGAAAAGAACTGAGAGTGAAAAACTTAAAGAAATAGACAAAAGAATACAGAAACAACTGGAAGGATTATGTCACAAGAATGGAAGATGACAGATTACCAAAATTGGTGATAATTATTACCCAGTAGGCCGAAGATATTTAGGAAGACGAAGAACAATCAATAATTTCAATCAAGAGGGCAAAGAGAACAAATGTCCAATACTTTCAGAGAGAAGAAGAAGAGATATCCCATTAAAAATATTATGATTTTAAGTAACTGTGACTTTAATAAGTTTTGTAATTACATATAAAACTATGATCTGGTGTAAGAGGACTCCTAAATGCATTAATCTGTTCAGGTTAAACAAATAAATAAAAAATTAAACATAATATACAGGTTGTTCCAGGATGAATGGTCAATATTCAGGGATATGACACGAAGGATCATTTGAAGCAAAAAACTTCACATGGACACATGCACTGTTCTGAACGGTTTCAGAGACAGAACATACTCAATGCAAACTGTTACTTATTTTCTTTATTGTTCAGTACACTGTCATTGTTTACAACGGACCATAGTAGTGTAGACCAAGCCGAGATGAATAATTTGATATTGGACACATGGTCTATAAAGTTGCGAAACTACAGCAAACTACACCTCAATGCATGCATGTTGCGCAACATTTTCCGTATTCTCTCATTCTCTTCATGCAACCAGTAAGTCCTTGAGAAAAAATGACTAGGGCCTTTTTAAAGGAAATTTACTATAGTTTAATTTTATACTGTGACAAGTTTACACTAGAGGCTTCAGATTACTTGTTATTCAAGAAAAATGTACAGAAGTAACTTTAAATATGTTCCATCTCAGAAACCATTTGGAATAGGGCGTATGTCCATATTTAGCTTTTTGCTTCAAACGATCATTCCTGTCATATCTCTGAATATTAAACTTTTTCCTGAGACAATGTTTATATATGGACTATCATGTATGTTAAAACAATTTTGTGTTGTACATACCGTTATATTTAGTGTCCTATCCACCCAAAGTAATTAAAACCCACATAAATGCTACCAACAACAGCAACTACAAATGCAACAGACTTAGAAGAAGATATAACAGTACACCGCATAGAAGAAGACATAATAATACACCTAACAAGAACACTCACACATCAAGAAAACAGAAGGGCACAACACAATAAGTTGACAAGTACAACAAATCAATTAAGGGTAAAAAGAATACAGATCTGAAATGAGGTGGAGAAGCGCTCAGTCGAGAAAACACACTGCAAGCTGTATCACTGCGCCAAGGGTGCAGAGAAGGAATGATACCTCAAGTCGCTGTGTAGTCTGTTCTGTGCGATCTTGTCCGCAAAAGCGGCAGGGGCAGTGAGCTAGCTTGCAATCTCATCCATAAAAGTGGTGGGGAGTAGTGTGCTACCTTGCAATTTGATCACTGAGAATGGTGGGGAGCAGTGAGTTAGTGAGACGGGCTGATTAGTAAGAGGGGTGGGGAGCCTGAGGGGGTGGGAGGGGAGTGACGCCTGGATAGCTTTGCGATACGCTCCTGCCACAGAGTGGCTGAAGACAGCAGCTTTTATGATCACTGGCAACACATTCTAAGTTTGATGCTAAGTCAAAGGATAAGAAGTAACAACTCACTCAAAAGTATGTAAGCATTTACTGAGCTTCTGAAATATGAGATATTCTTTTGAAGTCAAGATCAGAAACATGATGCTGGAAGCGTTTTCTGCATTCATGTACCGTACTGAAGCACTTTTACCTTGCGTGGTTTGGTAGTTGCGCGGTCAACGCGCCAAATAGTAAAGCCAAAGGACCAAGGTTTGATTCCCAGTTGGTTCGGAAATTTGTTTTCCACTTGAGGCTCTTTTTTTTTTTTTTTTTTTTTTTAAACAAAATGGGAGCTTGCTTTATTTTCTGTTTTCATGTATGAGAAAAGCTTCATGTAGTAATAAGATAAGCAAATCCACATGTTCACATTGCCTATAACATACTGTTTGTAGATTGGGAAATGTTTTCTTAAGGATGTGGGATGGGGCACTGTTGCAGCAGCCTAGAACAGAATTTTCATCGCCCTCATTACAGCCACCAGAGATGCATTTTGAAATCAGATTAGCTACCATTTGTTTTTTTCTGAACCAGCCATCATCCACTCTTTAGACAGATCTGGCCCTTCGAATCAATACAGGAGTGGACTGCCCATCTCTAATGCAGAATGAAGTGAGTTTAACACTTCATTGTTGTTAATTATTTTCAAATTACGATACTGTAGCCTCTCACTCAATGGAAGTTAATAAAATGATACAAACTAAGAAATTTGACCATTACAGCAATATCAATCAGCTGTTTTTAAACACAATATTTTAGTATTTAACCATTAAAAATTAATAAGCTCCTGAACATGGATGTCAGGAAAGTATGTCCATGCATTCCTCTGATACAAGAACTGAACCAAAATAATTTGTAAGTGAGGAGTGGTAGGCTACTGTTTAATGTGAAGCCCAAGCCACAGCACAATTTGATATTTTTTGCAAACTAACATCATTTCCAAAGGTTGTTGTTGTTGTGGTCTTCAGTCCTGAGACTGGTTTGATGCAGCTCTCCGTGCTACTCTATCCTGTGCAAGCTTCTTCATCTCCCAGTACCTACTGCAACCTACATCCTTCTGAATCTGCTTAGTGTATTCATCTCTTGGTCTCCCTCTACGATTTTTACCCTCCACACTGCCCTCCAATACTAAATTTGTGATCCCTTGATGCGGCAGAACATGTCCTACCAACTGATCCCTTCTTCTGGTCAAGCTGTGCCACAAACTTCTCTTCTCCCCAAACCTATTCAATACTTCCTCATTAGTTATGTGATCTACCCATCTAATCTTCAGCATTCTTCTGTAGCACCACATTTCGAAAGCTTCTATTCTCTTCTTGTCCAAACTATTTATCGTACATGTTTCACTTCCATACATGGCTACACTCCATACAAATACCTTCAGAAACGACTTCCTGACACTTAAATGAATACTAGACGTTAACAAATTTCTCTTCTTCAGAAACGCTTTCAGTGCCATTGCCAGTCTACATTTTGTATCCTCTCTACTTTGACCATCATCAGTTATTCTGCTCCCCAAATATCAAAACTCATCTACTACTTTAAGTGTGTCATTTCCTAATCTAATTCCCTCAGCATCACCCGACTTAATTTGACTACATTCCATTATCCTCGTTTTGCTTCTGTTGATGTTCATCTTATATCCTCCAAAGGTGAACGCAGCAATATACCAGTCTCACTGAAATAGATTTTTGACTTATAATAGGCTGATGCTTACTCTCTCCAACAAGTCAAATTGCCCTTTATTAAAATGAGTGCACATATTAAACTCATCAGTTGCTATGACAATTTTTATGAAGCTTTAGAGCCCATATTCAACCTAGTACATATTTATTTCTAAATTTATTAACTCCTACAGCCTTTGAAAAATGTATATTTTGTGAACAACTCTTGAAACAGTAGAGAGAGAGAGAGAGAGAGAGAGAGAGAAAATGCAACAAACCAAAAGTACTGGAGATGTGGAAGATGTTTTGCATTAAAGCTCCCTCTTAGTGTGTTGAAATTTAGATGACACCCGTGCACTTACGGGCTTCCTTTAACTTACAAATTTAAGATGAAATTACAAAATTTAAGGTAATTTTTCCAATTAAATTTTTTTCTAATTTGGAAAGTCACAGAACGCTATCTTTTCTTTCACATTACCAGATATTACTGATGTAATTATAAACAGTATCTTGTCTGCTACAGCTATCTGTATTATGTAAATATTTATTATTAAAAATGTAAAAAAAATTGCATTATTACTAGTTTTTAAGAATTATTTACTCGAAAACCCCATCCAAAGTCTTTTGAGAATTACACAGAATATTGTTTGGTTAATATGTTAGTAGTCAGTGCAAACACAGTGGACAATATTTTTCTTTGTAAAATGTTAAAAATTTTTCAAACATTCTCCATATTTCGCATCACTGAATTTCCAGTGTAAAATATGCATGCTGGCAACACTGTCCCCAGTGCTCTTCTGTTTATAACAAACGAGTGAAAACTTGCAGAGAAGCCATTCTGCATCGAGATTTATGCTTGGTTTGAACTTTTTGTCAGATACAATCTCAGCAAGGAAAAACAGTAGTGAAAAGAGTGAGGTGCATAGACTATGAAAAAAGAAACAAGAAGATGGTGTTTAAGAAAAATGAAAAAAACTCTTCACACGTGTTGGAAATCTGTCAGAAGTATTGCAAAATATCTTGGTCCTCAAGTAACAGTATTAGCGTAACACCCATTATGCAGGAATTGCTACACTCACTATAAGAAGAAATTTAGTGACAATCCACCTGAACAATCACCATCACCCGAATGTGAAACTGAAGAAGACAGTGCAGCGTCTGATCCCGCCCGTCTGCTTTGACCCATGACGTCACAAATATGGCTGAAATGACCATAAACCACGATTCCAATATGGCGCGTATAAAATCGGTACGTACACATTATGAGGACGAAAATACATCGAGAAACAAACACACACACTTTCCACAAAAAGCCTAATGACACCAACGGGACAATCGCGGGAAATGGGGTGTTTTTGGGTGGGGGCAAACTACACATAAACAAATTTAGACACCCACCCCCATAAAAACCACACAAAACGACGAAAAAAACCGACATCACAAAACTCCCCAAATACCACTAAACACAATATCATCTGGAATCGGACACTTCCCTTGACCTATATAGCTCAACAGCAGCTCCCGACCCCATAAATTAGGGTCAAACACTTCCCTTGGCCTGTATAGCTCAAAAACACCTCCCGATACCAATATCAACATACACAGCCACACACGGGGATCGAACACTTCCCTTGACCTGCGCACTATTAATTTTATCCGTCATATCCATTCCTGAACAAAAACAACAACCAATTAATTTTACTAAAATTACCACATGATGTACAGCGAACAACACTAAATTAACCTCCAACAAAATCGTTAACTCACTGAAACGAATTCCACTACAAAACACAGCCGACACTCGAACAATTCTGGATAATGAGCAAAAGCAAACAGAGCCCATTACACCACACAAACGAAAACCCTGAACATACCACCAGAGAACACAACAAACCACAACACGACGACATCTACAAACACGCCACACCCACAAACCAAACTCCTCGCCGTCATGACGTCACACACGACAACACCCTTACGTCACGGGTCAAAGCCGACGCGTGTTATCGGACGCTTCTGTCGACCCCAGAAAAGATAAGAAGCACAAGAAGAAAAAAGTACGCAAAAATAAAAGTGGAAGACACTGAAACAAGATTTTCACAAACAACATTTTCAAAACTTTGTGAAGTGTATAATGTAGATGTACTTGGTGCAGAAACCGAAGACAGTGATATGTGCACAAAATGTGATGTGTGGTTTCAAATCCTAAATACAGCTGTAAAGCAGCCACCTACATTGAGAAGGTACAGTTACTGACACTGAAACCAGGTAGCTACTCTAAGCAGCAGATACTGGAACACTTACCCACTTTCTCACATTATTTGATTTCAAATCCACACAAAATAAAGAATGAGAAAGGTATTTGGGCATGTCCAGATTCTTACTGTGGGCACACGTTGCAAGATGATACGCTTACTGTTGCTCTAGAATATTACCTAATTGACAACAAATATTGCAGCAAGCAAAGTCGTAACCAGGCTGATGTTACCTCTGGTGAAAAAGTTAAAAAGATATATGACAAGATCAATACGAGAAGCGTATCTCCTAATGAAACAGGAGAACCCAATCTTAAATAATAGTCTTGCAAAATTCTACTTCTTACACCAAAATGGGTAAAATGACAGCCAGAGAAGGAAGTATGCACATGATTTACTGCACTAATTTGACACTTGTTTGTATCACCATAAGCAGTGTTGTATCACCATAAGCAGTGTTGTATCACCATATGCAGTGTCACAGGGAAGAAGTACGAAGAGATAGACCTGATGCTTTTGAGTATATGTCAAGAGCCACAAGATAAAATATTGGTTGCAGGAGTGTGCAATGTGTCCTGGTGCTCAAGTGATGACTGTTGAAGTATTACACCTTCAGGATATTGACAATGACATAATTTATGCATTGTGGGAGGGAGGAAAGTTGGCGAAGAAGACAGCAGACCCACAGAAGTTTGTTACAGAAGTTAGGCATGGGCTCATGAGAGGAATAGCTCTCCATCAGATCCAGAGGATTCACAGACAGGCCATAGCAGAAATACAATCAGCCACATCCCAGAATACTGACACATTAATTCTTCATTTCAACTTTGCTGATAACTGGTCTGTTGCTTTGCACAACAAAATTCAAAGTTACTACTGGCATATATCACAGGTATCAACATTCACATGTGTTGCTCACTCTCTTGGAACACCACACTGTTTTGCTATTATGAGGGATGATCTCATTCATCACAGTGCACATGCAGGATACCCTGTCCGCATGATAATCGATGACACAGCATCTTGAGGCCATGCATTTCCTTAGCATGTTTATGTGAAAGATGGCGCAGCATCTCATTTTAAAAACTTCTTTCACTTTTATGAGCTTGGTCAACAGTGTACTATTTGAATTAAGACAGAAAATGGATATTTTCAGCAACAGGTAATAGAAAATGTGCATTTGGTGGGGTAGGAGGTCTCTGTAAACATCTTGCAGCAAGATTTAATCTCCAGCATAAAGCTGCTGATACTGCAAGACATGGTACTGGATTTGTACACACCATATCAACATTAGTAACAAACATGAAACACTTAATTCTAAATGAAGAGAAGAGTGGTCTGCTATAAGCCTGCAGTAGGAATTCATTCTGGAGTGGCACATACGAACAGTTCTCCATGAAATGCAGCCTGTTACTGTGTGTGAAATGCTTTGTAGTGAGCCACTTAATTTCTTGTGTGTATATTTCTTGTGTGTATAAGAATCAATGGTGGTTGGGACAGATAATAACTGTCTCTTATGAGCTGCAAGATATAACTGTCTCCTTTATGACACTTCATAGCCCTGCCAATGCTTTCAAATGGCCTTCATCAAAAGACTGTGCATTTCCCCTTTCCCAAGTACTGCTCTTGTTGGATCATCCTTGTCTTGTGCAAATTCAGCTCAGTTTTACAAATTCGATGAGGAGCAGATGAAAAAAACAAATGAACTCTCTTCAACAGTGCAATGTTGATACATTGTAAGCAATTTTAATTCATGGACAGTCACGAAGCAGTAAAATCATGACAAAAGACAAAAATAATTCGTGAATAATATCATAAAAAGAAAAATGAGTGTAATCTCCTTTTTGTTATAAAATGCTTTCAAACAAAATTACAAATTGTTTTCTCACTCACTTATAATGTTGTAAAGTAATTATTTTGATTCAGAAATAACAGTTCTGTATGACATTTACTTAAAATCAGCAATCAGTTTAAATATTTAAGGTCCATGATTTTTCGACCTTGTGAGTAGAGCTAGGTCTATCTAAAAATTCCTCACATTTTGTACAGACAAGTAATGCCCACTCTGATTGTACATTCCCTAAGTACAGTGGCCAACTAACATACCATGCAATTTTTAGAACATTTAGGATGGAGGCTTTGGAGAAAAAAAATTCTAAAAAAACAATAAATTTCAGATCCTTTCATCTTTATGTAAAAATATTTTGACAGTTTTAAGAATTTCATGCATTAATGTCACAGCTGACAGTTAGCTGTCCTTCCACTTTACCATTTCTCAAGACAGTGTATTTTCAAAACATAATTTGAAATTTGCAAAAAGTTACAATTTTTCTTATTTAATTTTTCAATAAATAAATAGGCCTAAACGAAAAAAGCTCAGAAGTGTGAATGTATTAATCTTGTTCATAGTTTTGGGACCAAAGTATTTATTGAAAATAAATTCAGATCTCTATCATTTTTGGTTTCTTTATTACAAATTTTCAATTTTTCATTTCGTTAACAACATTTTTACACTTAATAAAGTTTGACACTTAGCTCAATACTGCACTCTGAAAAGAGCTCTCTCCTATATTACTCAGTCCTGTAAGGAACTAAACTATGTGCAATCCCTCATAAATGAGTTTAAATGGTATAAGACTGTAAAGCACGGCTAATGCAATCCCACAATTATCTATTTTTCAAAACTATTGGAATACACTTAGAAAAGTGAAAGGATTTTTAAAATGCATTTTACCTATCACGTTTGCATCAATGCCATTTCTAACTGGTTGGAAATCACAGTCATTGGAGATCCGTGGCAGTGTCGCTGCTGGTCCCTCTCTCTTAAACATATATATCTTATTCAGAAGACTGGGGCTACTGCTTGCATCTTCTGCCATTCTATACTATATCTGTAGGCAAACACAAAATAAATCATAAATTGGGTGACTAAATAATTGGTAAATGCATACCTGCTAACCGTGTTACAATCTAAAAGCAAAAATAATAATCACTTGCATGCAATACCATCAACATACAACAGGTGGAAATTATATGAGACATTCATTTAGGCAAACTTGAACTTGCAAAAGTATTTGTAGCATCACTCCTGAGCCTGTCACACTTCATCTCCCGAGTTCTGTTCTCTAAGCAAGCATTTATAGCAATTTTTATTCAGATTCTGAAATATGCAGTTTATCACTTAACATTTTCTTTCCGTGCAAGTTGCACGATTATTCTTAAGTGAGGAAATATAAAGTCACATGTGCAAAAACAAATATGAAAATCATATACAAACAATGAAATTCAATTCAAGAGTTACCTCTCCGATCTGCTGATCAACAGTGGTTGTTCTGCCAGTTCTGTTTACATTTACGAAATCCTGACACAAAGTGATGTCACTACCTATCTCTATTAAAACGTATACCGGAACGTGAGCACTTATAGATATGAAACGCATTTCACTTTTATTTTAAAATAACAAATTTTTCGTAGTTTTTTTTTTTTTTTTTCCTGCAATGAATTACATAAACACCACTTACCACAACATCAAACTACCACACACACTTTCAACGATACCGCACGCGTCTTTCAGACAAGTTAAGACAAAGACCTTATTGACCAAAGATTAAAAGTATGGAAGTCCGCATCCTACCTTTTTTATTGTTGGAGAGGACAGTGATACACGCCTTCACTTTCCCCCATGCTTCGCAGATATCTATATTAGCATACGTCCAAACAACTACGTTATTGATTATGCTATGTCCATCGGGATCCGAATTTGGCTTGAAGATCTCTTGTGAAGTAGTCATATAATGACACTTATAAACAACTTAGGATAAACTTCTAAATGGAATAATGTGTCAGCAATGGTTTGTATTCTATATGATGCCCTAACCGTTAACATTTACTGTGGCGTCATATAATTGCTGAGACACTTTTCAATGATGTTGTGAGACGAGTGAATGCAGTCCGCTTTGATAGTAATAATATTAAAGTTTGTAACATGGTTCACATCTGGTCTTTACCACATGTGCAGTGTGTCTACATGCAAGTGAGAATTACGTCAAAGTATCTTAATGGCCCATTCGTAAATGTCACTAAACCATGTAAGCTATCATCTGAAGAGCTTTGAGTAAAAAATCGAACAAATTCAGAAAAGAACAATAGCTATATTTAATGGCCCGTGCTCTGCTTCGTTAATCTAATAATGATAATCGAGTCGTCAGTTACTCAAAAAGAAGGATAACACAAATTTTCTGAACTTTTAGTGCGGTATGTTGTGTGTAGATGGTCTGTAGTGTAGAATCCAACTTTTTCAATCTCAAGAGTCTTGTGCTAACTTGTAGGGAACCGAGCGCAACACGTTTTCCTATTAGTGAGACACGGTTCATCAGTCTGTCGCAGAGAGGCTCAATGAAATACCACCCAAGGATGTTGGGACAGCTGTGTCTGGGACATATCTGCTGAACCAGTTTGAGTCGTCATGAGGAGCCCGGCTGGCTGGGCCACGCAACACACTATCATCGGTTTTTCTTCCACGCCAAGTTTGGACAACAGGAGCTTCTCCGCTGATGCTCTCTGACCTCCTATGACACCACATCTGAGTCAAAATTTCTATAGAACTTTTTTTAAAGCAGGAACCCACAGCAAACTACCACCATTTTTCCTGGAACAACTGGCAATGTCGTTCTTTATCTGAAGTGCATTCGCACAACTACAGCATCTTCGACAACAGATTCGAGTTTGTCGCACTACTGAGCCATATAGGCGAGCATTCTGACGTCATCAGTGACATCGTTCAGATAACTACAAGGACAGGTAAATACTACATATTGACAGCAGCATTGCTGCACTGATCAGCCAGGACACAGAAACAACAGTTGCATCAAGCCATTTAGAACGACTGACTATGCACCATAACGTGTCCTCAACTTTGGAGTAGCCTACAAACGTTAATCACCCTATCCCTCATGCCAGACCATGCACTAAGGACACTGTGGATCGTCAGTGGACATTATCTTTCATGTCTTCTAGCCATGTTACAACATCGTCAACACACGGATTTCTTGGATAACAATTACAACCTCCAACCGAGCCAGGGATCACACCATGGGATGCACCTATTGGCAGCCAAGCCACCCAAAGCAAGCATGGATGCTCCTGAGGATGACATCAGTTACAACCGCCATGAGAGCAACGACCTACAGCTAGTCAAAACAAATGCGCCCCTGGCTGTCAACAATATTCTCCACTCAGGCAGGCAGACTCGGCTTCACATTTGCTGAAACTACACAAGCTTTGGTGACAAAGCACACTACTGTGTGGCACCTTGTTATCATCCACATTCAAAAGGCGATCAGCAATAGTCACCTGGATCACTGCACTAAAACAAATCGCCTACAACCATGACACATGGCCAAACTAATTACACATGATTAGGCTTGACTCTGTGTGCTAGATTGTTTGAGCAACCAATACTTTCTCATCAACACGGGGTCCCTGTGAGCACGCACGGCACAGCGGACACACCAGGAACCGCGGTGTTGGCCGTCGAATGGCGCTAGCTGCGCAGCATTTGTGCACCGCCGCCGTCAGTGTCAGCCAGTTTGCCGTGGCATACGGAGCTCCATCGCAGTCTTTAACACGGGTAGCATGCCGCGACAGCGTGGACGTGAACCGTATGTGCAGTTGACGGACTTTGAGCGAGGGCGTATAGTGGGCATGCGGGAGGCCGGGTGGACGTACCGCCGAATTGCTCAACACGTGGGGCGTGAGGTCTCCACAGTACATCGATGTTGTCGCCAGTGGTCGGCGGAAGGTGCACGTGCCCGTCGACCTGGGACCGGACCGCAGCGACGCACGGATGCACGCCAAGACCGTAGGATCCTACGCAGTGCCGTAGGGGACCGCACCGCCACTTCCCAGCAAATTAGGGACACTGTTGCTCCTGGGGTATCGGCGAGGACCATTCGCAACCGTCTCCATGAAGCTGGGCTATGGTCCCGCACACCGTTAGGCCGTCTTCCGCTCACGCCCCAACATCGTGCAGCCCGCCTCCAGTGGTGTCGCGACAGGCGTGAATGGAGGGACGAATGGAGACGTGTCGTCTTCAGCGATGAGAGTCGCTTCTGCCTTGGTGCCAATGATGGTCGTATGCGTGTTTGGCGCCTTGCAGGTGAGCGCCACAATCAGGACTGCATACGACCGAGGCACATAGGGCCAACACCCGGCATCATGGTGTGGGGAGCGATCTCCTACACTGGCCGTACACCACTGGTGATTGTCGAGGGGACACTGAATAGTGCACGGTACATCCAAACCGTCATCGAACCCATCGTTCTACCATTCCTAGACCGGCAAGGGAACTTGCTGTTCCAACAGGACTATGCACGTCCGCATGTATCCCGGCAAGCCGTTCCACAGGACTACATCCAGCATCTCTACGATCGTCTCCATGGGAGAATAGCAGCCTGCATTGCTGCGAAAGGTGGATATACACTGTACTAGTGCCGACATTGTGCATGCTCTGTTGCCTGTGTCTATGTGCCTGTGGTTCTGTCAGTGTGATCATGTGATGTATCTGACCCCAGGAATGTGTCAATAAAGTTTCCCCTTCCTGGGACAATGAATTCACGGTGTTCTTATTTCAATTTCCAGGAGTGTAATATTGTGATGAAAATGATGTTTGAAATCTAAAATCGAAGTATGTTGCTCCTAGTTCTGCAGTGAAACTGAATTTAACTTTATCCTCTTGTATCAGTATGATCAAATTCTATCAAAAAGTGCACATCCACCAATCCTGAAACTTTAGTAATGCAGGTTTAACTCAATCTCTATGCCTTTCAATGTTCTATTTCACCCTTATTCTAATAAAATAACAGCAAGTGGTATTTGTTGTTTCAGCGAATCTGAAATGAGCTGGTAACAGTTCATTAGTTTTGGAACTTGTAATTAATTTGGAGTCTCTTTCTATATTTATAAATGAAGAGAAGACTGCACATGTGCTAGTGTGACTTACTGCATGGGGTTGAACGAGAAGCTATTGGTTGTACTTATAACTCAAGTTAAATAATGATTTACACAAGAGGGGCAATGATTGTGCTGCATGTTCTATCTTTCAATTCATCTTGAAGACATTTCCATGACTTACAAACACACTGATAGTAGTACATAAAATATTGAGGATCAGGTTATTCAAATTAAGTAGTTGAAATGTACTTTAATATAAATTAATATTTATTCTTCATTGATTAATGTAAGTACTCCCTGTCATTTGCAATGAGAATCTTTATCAAGCACTTTTACAAACAGACATGAAATCCATTATTCAGAAAATTATTACAATGGCTACCGCAACAATGAATGATTATACCAGATCAATCAATCTATACTTCGTTAGAGATTCATAATTTCGAGATAAAGTCAATTTCAAGCCTTTCTCCTTCATCTAAATTTTAATACACAGTGTAAATAGTTCCCAGTCTTTCAGAGAGAACATAGCACTGTTGCACTGGATTCAGTGTTGCATCACCATCAGTGCTTCACTAACATACATTGTATTATTACATTTTTAAAAATTGTTTTCCAGTTTGTAATAAAATTCAGACTCTATCTAGTTCTTTACTTTAAATCGCAAGCGAGCATACAAAAGGGGTAGCATGAGGCCCCCATGGTAGAAAATGGTTAATAAGTTTGTACATATGTGTTGAAGTATCACCTACAAATGTTTATCAATATTAATAACATGAGCTCACTCATTGTTTGTGTTAATCTAAGTTACATTTGACTTCTAATCATACCAAGTGTCCAAACCGTCACTTAATTTAAGTTAAAAAACGTACAGTTTCCAGCAATATTTAGTGCATGACACATGAGTGAATTTAGGGACTATTATGCATCGATTATGGTATCAGTATTTGTCTTTAACTGGTTGCTGCTTATGTGTATACTGGTAGCTGATTTTCTGACACTCAACACCGTTTTGTCTCGTGAGCTGCTTGTGGACCATGGATGTAAATGATTGAGTGTGTGGTTTCCATTCAATAATGGATTTGAAGGGAAACTATGGAAAAGCAGGACCAAAGTGCAGTCAACCTTCTTTTAGATTTTGAGACTAACATGAGACAATGGTTATTTTATTTAATTTATAGAAAACTGCTGGGTTTGTAAGAAAAGTATAGTAAATTTGGGTTTGTTTTCAATCAGCGATTGATATACAAGTGACCTTTACATAGGGTACAATAAATATGAAGTGGATCATCATGTCTACAGTGATCAATAATAATGCATAAGTAGACATCTGTTTACTTACGCATATTAGGTAACTAAGCAGTTTTAACTGTTTTGCGTACATTTTGCTGCCATTACATAATATATGTTGATGAACATAAAGGTGCTGTGGTATAAAACAGTGACATTTTAGATTAATCGTAATAGGACATCATGGCTACATTAGCATGACGTAGATGAATGGTGTAGTGGATCTTTGTGGAGTGGATCTTGGGTTGTAGGTGATGGTCATCCTTCAGAATATCAACAGGATATAGGATTGTCAGGAACTGAGTCAATCATTGGAATGGAAAACGACCCTCTGGGCACCATGCTTGTGGTGACTGCATGCATACATGATTCACAGCAAAAGGGAATTAGTAACTTCTGAATAAGAGTAAGCCCTGAAAGAAATATGAGGGTCACTCCAAAAGAAATGCACACTATTTTTTAAATCCATTTTTATTCTACATGTTTTTAAGTTTTACAGTGTATAGATAAATCCTTTAGGAACAATATTTTCATTTCTCCACATAATTTCCATCCTTCTCAACTGCCTTACGCCATCTTGTAACCAGAGCCTGTATACTCGCACAGTAAAATTCTGGACCAACCTGTTGGAGCCACTGTTTGGCAGCGTGCACAAGTGAGTCATCATCTTCAAACCTTGTTCCACGAAGAGAGTCTTTCAGTTTCCCAAAGAGATGATAGTCACATGGAGCCAGGTCAGAACTGTATGGCAGGTGTTTCAGTGTTGTCCATCTGCGTTTTGTGATCGCTTCCAAGGTTTTTTGACTGACATATGGCCGTGCATTGTCATGCAACAGCAAAACATCCTGCTTTTGCCGATGTGGTCGAACACTCAGTCGAGCTTGAAGTTTCTTCAGTGTCATCACATATGCATCAGAATTTATGGTGGTTCCACTTGGCATGATGTCCACAAGCAAGAGTCCTTTAGAATTAAAAAACACCGTAGCCATAACTTCTCCAGCAGAAGGTGTGGTTTTGAATTTTTTTTCGTTGGGTGAATTTGCATGATGCCAATCCATTGATTGCCTCTTCGTCTCTGATGAAAAATAATGGAGCCATGTTTCATCATCTGTCACAATTCCTCCAAGAAATTCATCTCCACCATTCTCATGCTGTTCCAAAAGTTCGCTGCAGTACCGTTTTTCTTGTTTCTTTGTGTGCCACTGTCAACATCCTGGGAACCCACCTGGCACAAACCTTTTTAACGCCAACACTTTCAGTATTCTGCAAACACTTCCTTCCCCTATCCTAACGTAGCGTGGCAACTCGTTCACTGTAATGCGTCTGTCAGCAGTCACCAATTCGTTAACTCTCTGCCCATTGTCTGGAGTGTGTGCAGTACGAGGCCTGCCGCTGCGAGGACAATCCTCAATATTGCCGAGCCCGCGTTCATCATGTAATCTGCTTGCCCACCGACTAACTGAACTGCGATCGACAGCAGCATCTCCATACACCTTTTTCAACCTCTTGTGGATGTTTCCCACTGTCTCGTTTTCACAGCACAGGAATTCTATGACAGAACTAGACCACCTACAATACATCAGACCACAACACAGTAACCAAGATGGCGGCCGTCTTAGGCCAAGTATTTCAGCGCTACCCTAATACGAATAATTTACAGACTTCATAAATGGAAAGTAGATTCTAAATTGCGTAAGAAATGTATTGTTATGTATTTTTCTATCTTCAAACTTAAATAAAAAGTTGTCACTAAAGCCACAAATTACGTAATAAGAACTATAACGAAGTAAAATTATGAGATGCAACTCAAAATCAAATCCAAAAAACTACTACAAAACACATGTAAATGGCATATTTGGACACTAATAATAATTTGCACAATAGAAGCTACATAGCAATAATAAATGAAGCGTTTAACTAAAGCACAAAATTGTATTAAACAATATGCAGTTACTTCTAGTCACTGTCATTACGTAATATGTTAGAAGTGTTTGATTTTGAGTACCTGTTGGATTTATTTGCTGCTCAGCTTGGTCACTTTGCGTTTTGTTATTTTTGCTGCAATGTCTTCATGAGTTCCTCCTTTTTCTTTGACTACTGTTCCAGCAATTTCCTTTGAAACACACTTTTCATTCAACAGTTTTGTGTAATTATTAATAAAAATATTTGAAAGCACTTTAATACTTTTCTTGATTATTGTCTTTAAAGGAATGCCACATTTGCGCACATCACTGAGGTTACTAACGGCATTTTCACACAATTCAGTTCCTAAGGCAAGTACTGCATCTCTCTGAAGTTTTAGGAATTCTGGTTCATATGTGCTGCTAATCAGAACTTGAAAAAGTTTATATATATTACAACACAAGGAAATCATTATAGAAGAAGGACATTTCAATCCCCCACGATTCAGTTGGTTGAAATAGGAAAGGAGTTCTTTGGTTTCACACTGCAACAAAATTTCATCCTGTGTCTGCAACATTTCTTCACAGCCTGAACATTTTCCACCTTTTTGCAGCTTCTCAAGCACTGTTTTGCTGGTGTAGCTAGCAATACAGACCAAGACTTTTAAGTCTTCATCCATCATGGGAATGTTTGCTAGTTCCTCTAGAGCAGGTTCTAATTTATCCAAATTTTCATACTTTTGGTTTTTTATGCTGTAATTTACTTTTGCTGCAAAATCATTTAATGTAAATTCACCATGTTTAGTAGATCTGAGCTTTAGTAGATTTATTACTTTCAGTTTCCTCTCAGATTCCAAGATTTGCTCAACTGAAACATTATATGTGCAGCCACTTAGCCTTCTATAAGCTCCAAATCTTGCTTCCAAAGCATCAGTTTGTAATTTTGCTGTAAGAATATAGGACCAGTTGTAAGTGTTAAAAATGTATCTGCATAACTGAACTGTTGCTGCAAGTGTGTGAGAGAAAGCAGTATATGTTTCTTGGTTAATTTTCCATGAGTAGGCAATGCATGCCAGATATCAAGAAATGTTTTCAAATTTTCAAGAAACACAAGTTTGGAGTCAGTAGGTCCAGTGATTGGGCTAGAATTATCATCTGATGTGTATTTGCCTTTCATGGGATGCTGTACATTAGAAACTGTCCACCATTTAATGATTAATTTCAAAAACTGAATAGTGCCATCAGAAATCTCAACCCCCCTGACTTTTCAAAATTTCTAGTGCTGCCACATTTTTAGAATCAAAAACACTGCGAGCAAGGGTAACATTCTGTCTCTCAATAGAAGTTGGATACAGCCTTTCTCACTAGCTTTGGGGCAAGTTTCAACAGTTTATTTTTCTCAGAACGAAACAGGTTCCTCAAATCTGAAAACTTTGCTTCACTGACAGTATATTCACATGCAGCATTCCCTTCATCACTGTGTAGAAAGGTATTGATGAAAGCAAATGTATCCTCAATATTTGGCATTATGAAGGATTAATTTTTTGCATTCAACCAGTTATTTCTGATACACTTAAGCAAGTGCACATTGTCAAACAGAAGAAAGAGAAATTTAGATGGAGCGACTGGATTTGTCATACACGGCTGTAAAGTGCCACCACACATAAGCTGATACATTTTTCTATTACTGCTATGGTTATCTGTTGCCAGGCATATAACATCATACTGCAGCTCATGCATTAACTTTAATACATCAATTGTCATTTTCAGTAGAGTATCAGAATTAACATTTTTTACAGGAAAGAGAGCTATCACTTCTTTATAATCAGACTGTAAAGATGATGCCATGAAAACCTGCATTGTACCTGCTGTTGTAGTATCTGAAGTATTCTCAGCAACACCAAGTATCTTTCCTGCCTTATAAGAGAATTTTGAATTAACATAAACTTCATCTAGCATCACTGAAATTACCTTGTCACTTCCCTGAAGAAATTTATTTTTTCCCTCAAAAAAGCAACCCGTGATGGACCAATACAAGTTTTATTTGGACCCATTTTGCATAGAAACTGCCTTAAATAGACAGGATGAGGTAATTTTAATACATTTGTTTTTCTCAAGTGATGGTAGGCACCAGGAAATGAATAGCAAATGGTTGCTGCCCATATCAAAAGCTCAGGAGAATATCTGCTTTGCTTTGTTATTGCGAGTTGTAATTGCTCCAAAACAAATTCTATTTTAGGTGCTATTTCAGCGTCAAAATCACTACCAGCTTTTAGTGCTTGTTTGAGAACATTGACTAAAATTATAATCTTGTCAATGGTGCCAGTAGAGTTATCTGTTAAACCATTTAGGTGACTCGCCAGATTATCAAATTTCGTCCACTTGTCACATTTCAAGTTCTCTTCCTCCCCAGACTGTAGTATCCATTTCAAGGTTTCCATAGGCAAACACACATTTTTTTGAAACACTTTTACTTCCAAGGAACTTGATATCTTGAAGCACACTGAAACTAATGGGACATCACTGACTGAATCATCCTTTAATTTAATGAAATATATGTAGTCATCCTTTACTAAAATTGTAAATGGACAAACATTCCTTTTCTGCACTTCGCTTTTAAAATGCTGAAAGTCAGGTATATTGTCATTGTCGCACCACTTACTGAAACTACATTCATCACGTTCCAGTAGCTGTTGGACACGATCTTCAGGATTCTTCCTTTGCTTAGGAACTGGTACTGTGTGATAAGAAGGTTGATTAGGAAAGATGGTTGGAATTGCATCATTTGTTAGTTTTGGTATTTTTCGTGGCACACGTATTGGTTCACTATTTTCCACAGGAAAAATGTCTTCCCTAACCACAAACTTAGGTTCAAAATGCTTAATGCACACCACAGCTTTATCGTTCACTTCAAAATTATCTCTATGAATTAGTTTAATCCATTTGTTCCTCAATGCTGTTTCCTTGGGAAACTTAAATGTTGAGGTATCGTATGTTTTGCCATAATTGGATTTACATCCTGGTACACAACAACTACGACCCATCGCAAGAACAGTTTACACTTTAAATTATGCTGAACTTACTACAGAATATAGAAAATAAATACTAGCGTAGCACTTTTGACGACATTCACAGCATATAGCATAAATAACAGCTAGTAATAAATGCTTTCGCTTCTCTTGAACGTCACGTATACAATGTTACACACACGCATTATGGAAACACAAGCACGCTGGTTTGTTTCCCCCACGATTGCCGCCATATTGTCAACTATCGATATCTGCCTTAAGGTCTGATTTATTGTAGGTGGTCTTGGACAGAACGTTGCTTCTTATGCTCGGTTTACACTAGCAAGTTATTGCAGCAATTTACTTATGCGGAGGAACTTGCCGCGCGATTTGCGAGTGTAAACATATCGCCAAGTCGACTTGCGGCCGTAGCAATTTATTGCGGAAGTGACTTGCTGCGCGTTTTCCGCTTCCAGTGTGAACACCACGCAAGAAGTATCTGCAAGTAACTTGCAGCTTTTAGGATTTATTTCTATTTCCTGCAAGTAGCAAGCGCAAGTTATAGTAAGTATGTCGTCTGCATATTCCTCATATTTAACATTTTACTTAATGTGGTGACTTCATTTTATGCAACCATCTTACATATTATATGCAAACAAATTTCAGAAATGGAGAAGAAACGGGAATGGATGAAGCAAGATACAGAACATTTTATTGAAGCCGTGGAGAGCTACCCCGAAATACGGAACGTGCATAACCGAGACTTTAAGGATAGAGTGAAGAAGATGAGCGCATTAAATGAAATCTCGTCGATATTCGACACACCTATAAAAGAAGTACATAGAAAGTAGCATAACTTGAAGACACAACCCCTTTGCCACCTGCATCCACTCGCTTGTTGTTTTAGGAGTCTATAAAAAGACGATGTGTAATTATTACATGTTCTATTTACTTAGCTTGTCACTTTCCATTTTATGAGCATTAGAAAAAAAAACATTTTTATAAGCATATCATTCTGTAAAATGCAGTTTATTTCAATAAAAAATTAATTTCATTGTTGTGTTTTCACATACCTTCAAATAATTTTCCCTTTTCAAGACGTTAAAAATGGCTCTACATACATCGGGTACGATCAGAGACATCGTGCTGACAGGAATATGAAACAGGTACATTAGGGACTTGTATGAGTCTCCTACAAAGAAAAGATTTCAAAATTCACTTTTTTTGGTTGTAGGTTTCACATAAATAAATGAAATGCCTATTTTATTCGTAGCTCACCGGTAGCTATAAATCATAGAGTGACTAGCAAACGTTCCTTTGCTGAAATAGCAGTACCGAAGTTTGTGTCTCTTTTTGATATGACGGGCGCTATTAACATCAACAAATACTCCAGATCATTTGAGGGCATTCTGCAAAAGTTTTCAAAAGTATCCATGCTCTTGATACTAATTTCTTGCAAAAGGTTATTACAGGCACCATTTTGCGATCTTCTCATTATCTACTCTCTAACCCAAATACTTCTCTTTTTCTTTTTCACGTTTTGCATTACAATTACAGGAGCTGCAGCATATCTCACCCGCCTACTCGTAGTGGTACTGAAAGCATGTGTAAACAGTCCAGCAAGTTGTTGACGCAAGTTTCTTGCCAAAGAACTTGCGGAAGACTCTTGCTTAATTCTTGCGCTGCTGTGTAAACACAGCTGCAAGCGGCTAGCAATAACTTGCAGCAATAGCTTCTGCAAGCGACTTGCTAGTGTAAACCCAGCTTTACGAACGTCAAGTGTAGCAGCCATCTTGAAGACATGCCGTGACGGCGCCACTCACGGGAACAGGTTGAACTAAGTTTGAAAACAAGCAGGAAGGATGTATCTACATACTGTAAAACTTTCACACATGCAGAATGAAAACTGTATTTTTACAAAAATAGTGTGCATTTATTTTGTAGTGACCCTTGTAGAATCAGTATACAAATCTGAGAAGTATTAGGTAGGTTGGCCTGAATTCATTTTATTCAGATGAGATAAGTACAGAAATGAAAACATAATAGTCTGAAATTTCAGATCAGGCTGAAAATGTGCGATTTGTTTTGAACTGTAGACCATTTTTGTCAAGAGTATTTCTCATGGATGAACTGGTGGGCGAATATATTGCACAGCTGCTGAGTGTCTCTCTCATTCATACACAATTTCCTTACATGAAGGAATTAGGTCAACACACTGCAATGAGAAACAGAGATAACAATGGAGTTTGTACATTCATTCCATAATACTCAGCAAGGATTTGTATTTATTGTGCATACCACAAAATACTCAAATTATGATACATCACTAGTCCAGACAATACTTCACACATCACATATTACAGAAAAGCAGCATAGACTAATCTGTAACTTGATAGTCATTTCTCATGGAATTCAGTGGCTATAACTGCAGCTTTACATTGATAAGACGTTATCACCCTGAACCAAATTAAATTCAGATCAGTAATATACCTTCTACTAAACCACACCCAGAACCAATAACAGAAACCAAGTAGGTCGCTTCATAGGAAGATTACACTTAGAGTGCAATGCACCACACATTAACCAATGCAAGTATTTCACCAGCACCACCTCAGTAATCTCTATAAGTGTAGGTCACTTTACATATAAATGAACTAGCTCTTAAACTATCCTGCCACAGGAGTAATTACACTCATCTACATCAGGTTTTGATAGGAAATATTCAGCTATGACTGTGACTTCCGAAAATCGCTCAACTACTTGAGCATATACGCTTTCAATTGAATGACAAATGAAAAAAAGAATGGCTTTAAATCTTACATATATTAGAATTTCAAGATTTTAAACATGGCTGCAACAGCAACAGCCAAAACAGTTGCAGGATAAAAATTTATTAAAATTCTTGACCAAGCTTTCGGTATATATAAATATACCTTCATCAGAAGTAAAAAATCCTGAACAAGAAGACACTTTTATTAGAAAAACCTTAGCATCGGAAGTGAGAAACACAAAACCTTAAGTAACAGTGAAATTACCAGAGTAATACAGGCACAAAATCTTTTAGTTACTTACTGAAATTACATCATGCAATGGAGATTAATAAAACAATTGTGCCAAAGGTGTCGTCAATAATTAAGACATCTTCTCCATTTGTAGAACGTGACTATGGGCACAGGGTCTATGTGAACAGTTTAGCACCAGTACTTCACCTATGAACTATCGAACCAAGAGTATGAAAGCACTAGTGCAGATGGTTTCGCTGAGAGAGGGCACTCGTGGTATGTGCCAGACATTCGCGCATATTAAAATCCATGAATATCTACATAGGCGCATCAAAAATTATTAAAAGTTGTGCTAATTCAAACTTTCTGTCTTAATAAATAAAACATATCAGACCATTTAAAAACATTTATGTAAAATAGAAAATATGGAACCAATTTACCTGTGTCCTAGTGTCAAACAGATGAAGCTTGCGTTATGGAACACATCTAATGAGAGAGGGCACTAGTGTAATGCTGATGTTTGCTGTTTGTGATTTTCGATGTGTATGTGTGGTTAATTGACTAGTATGTTTTAATTCACAACGACAGATGGTTTCGTTTTATTGTAACATTTTGGTTGCTTTCGCTAGTATGTATTTCACCGCCTACGTTACGCGAGATTCTCGCGCATTTTATTAATCTCCATTGCATGATGTAATTTCAGTAAGTAACTGAAAGATTTTGTGCCTGTATTACTCTGGTAATTTCACTGTTACTTAAGTTTTTGTGTTTCTCACTTCCGATGCTAAGGTTTTTCTAATGAAAGTGTCTTCCTGTTCAGGATTTTTTATTTCTGATGAAGGTATATTTATATATACCGAAAGCTTGGTCAAGAATTTTAATAAATTTTTATCCTGCAACTGTTTTGGCTGTCATCCTTTATCGTGATGATATATTAGAATCATTTTATTCATTATTAATCAATTTCCTTTAATAAAATATGGTTAACACAATCTATTATTCGAAAAATCTGAAAGAAATGTAAGTTCTCTTTCATATACTGAAATAAATTTCAAATTATTTGACAAACATAATACTCATTTGATCCTACATCTATATTGCTCCCTTTTACCCACACAAGTTCACAAGAGAAATTACAAAGGAGTGGTGAATCCTACTTATGACATGGCACAAAATCTTAATTGATCAATAGTCAGTTAATATTATAGATTCAGAGTTCAAGTCATTCTTATTTCTTCACATACAATATTTTCTAAGATTTGGTGTCAGTATAATCCTTTAATCTTGTTGTTTCCTGGATATCCCAGCAAGTATGCTCCCAAATTGGATGTCTCCAGTATAACAAATGACTCTGTACATAAGAACTGCCATCTTTTATTTTGCTTCTTTAATAATGATGACTGAACGTAGATTCTCGATATAACATTGTCTCCAAGTTGCACTCATATAAACTTCTGATCATATTTGTTGTTTTCGCTGCACAGTCTTGTCCAAGAGATTGATTGATGGCTCTTAAACTTTCTCCTCTTACTGAAGTTCTTCACTGACTGCTCTTGGTAACTAATACAACCAGCCATTGCTATCTGCTCATTGGGACATCAATTTCGTAGACATATACTGTGTTGATGGGTGCAGAAGTTTATTGACTATTTCTTTGAATGAGTGCAGATAGGTTATCCACATTTGTCAGTTATGGCAATACATACTCATAAATCGATTTATTTCTCTAGAAGGCGACAATGTATTTATATCCTCCTTGAGCTCTTGGCAAGGGGCCATAGACACTGACCGAAACAAGAATTAAGAGCTTATCAGGATTAATCGCTTGCAACTGCCATCTGTAACTTCTGTTGTCTGGCTTGACATTTTGGTATATACGGCATGTTTTTAGTATCTGCTGAAGTTTCGTTCTGAGACTGGGAAAGTAGCAGCGGGTTCCCAGTTTGCTGGAACATTTGTTAATACCAAAATGTCCCCACGTGAAATGTGCATACCAAATAAGCTAACCTTTGTATGCCAAAGGTATACATATACACCTGTTCTTCGTTTGAAGACTTCATTTGTAAAACAATGCATCATTTACAATCCGGTAGTACTGTTTTACACGATTTTCTATGGGTTGTTGTAACCGCTGGTGTACCAGATTGCATCACAATGGAGACACTTGTAACTGGGCCATGTTTCTACATTAATCAACGCAGTATTATCGATGTGCATCATCTCTCATTAATAATACTAGAAAATAAGTGGCTTGGTCATTTGGTAGAGTTCCCAGATCGATTTCCCCTGGAAGGCGAAATGAACCACCAGTGACAACATTTTCTTTCCCATCCGTGTGTACTATCTTAAAATTATACTACTGGGGCCCCAAGGTCCATCGAGCCAGTCTAGCATGAAGTGATTTACGGGCCTGGAGGAAGCTCAGCACCTGATCACACTATACAATGATTTATATTCCCATAGCAGTAATATTGAAATCTGTGAAATTCCCACACAAGGGCTAATGCTTCAACCTCTGTTGCAATATGTGCTTGCTCTCAGTCAGATGAAGGCGATAGGGCAAAAGATCTGCCTACTATACAAGCCTCTGATCTGAAACAGACAAGCTCCCAATGTGACTAATAATGCATCTGTCACTACACCTTAATCACGTGACCTATGCTGGTGGAATAGTATCCTGGAGCATACAAGTCCCTTGTTGATAGCTTTGAATGCTTACCAGCAGTCGCCTGTCTGTTGCCAGGGCACATCTTTTTGTGACAGCT
The DNA here is from genome assembly GCF_023898315.1 of Schistocerca nitens. Lineage (NCBI taxonomy): Eukaryota > Metazoa > Arthropoda > Insecta > Orthoptera > Acrididae > Schistocerca > Schistocerca nitens. The sequence goes on from NC_064614.1 coordinate 805,486,044, forward strand.
GTGATAGTGGTTCTACAATCATTGACTGATTGGGTACAAAGTGATGACAGAATAATGCTATGGCTAGAAATCTCTTCAATTGTTTCTTCATCTCATGGATTCTGAAGTTCTTCATTGCACTAATCTTTTCGCTATTGGGAAGAATCCCTTTTGAGTCTATTATATATCACAAAAATTTTACTCTATTGAGCTCAAAATGTGATTTTTGCAAGTTAGGTGTCGTCCTGGCTTGCTTAAAGATTTCTCGCGCTAGGAGTGCTATGCACTCTTACCATGACATACATGCTACCAGAAGATCGTCAATGAATAATGTCAGTTGGCTTCTTATCTCTGGACCAAGAACTGAACCCAGACATGATTTAAGCAAACCAAAAGTAATGTTCAGGCCAAACAGAAGGACTTTGAAATGATAACTTCAGGCAGCATCAATAAAAGTAGTGTTTTTTCTTAAGTCTAGTGACAGTGAGACAGGCCAGTAGGAGGGACGTCAATCTATGCTAGTCAGGTAGCAGAGTCAATTAAATTTTTAGATCAACAGTGTTCTCTGACTGAGTCCAGATGTGGATAATGCCCTTGTTGTTCACACGAGCATCAAGTACCAAGAGAACTTTGCATCCAAGTTTTGACACAACCAACAGTGGGCTGCAGTAAGGACTAGTAGATTTCTAAATCAAATTCCATTGTAGCATCCTTCTTATTTCGTCATTCACAGCATTTCGCTGGAACCAGAGGACAGGACAAAAACTTTGGCATAACATCTGATATAGGAAAACCTTTTATAACTCCCAGCTTTTCTTCGAATACTTTTGAATATTGCAGCAGTAGGTCTGTTTGTATTGTTTTTATGGAGGGCTGTGGTTCACAGGCTCCTGTATTTTCTGTTGCACCTGTGCATTTGCTCCAAGTACTTGCATTGCACATACTGGAAGCTTTCAGGACTGACTGCATTGTTTAAATACAAGATTGATCCAGTTACTGTGACAATAACATCCATAACTTCCTTTCTGTTTCAGTAGCTCAATCTGGGTTACAGCTCTGTTGATGTGATGTGGAATGAGACATGTCATGTAGAAAAGTCTATTTTTGTATTCTTTCTTGGATAATCTCCAGCTCCAAGATGCAACTCACCATCAAACCATCAATAACTATGAAGGTGCATGCTTCAGCTACATTTTCTAGTCTAATTGGTATACAACTCTGCATTCGCACATTCCAGGACCTCGTGCCTGCAGCACAATAATCTTGTGCTTTTTATTCCTTAATTCATGAGGCTGAAAGTGAAGAAGATCTTGTAGTCCTAGTGAATAGAATGGATAAAGTTATGGGTAAAGAATATAATATGAGAATTAATAAAGGAAAAACAAAAGTAATGGCATGTGACAAAGAAGATCAAGTGAAAGTCCAAGTTCATGTAGGCAATGAACTGCTTGAACAAGTTGATAAATTTACTTATCTGGGCAGTAATATTACCAGGGATGGAAGGAGCAAGGCAGAAGTGAGAAGTAGAATAGCTCAAGCAAAGGCTGATTTTAACAAGAAGAAAAACATATTAACATCGAAGAGCATCAGCCTTGAAATCAGGAAAAGATTTTTGAAATCATATGTATGGAGTGTGGCATGCTATGGGTGTGAAACATGGACTCTCGGGACAGAGGAAGACCAGAAGCTAAATTCTTTTGAAATGTGGTGCTATAGACGCATGCTCAAAATAAAATGGATCGACAAGGTCACAAACGAAGTGGTTCTGGAAAGAGCAGGGGAGAAGAGAAGCTTCTGGAGTTTCATTGTTAAAAGAAGAGTGCAATTTACAGGCCATCTATTAAGACATAAAGGACTCCTGAACACAATCATAGAGGGATATGTCGAGGGAAAAAGACCAAGAGGAAGACCACGACTGAGGTACATGGATCAAATCGTGAAAGATGTGGGATGTAACACCTATAAAGAAATGAAGAGAAAAACTGAAAGACGCACTGAATGGAGACAATCTGCCATTGTATCTGTTGCAAACCAATCCTTGGATTGACCACTACAGAAGAAGAAACATGAGGTGTGGTCTCTCAGACTGCGCGAAAATTTTCTAACTCGCTCTCCAAGGTCAGTTGTGGTGGAATGCTTCTGTACTCCCCCTACTCTCGTTAAATTGCCAAGCCTACTATATTTTGCTGTCGGTTGCGTTATCGCCTTCTGTGTTTACTGTTGACATGTGTTACTGATAGGTATTGGAGTCTCCTTGACCGCGCCTCATGAACTAAGTTCCTGTTTTCTTTAGTGTATAGCTCAAAATGTTGGTGATGGTGATGGTAGTATGGGCGCACAACGGCAAGTTCTTTAGCTCCCACGCGAAAACAGATTGAGACCAGTGTCAGGAAAATACTCAGTACAGAAAGATAAAACAGCAAGTAAAACACATGTAACAAAGGGTGAAAAACTATGTGCAGACACACATTGAAGCTGGGGACGAAGCATGGTGTCAGTAATGAAACATGAACGACCGAGGAAGAAAGTGGTAAAAGGAGCTAAAACAATATAGCAGATGGATGTGGCTGGCTGACCGCAAGGAAAAAAAAGAATGAGCCAGCCACTCTGCATCACACTAAAATCGCCAGCCTTAGGGCAGAGTCCAGACACATCGCAAAACTTTAAAACCCCAGTAACACTCATCTCATCACCAGCTAAAATAGAGGGCAGATCACCACCACTGTTTGCTGCTGCCCTTGCATCATGGTATAAAATGCACTCTGTTAAAATGTGGCAGATAGAGATGTGCACACCACAAGCATCACAAAACGGGGGATTATCCTGCCATAATAGAAAACCATGTGTGAGAGGACAGAGCCCAGTTCTAAGACGAGTGAGTGTGACTTCATCCCACCTGAGCATTTGGCAGGGGGAACACCATGGCTGGGTTGTTGACTTCACCAACTGCAGCTTATTGGTCGTCACTGCCACACATTCCTCTTCCAACAACTGCATGCACTTCCTGTGTAGGACAGAAACGACAGACTGCAAGGAAATAGGACACTGTGCCACATCCTGTCCCATGCAGCCCTCCTTGGTAACCCGATCCGCCTGTTCATTGCCCCATATCCCTACATGACTCGGCACCCAGCAGAAAACCCCACCATTGGAGTAAGTACAGTTGGTCAAATATGAGCCGGACCAACTCCTCAGCTGGGTACAGGTTCTGCAACGATTGTAAGGCAGTAAGGGAATCAGAGCAGATGAGAAAACGTTTGCCCGGAAGACGATGCATCTGCTCCAGTGCCTTCAGGATCGCAAGGAGCTCCGCTGCAAAAACGATATACTCGGCAGGAAGGCGAATCTGGGTGACATGGTCAGGGAACACTACAGAGCAGGCAAGGGAATTCCCTTATTTGGAGCCATCATTGTAAACAACTGTGAAACCGTGATGCATATCTAAAATGTTAAAAAACAGACTATGGAATGTAAAATCTGGCGTACTATCCTTCTTAAAATTACCCAGTCTAAAATAATTCTGGGCCTCTGGAGGAGCCAAGGTGGAAATCTGCTCCAACCTCGACGCAAAACATTAAGCCTAGCTACGTCCATCTCTAAAAGGCAATTCTGTGCATGAATCCCATAGGGCCTCATTGCACGTTGTTGGGTACGAAAAAGCCGCGCCAGTGGAAGCCGAGCAACCATGTGTATGATGTGGACAGTGTTTTATATATCTGGCGCACCATAAGCAGCTGTCGACTGATGTGACATGGTGGTTCACGAGCCTCTGCACAGAGGCTTGGTATGGGGCTTGTTCTGAATTCCCCAGTGGCCAATCGAATGCCATCATGATGCACCATGTCCAACATTTTCAAATAAGAAGGTCTTGCAGACCCATACACCGTGCACCCTTAATCGAGTCGAGATCGCACAAATGCCTCATAAAATTGGAGCAGACAAGTCCTGTCTGCTCCCCATGTAGTGTGGCTAAGAAATTTTAAAATACTGAGAGCCTTAAGCGACCATTTCTTCAGGTCCTTAAGATGTGGCAACCATGTAAGTTTGCTGTCAAATACGAGGCCCACAAACTTCGCTGTGTCTGCAAAATTAAGAACAGTGTCCCTCATCCTCAACTCAGGAAAGTTTAAAATGGAACGAAACGGTTAAAAAGAACACATACAGACTTCTCGGTTGAAAACTTAAAACCACTCCTCTGCGCCCATTCATCCAAACGTCGAAAAGTGAGTTGCAAGTGACGTGTTGTCGTGGTAAGGCTGGAAGAAGAGAAAAACACAGAGCAGTCATCTACAAACAAAGAACACTGGACAGGATTTTGCACTGCTAACTTAATACTATTATTAGCTATGGCAAATAGAGACACACTTAAAACACTACCTTGAGGGAATCCATTCACCTGCTCAAAGCGATCAGACAGGACGTCACCGACTCGGTATCGAAAATACCGTGGCGAGAGAAAGGACCCGTATAAAAATGGGAAGACAACCACGAAAACTCCAGTCGTGAAGCTGCTCGAGGATGAGCTGCCTCAAAGTAGTGTAGTAGGCCTTCTCGATGCCAAAAAATATACCTAAAAGGTGATGCCAGGGCAGGAAAGCATGTTGTATAGCCGCCTCCAGGAGGGCCAGGTTATAAAAGGTGAATCGATACCTCCTGAACCCACACTAAAAGCGACTAAGGAGTTACCTGGATTCTAACACTCAGACCAGGCGGCGGTTGACCATCCGCTCTAAAGTCTTTCCTAGGCAACTAGTGAGGGCAATACTGCGACAACTATTGGGTGCGTATAGTCCTTCCCAGGTTTGAAAAGAGGAATCAAAATGGACTTACCCCACGAGTCGGGATAGAGACCTGACGCCCAAATGTCATTAAAAAGTGCGAGGAGGGTACCTTTATTTCGGATGGTGAGGTGCCACAGTATACTTTAATGGATTCTGTCATGACCAGGGGATGTGTCACGAGCCACAGACAATGCAGAATCCATCTCACACATGGAATTGTAATCTTCCTCAGAGACAGACCGGAAATCCAAACTGCTCCTCTTGGCAACCGCTCTATGGTGCTGGAAACCTGGATCCTGACTGGTGGTTGCAGTAACTGTGGTAAAATAGGCCCCCATCGTCTGGACAATGTCTCGCGGATTGGTTTGGAGAGTGCCATTCCCCATTACAGCAGCCGTGGGGCACATTCCTCCTCTCCCAGAAACTCGCCTGATGGTCTCCGATACTACAGAATTCTTTGTGGAACGAGTAATAGAGTTCAGGAACTGTTGCCACGACCTCTTCTTGCTCTCTCGAATAATCCGGTGACACTTTGCCCTCGCCACTCGAAAGGCTGGAAGATTCTCCGCAGTTGGTCGACACTTGAACCTACGCAGAGCCGGACGCCTAGTCCTGATTGCAGAGCGGCATTCGCCACTCCACAAAGGAACATGGTACCTCTTCCCTTGCCCTGTGGACTGTGGAGTGGATGCTGCAGCAGGGTGGTGGATCATTTGGGTAATATGATCCACCCATTCCTCAACATCGGCACATTGTTCAAACTGGGCTAGCTGCCCGTAAAGTGTCCAATCTGCTCCAATCTGTTTCTTTTCAGGTTCCACCCCATCTGGCAAGTGGCTCCTGATTGAGAAGTGATCACTGCCATGCAAGTCGGCGACAACTTCCAATTGAGCAATATGAGCAAGGGCTGGAGAGCAAAGCTAGAGATCATTGGCACAGAATGACCCAGTTGCTGTGCAGAAGTGAGTGGTCTGTCCCACATTTAGCTAGTATGCACATGATGACACGAGAAGCCTCTCAATTGCTCTACCCCTGGGCAGGTAGTCACAGATCCCCAAAACACACTGTGGGCATTAAGATCACCACAGGTGATGAAGGGGTGGGGGAGCTGTGTCATCAAGTGCGTCGTGTGGGGGCAAGTAAAGGGAACATATTGTCAACGGATGATGTACGTGCAGCAACGTCTTGTAAAGCCGTTGTGAGTGGGAGCAGCAAGGAGTGGTAGTCGGTCCTGACGAAAATACCTATGCGTCCTCTAGCTCTCTCTCCATGCAGATCGTCCTTTTCATGGAGTATATTGCCCCGAAGCTCAGGGGTGTGTGACTGATGGAAAAGAGTTTCCTGGAGACACAGACAAAGTGGTTTACCCTGAGATAGTAGATGAAGTTCCTCCACATGCGTCCTGAACCCCTGCAAATTCCACTGAGGTATGGGAACCATGTCTCACAGCTGTAGCACCTTCATCCTGTCTCTCCACTGGGATGGGGAGACTGGGGCAGGTGGAGGGGCAGTCATGGGTCGAGATGATTGCCCCACACATATCTCATACTCCGTCAGCTCTGGGAAGAGTCAAATGAAGTATCAGGTAGAACCAGATCGACATGGTTGAATGGTTTACCACTTGGCTTTACCTGCTGTTGCTGCTTTACAGTAGCTTTTCGCGGTTTTGTGGGCTTTGCTTGAGCTGGAGTAGGAGTGGTAATCGCTGTGCGGGCTTCTGAACAGCCTCAGCCGTCGAGGGTGCCTGGGGCTCGCTCAAGTTGGCCATTGTACCTTTGTCTGCTGTTGTAGGGGGGGGGGGGGGCTTACAGGCGTTGGGACACTTGCTGCCTTGCAAGTGCACTGACATATGTAGGTGTTTCGTGCCAACACTCGCCACCTCCATTGGTGTAGAGGCATCAGATTTCAGAGTAGGCTTCTGAAGAAAGGACGCAAAAGACATAGCAAACGTGGGAGGCTGCATGGACTTGTAAATATTTTTGGCCTCACCATAGGAGATACACTTAGTTGGTTTTATTTCCTGTACTTTGCGTTCCTGTAGAAAGATTCTGCAGTCCCTACTCCAAACTGGGTGTTGTCCAGAGCAGTTGATACATTTAGCTTGAGATGAACAACCAACTCCATGAGCAGCCGTAACGCAGTTGCCACACATCGCTTCTCCTTTACACCCAAGGGTTGTACGCCCAAAACGCTGGCATTTAAAACAGCGCATTGGGTTTGGGACATAAGGCAGTACGTTTAGGCGAAGAAAGCCTTCCTTGATGTGCTCTGGAAGTTTGGAGGTGTTGAAGGTAAGAATGAAGGAGTCAGATTTCACCAGATTTCCATCCACCATTTTCATGACGTTCTGAACATCCACAATTCGCTCTGGAGCCCACTCACTCTTCAGTTTTTCGAGTGGTAGATCTTGAGGTCCCTACATGATACGGCAGATCTGCTGACGTTCAAAGTGTTGTGAAGCTCTGTATCGATGGCATATTCGCCCAGGCAGTTAGCACTCTGTAGGTTAACAGCTTGTTGGGAATCGGATGTTTCAACCAACAGCGTCCCATTTCGCAACTGCATTGCAGATTTTGAAGTCCCAGCAATTCCTTCTAAGCCCTTCTGGATGTAAAAGGGCGAGACCTTCTCGAAACGACCTTCTTTCTTTTTTATTACTAAAAACACGTTCTGATTACTATCCTGTGTTCTGTTACTCGTTACTGCTGTGTGCTGTCTTACTCTCGAATCTGGAGGGCTGGCCACCCAAGCCCTCTTTTTAGTTGGGGTGTTAGTAGTTTCCAGTGGCCCACCTGTTCCATTGGGAGGAGTAGAAGAAGATTCCGGAGGATCCATTTCGGTCCCACGAGCAGCTGGGGAAATAAGGATCCACTCAGACAGAACCCCATGTGCCTGAGTCAACCTTATACAACTGTGGTGCGGTAGGTTCCCCACAGGTTGCCACTTAACGACTGTTCCACTACAACAGCCATGCATCTCTTCAGCGCACAGCACTCCTTGAGGTTGAGGATTTTTTATGTGGAGGTTTATTCCCTCATCGCGATCAGGGTGCTCAAGCCAAGATCCCTGTTCCCTGAGACACACAACGTTCCACCGCCGCGCCGCACAGCGGTCGCTGAAGCATGCCCAGAGCTTACGGTGACAGGAGACTGGCGGCACTTTCCAGTCCCCAGCTCAGGAAACCTGGGGTCACCAAGCCTGTACTCAGCAAACAAATGCTGAGCCCCTGAGGGCAGCTCAAAATACGTATGTTGGCAAGAATGTGTCATTTTTAACTTTCGTGAGTTTGATTAAATTGTTAGTCGGTCTATGGAGTGAGGTGTCAGTGATGTAGATTACATTAGCCGATGATCGCAGTTCTGCTATCGAACAAGGGTATCATTCAGAGGAATAACCTCAGGAAAGTTGTGACAGAGAGCTGTCTGTTTCTTCAGTGAAATACTTAAAGTGTCTGTTAAAATCGAATATGTTCTGAGCAGTGTTAAAAATGTGGTTCCCTGCATTTAATGTCAATTTGATAGACTTTCTTTTTGTTCCTATCGGGAGGAATTTTCATGCACAAATTTAAACCCTGGAATTTAGTTCTATTTGGAAATTTATTTGCTACAGAGATTGTATAATTTTTCAGAACGTAAAATTCAGTACTCTAACAGTCTATTCATGTGTACTATATAAAAGATCCACACAAAATTATGTGATTTTGTTTGATAAATAGTAAAATGTTGCAGGCTTTGTTTAGTGCAATAAAATAAACTAGAAGCACTTAAACAACATTTAAATAATTGTAAAAATAAATGTTACATAACATAAATTAAAAATATCAGATGATTTTTGCCTTAAATCTCAGTTTAAACTCAGGGGTCCCAGTGACCCCACCTCGTGGTATTCATTACAGAAAGGTCACAACGCGAGTTAACAGTTACTGGGAAGACCTGTAGCATTTTTCACGCAGAAATCTTGAAAAAGTTGGCTGTTGGATGAAATCACGTTCACCAGAGCTCCATCATGCATGGCTATGGTAAAAGGAATGTCTTCAACCATGGCCTGTATCACAGACTGGATAATTATTGGATACTCCTTATTGCAGATTAACATGTGCAGAGATTTCCTCATGTACATCCTCACTGTCATCATATCTGAAGAATTTAATGGTTCTGCTATGGTGCGTGCCCCATCATTTAGTTGCTCCTTTAGGGCGTGATGTAGCCTGTTTGAGGTTAATGTGTGCTGTTCGTTATTACGAGTAGGGTCATTCACTACTATAGTAATACCTGAGGTTGCTATGTTGCTGCGGTGTCTGGTTTAGGTCCCGCTGCTGTAGATTTTGATTTGCTGTGAACCCAAGGTTGTGTCTATGTGCACAGCAATTTGGTCTGTTTTGGTTCTGCTGAAAGTTTTCTACTTGCCATTACTTGTGAATCCATTCGTACTATTGTTGTTAGCAGACCAGTTCACATTTTGTTCTCACAGCAGTTGACTGTTACTATGCACATGGCTTGATCCCCGATTATGCGAATTAAAGCTTTTCTGCGTAAATTTTGCTCTCGCATCCTCCTGTATTGAATCCATTGAATTGAGAGTTGAAAACATATCTTCCAGTATGCCTTCGAGACATGTAGAAACATCTCATGAAGGCCTATGGGCAGAATCTGAAAAATATCTGCATGTGATATGGGTTCATACCAATATTTCGATTTGAATATTTTTCTAAATATCTCCTGAGACTTCCATTCCAGAAGGCAAATGGCTCGGGATTAAAAACTTCATTCCTTAGCCATTCCTGTATTCCTCTAGACCAATGTTTGTCAAGTAAAAGCTTTTCAAATGCATTATAAGAGCCACAGGATTCCATCATTTCTGTAGCCTAGAGGCCACCTTCACCAAGAATATATCCTGAAACATAACAAACGTGCTCTTGATTGCTCCATGACCTAGGCAACATGTTCCAAAATCCCTTTATAAATACGACTGGGTTAATAGTTTTTTATCAGTAATGAATGCTTGGAATTGTCCGTTTCAATAATTTCTCCTCCCTCAACATGGGAGCATATAATGTTGTGGAAGGAACAGCACCATGCCAAAATTAACACTGGTGAGCATTGGTTAGCCTGCATGTATATCTCCCACAAAGTGATCTGGCGTTCAAGGTCTGTAGTCTTTCTGACTCTCAGATTCCCATCTGTTTATCTTTCACAGTCCCCCCCCCCCTCCCCCAAGATGTCTTAGACTTCTTGAATAACTTTTTCCACCATTGGGACGATCTTGCTTCTCCTGTGCATGAAATCTGAAACAAGTTGACCTTTTATTTCGTGTACTGCACATGTAAAATTAGTGTCAGTGACTGGATACTCTGATTAATGTGCTGGGTGATCTGTTCTTCCTTCAAATTGGACCATGCATTTAGTTCCATTGAGACGCATTGTTCAAGTTCCTCAAACTTGGCTTTAATGAACGGTTTGTGTCTGGTATTTATATTTGCTACTTGCTCTGCAGGTCTGTCTACTATAAAGTCTAAACTTTCCTGCCAGGGTCTGATTTTCTTCTCATCAGTAGACAGGTTTTTCATTTTCAGAGGAAACTGTTCCTGAGCTTTGCGCAACTCAGTTGTTTCATTGACTGGTCTGATAACTTGAGTGTGAGGTCTCTTTGCTGATGTGCAGTTGTGGCTACATCCTGCTTGGTAGGTGGATTATCTTGTCCATTGCTATTAATTTGAGTTGCTACAAAATTTCCGCTATCATATCTGGTATGGATTCACTAGCAACTGCACCTTCACTAACCTCTTCAATTTCCTCCACAGCCTGAACATTTAATTGCTGTTGATGCTCCATTTTTAATTGTGAGCAAATTTTTAGACCAATACACAAACAATACACTGAAGACTGAAATCTGTCCTGACTTATAGGGATATGAATTTAATACTAACACTCATAACTTAAATTAAATATAAGATGCACACGGAATCCTGGAGAAAAGCGACATACAATATAACACTAAGTATGTCCTGGAAGGACTACTCAGAGGATAGTGTGCTGACCGAATTTTTCTAATAACAGGAAAATAAGTATAGACTGTACAACATAGATTAATAAAACAGCTAAGAATCTCTTTGTTACTTAACTGGTATAGGTGAGGCAATGATGACAGTCAATGTACATATACTTGCCTCAACAAGTCTCATTCAATTGATGTAGGTTCATCTATGGTACACCTCCTTGTTCTCAAGCATGGATACATGGAACAAAATAAAATATGCAAATTAGCACAATTACAGTAATGTATGATACAAATGTCCTGACACCTAGGGCTCAACTAAAATGTAATCTCTATCAATTATATATAAAGAATATTGTTGTGATGGAAATGATGTACAAAATCTGATATTGAAGTATATTGTTCAGAGTTCTGTAGTGCAAATGAATTTACCTTTATCCTTGTGCATGAGTACGATCAAATTTTACCACAAAGTACACATTCATCAGTGATGAAACTATAATAATATAGAGTTAACATCAATGTTTATGCCTTTCGATTTTCTATTCATAATGATTCTAATAATATAACAGGAAGTGGTCTTTATCGTTTCAGCATAATTATTCTGTGGCAAATCTGAAACATGTTGGTAGTGGTACATTTGTTTTGGGCACTTGCAATTAATTCGAAGTCTCTTTATGTATTTATAAACAGAAGGGAGACCATATGTGTGCTAGTGTGACTCACTGTATGGAGATTGAAAGGGTAGCTCTTGGTTGTACTAACAACTGAAAGTCAAGTTGAATAATGATTTACCAAAGAGTGCAATGACTGTGCTGCAGGTTCTATCTACCCAGTTATCCTGCAGATATTTCCACGAATTATAAAGATACTAGCTGAGAAACCTGGTATTGTCCAGGTCAGAACATATGGTATGGGAAAAGACATAAGTACCATTCTAGATAAGAGATGCATACAGATGAATATCTCACTAAGGAAATTATGAATGCAATTATCTGTTAATAAGGTACTTTGGTCACACTGTATGGCAGTAGGTGAGTGTGGTGCGCAAAAATTCTCAAAATATAGAGCACCAGGTACTCTTAGGTAAAGCTAAATAATATATGACTTACGAACTTTACTGTATATGTGAAAATGTTTTTATTGTTTCATTTATGGTGTAGTATAATGGTGATAGAATCCTCAACATGTTTCCTCCATAGTGTTGTGGGTGGAAATGGGTGATTGTGGTTGGCAAATATCTCAATACAATATGCAGTTTGGAACACTAAGTTCCCTTAAAAAAACTATGTTCTTTATGACTTTTGAACTTTACTGTATTAGTAAACACACTAGCTTATAAAATCCTCACCCTGTTCCATCCATACTGGCATTAACATTACGTTATGCAGTAATATTTAACTATGGGTAACACCCTGGGGCCAATGTTAGTTCAGTAATATTGTCTTAACATAATAGTATTTAAACCAAGCTGATAAGGAATGGAAGTTAATTTATTTAATTATACTTCCTTCTCATTGCATATACATTAGTATAATATCTTGTTTTCACAGTGCTTGCTTATAGACGATATTTGCAGTGATTGACGAAAATATACTACATTTTGAAAAGAAATACATTCACAAAGAATAATTGAATTGTTCATCCAAAATCGCTGTGGTGTACTGTTGCAAGTTACGATTATTTTTATGTTTGAGTCTATCTGCATTTTCTTCTTTGTGTCTCTGTTGGTCGTCAGCAAAGTGTGATTGACAAAAATATGCAGAAAGACTAAAAGCTGATAAATTTGACATTCCACGTCTTTATTTATGACGAAACTGTGCGAGCATCATATTCTGTCAGACGAATGAAACAATAAAGCATTTTCACATGTATGGTAAAGTTCATGTTACAGAGTATATAGCCTTTCCTAGAAGTATTTATTGCTCCATATTCCGTCGATTTTTGCTCGTCACACTCACTTCCATGAAATGTGACAAAACTCCCTTATTGACAGTATGACAGCAAGGGCTGGCAGTAGATGGTCATGAAGAAAAGTCTGTCATTACATACACACACAACTCACTTATACATAGATATAGATAGATTGATCACAGTTTTCCTTGCCTGGAGATGACTGGGTGTTGTTGTTTCGTCTTCATCATCATCATTCATCCCCATTATGTCGGAGGAAGGAAATAGCAAACCACCGCCGCTAGAACCTTGTCTAGTCACCGGTGTGGGTCTCTCACATGGTTCCCCTCCGTTCCTCGGAGTATGGGACCTCATCATCATCATCAAATGAATTATTGAGGATTAGGTTATTCAGATTAAGCAGTTCAAACATCCATATACATTCTTCATTAAGTAATTCAAGTGTTCCCTATCATTTGCAAAACAAATCCTTATCAAGCTCGTCCATAGGCAGACATGAAATCCGTTGTTCACAAAATAGTTACATTGGCCACCATAACAATGAATGATTATAGAGTATCTAGTAATTTATATGTCTTCACGGATCCATCACAAGGTTTCCTCCTTCACTGAAATTTTGATACATGGAGTAAAAATTTACCATCCTGTCAGAAAGTGGATAGTGCTATTGCATTAGATTCAGCATAGTGTCACCATTGGCACTTCGCTTGTTTTCAAGTTTGTAATAAAAGGCACAGTCTGATTCTTTCCTTTAAATCACACATAAGCCTTGCAAAGGGGGATACCATAGCATGTACCTCATGCAGTTACCATTCAGGCCAGTTTAATGTACACTCTGGTAAGAAAATACAAAACCTCTTTTTCAACCAGCATTTCAGTGTGGGCGGGGTAAACATGAGAGTGAGAATCCTGCTAGGAGAAGGAATTTCCTCTTACTGGATAAAGTTTTATGATGAGTATGTTCCCCCAAAATACATCAGTTTCTGAACAGTTCTTAATATTTCTGTGTATCTTTGCAATCGGAAGTTTCCTCCTGTCATCTTCGATTTGCTGTAGATGATTACCATCATCGAAAGAAACCATTCTTCGTAATTTTGGCGTAAGAGATGTGAAAGAGCCCTTTTAGGCGTCAAAATAGCAAGCAATAGCAATAAACTACCAACAGTTATATCTCTATTTCAGCTCTGAAGATTCTTCCTGCATGAAAATCTTACATTTGTGGCAAAACTTCTCATGGCATCCTGTGCATTATATACTTCTAGTTTTTGAATTGCCTTCAGAACTTCAGCTCCTATACACTTTTAGCTGTCAGGTAGAAACTTTGACTTGTTGTTGCGGTCAATGTCAATCAGTTTATTGTTAACGACTTTCTGCTGGCCCACGTAGCAAACCAACATTTTCCAGTACCCTTCTAACCTCTCTCCGTGTATGTCAATGAAAACAACTTTACCACAAGGCAAATACTTATTCCGATCAGTAAATTTCGGTAAAATATAGCCCAGAAATAAATAAAATTATTTAAAAAGATAGTTATCGAGGGATTGGTGAATTTTTTTCTGTCATAACCAGTATCTCCTACAGGTGTTTAGGTAGCCATCTAGTCTGTGATGAATGCAATGTTTTATGAAGTTAGATGTGTAAAAATGTTTGAAAATCATGCAATTGTGCCTGTCTTTTAGCGCTAGCTTTGAAATGGTTACGAATGTTCCCAGCTAGGCCTTCTTAATGGCTGCGAAGACATTTACAAGCTTCACTGCCACATATGTGAAGCAAGTGACATATCCATTTGAGAACAATTAATTCAGATATTTTTCAGTTAACTGAGTAGCAACAAAAAGTTTCTTGACCTCATTATTGAATTACAGCAATCAGAAGCAAATCCTATAATTTTTTTCAGGAACAATGAAAGTATTGGAGTAGAATAAAGGTTTTTACTTGTTGCACCTTCATTAGCCTTATCATATTCGCCTGACTTAAAAATTTCATGAAGATTCCAAAAGTTACTTTCAATTTTATGACTTTATCAAACAACGACACAGAATGTATTAAGAGAACCTATGTCTGTTGACTCATCAGCAACCAGAATGAATTTTGTATGCCCGAGTTCTCGGGAAGTTCGTTCTTATGACTCTCTCCTATAACCTTCTTTATGATATGGGCACATTTAGTTCGACTCAGATGTATAGTGCCGGCAGTTTTAGTGTCAGGAAAGCAATTCTTAACTATGCTCTCCAGGTAATCTACAAACCTGAAACGAAGATTGTGTTCTGCCATGCATCCTATCAATTTAACTTCTGCATTGTGAGTCTGATTATTTAGAACGGTATCAATGGTAGCTGATTTCAAAATGTACTCAAAACTGTCTGGTCTTTAGATGAGACCTACTTTATTTTTTGACAAGATTTTCACTTTTAGACTGGTTTTAATGCATCCAAATTCAAATGAAAAAGTTGTGTTACAAACTCCACATCTAGGCCTTTTGGAGTTCGATTCATTGGCACATAACCAGCCTTTAAATTCAGAATTAAATTTCCAGAATTTTTTTAATGTTTGTTTTGCCTCTTATATTTAAACACAACGAGTGTACAGTTTTTGGCTAGCGAGGTGCATTTGCACCTTTGGTCCGACAAGTACTCTTCATTGATAAGTGCAAATATTACAGTTGTACGGCTTGAATTTATGAGTCCATGGGGCCTTAATACTAACACTGATGATGGTCAAACAATGATTGAAATCAAGTTGCAACAGAAATTAATATTTTTACTTCAATGACCAATGCTAACTCTCATCTTTTTATTACCACTGGCGTGGTGGTCATGGTGCCATTTCTTTTCACTTATTGAGCACTGTGCATGGTGCAGTGCAGTCAATATGGTGAATTCCGCAGGTTGTTTAATCTCAGGGAACAATCTAAGTTGACTCATGCAACACCAGTGTAACGAAATTGAGGAATCCCACAGATGGACAGGCTGGCACATAGGCTGCTCAAAATCGTATTTGTGAACTACATTGTCAAAAATTAAATAACCCTAAAAATTAAAATAATAAAAATGATGAAACTTTAATAATAATAGTAAGTGTTTCATAGGACCATACAACAGACGTTCAATGACTGGATCATATGTACTTACACCATCTTAAAGTATCATACATGTGTGATCCAGATTGCAGGACTGGCAACACTATATGATACAGAGAGTAGACGAGAGACTCAAATAACATTGCTGTCAGCTGAGAAAGGAATGCACAGTCAGGTGGAAATAAAAGGGAGCACTTAGGATAAACTACTGCACGCTGCTACGGACCAAGGTAAAGGTGTCTGTCGGAAAATCACAATTCCTCTTGTATGCTTATGTACTGACATTTGTGATGGTGGGTTGTTGTGAAGAGTAAACGTTCATAGTGACTGAAGGCCTCCAGTAGTGACTGTAGTAATCTTCAAGTTCAGAACTTTCAATTTTTTCTTGTCTTCTTCCTTTCCGAATTTCAGATACAGTAATTTTTACTGCAAAATTACGGTTTGCGAGTAGTATGCTAATGGCATAATAGTTCTTGTAGCATTGAGAATGTTAATATGATACATATAGATTTATTGTGATCCATTTTCTGAATATGAGAACGATTTTTCAGTTTCAACAAAAAGGCTAGCTTCAATAATAAAGAGGAGTTTTAATGATTCGCTAGCAACTAATGAAATGATCATGTGGCATTGATGGCCATGAGAGTCCATTTGGGAGATGTTACTAGACGATGTAAAAACGGATTTTATACAACAGTAAGAGAACATAAATCTGGTAGTTGATGTAAAATGTGAAATAGCTATGGAATTGCAGAAAAGTAAATAAGAGTTTATGCAAGCCTTGCAAAATCATTTTATAGGACAGGAAGATAAAATAAGTAATCAAGTCATGCATATGAATAAGGCAAGGTCAGAATGAATAGTGGAAAAAATAAAGATAAAAGGTAGGATTGAAAAACTTCAACATAAGATTAGGGAACTTAAGACTGATAGTCAACATGCAGAAGAAGGTTTAGAATTCTTAGACAAGAAACTGAATAACAAGATATCTGAGGTGCAGAACTAAGTAGTAAAGAAGCTGAGGATTGTGATTTATCTGTGGATAGTGTGAGTGGGACCAATGTGGACACTTGTGGGCAGAGTAGTGAAATGAAGGCAGGTCAGGGTAGTGGCGAGATAACCTCTCCTTTTAGTTTTGGAGAAGATGAGGACGTGTTGCAAGAGAGGATTAGACCGCTTGGGAGAAACTCTGAAAGTTATATGGGACATTTAGGAGGACATAAAGAAAGGGCAAATTTTAAAAGTTCCTTCACAGTCAGAGATGAGTAGTAATACTGGAAATCAAGTTTGGGATGAATTTAATTATGACAAGGACAGGGGCAAAGCTCATAAGGGAAAATGCAATCTGTTATTTTTCTGAAAGGGTTTCATAGAATCTTAGCTGTGGCTATGCACTACAAAAGAAAGGTAAGCTTTGTGATAAATCACTTTGAGGGAAATCCTTTGCAGTGTGGACTGCTGAATGTAGACTGGTTTGAGTCCTATGAGGAATTTCAAAGAGAATTTCAATGAAAATTTTGGTCAAAGGATGCACAGAAAAGACTAAGCTTGCAGTTTCTGGGCCCAAGTGTATTCAGAGAGACCTAAGATTGTTGCAGGTATTTCATGGAATAACGTATCAATCAGGCAAAATATTCAGATGACGGTAGTAAGAACCATGAATGATCGAAGAGCTTTCCAGTAGGTTACCCACAGTAGTTAGAGAAAAATCGACAGTGAAAACCTCGAACAATGTCCAGAAATAGTTAGAATTTGTTGATCAATTTCATTATTTAAATGTATCAAGGGACAGTTATAATAATAAAAGAGAGTATAGTGGTCATAAATTGAATACACGGTCAGAAGGGGAGAATGTCCAGGAGGGACGCACCTACTAAGCAAGTTATGGATGCACAGTACCCAACGTGCAGAAGAACAACAAGAACGGGAGAAGAAACAGTACCAGTTACCTAACTAGAAATGAGGGATACCAGAACTATTATAATAATAACAGTTACAACAATAATGGGAGAAGTTATGAAGAGTTAGTCTACCTGTGGAGAATCAAGGAATGTGGAAACTGGCAAGATATACTAAAACAGACCTTGGAGAGAAGCAGTTGCTGCAGAAGATGTGAGAACTGGTGAATGTACACGTGAGGCAGGAACCAGCTCAGCTGAAAACTTCATACCTAGTAATGTACATGTGAGTGAGCTTTTGTCAGATGTCAAGGAGGAGTAGAGTTAAAAAATTATTATTAGAGGAACAGTTAAAACAGCAGTCAGCCTTGTCAGACCCATTGGTGGGTCAATGACAAAGAGGAGACATTAATGATCGACACTGGAAGTGATATATGTGTAATAGAACATGTTGAGCGATAATTAAGAAGCATGATGAGGCAGTTACTTTACCAATAAAAAATGTAATTTTTCATGGAGTAGATTAGATTAGATTAGTTTTTCGTTCCATAGATCCGTGCTGAGGATATCCTCGTGGATGTGGAACATGTCAATTTTTTTTAAGCTGAAATAACAATACTAATAGTATGAATATATACAATAATTCATTTGTTTCTATTAAAAAATTCGTCAATGGAGTAGAAGGAGTTGGCCACTAGTAAGTCTTTCAGGCTCCTTTAAAACTGATCTTTATTTGTAACTAATTTTTTTATGTTTGCTGGCAGATTATTGAAGATGAGTGTTCCTGTGTAGTGGACCCATTTTTGAACTAAAGTAAGTGCGTTTAAGTCCTTGTGCAGATCATTTTTGTTCCTGGTATTGTATGTATGAACTGAGCTGTTTCTTGGAAAAAGAGATATATTATTTAGGACAAATTTCATTAAGGAGTAAATATACTGAGAGGCAGTTGTTAGTATACCCAGTTCTTTGAAGAGGTTTCTACAGGACGTCCATGAATTTACTCCACAAATAATACGTATTACACGCTTCTGGACTCTGAAAACTTTTGTTTGACTTGAAGAGTTACCCCAAAATATTATACCATATGACATCATGGAATGAAAGTAGGCAAAGTATGCAAGCTTTTTCATTTTTATGTCACCTATGTCTGCTAACACTCGAATTGCAAATACAGATTTGTTAAGGTGTTTCTGCAGTTCTGTGGTGTGCTCCTCCCAACTGAATTTATTATCAAGTTGTAATCCCAGGAATTTAAGACTGCCAACCTCTTCTATCTGCTCTTCTTCATACTTTATGCATATTCTGGGTGGGAACCTCTTACAGGTTCTGAATTGCATATAGTGAGTCTTTTCGAAGTTTAATGTCAGTGAGTTGGCTTTAAACCATTTATTAATATCCATGAAAATATCATTAGCAGATCTTTCTAGAACTACACTTGACATACTATTTATTACAATACTTGTGTCATCTGCAAACAAAATGAACTCTGCTTCTGGCAGTGTACCCGATGAGAGATCATTAATGTACACAAGAAAAAGCAATGGCCCTAAGTTGGATCCTTGTGGGGCACCACATGCAATTTCTTCCCATGCTGGTGATGACTGATGACTTAATTCACAAGTCCCTTGCACTGACACCCTTTGTTTCCTGCTAGCGGGGTATGACTTGAACCATTTTGCAGTACTGCCTGTGACATCATAGAATTTTAATTTATTTAAAAGGATGTTGTGGTTCACACAATCGAATGCCTTTGAAAAAACACAGAAAATACCTGCTGCTTGTAACTTGTTATTTAATGAGTTAAGTACATTTTCACTGTAGGTTTAAATAGCCTTCTGGATACCAGAAACCTTCAGAAATCCAAACTGTGTTCTTGACAATATGTTATTTGTGGTCAAGTGGTTGAGAAGCTGCCTGTACACTAGTTTTTCTAAAATTTTTGAGAATGCTGGCAAAAGTGAAATCGGTCTGTAGTTTGATGGTATCTCTTTATCCCCTTTCTTGAATAGAGGCTTAACATCTGCATATTTTAGCCAGTCAGGAAAAGTCCCAGTTATAATTGACTGGTTACACAAGTAACTTAGAATTGTACTAAACTCACAAGAACATGCCTTAATTAACTTTGTTGATATTTCATCATAACCACTAGAATGCTTTGTTTTTAAAGATTTTATTATGGAAGTTATTTCTTTTGGTGAAGTGAGTAACATATTAATGTACCTGAAGCTATTTGTAAAGGCTAGTTTAAGATATTCAAGGGCATTACTTACTGATCCTGACAATCCCATTCTATCAGTAACGGATATAAAGTACTTGTTAAATAGATTTGCCACACTATGCCCATCGATTACTAATGTGTCATCTACCCTTAGTGCTATTTGCTCCTGTATTTTCTGGTTCTACCAATCTCCTCTTTCACTATATCCCATATTGTTTTTATTTTGTTCCCTGACTTTGCTATCTTCTTCTAGTAGTGCATTTGTTTAGATGTGTGAATTACTTTTTTTAATATTTTACAGTATTCCTTGTATTTACCTAAATCATCAGCATTGGAGCTATTCTTGATCGACAGATACATTTTCCTTTTTGTCTCACAGGCAATCTTTATTCCTTGTGTAATCCATGGTTTTATTATAGACTTCTGTTTAATTTGAGTAACTTTTAGAGGAAAACAGTTTTCAAACATGATACTGACATTGTTCATGAATGTGTATATTTTTCATTCATGTCATGAGCACTATAAACATCTTTCCAGTTCATATCTTTGAGCAGTTTTCTAAAACACTCAATTTTTATTTCATTGACTACTCTCCTGTACTCAGATTTAGCAGTCTTGATAATCTGCTTAGAATTTACATATAAAACAAGGAGCTGCATGTCATGATCTGATAGTCCATTTAACAGGTTTTATGATATGAATTTACTCCTTTGATTTGTGTATAAAATTGTTATCAATGGCTGTCCTTGAGGATTTAGTGATCCTAGTTGGAAAGTTTACAGTGTGAGTTAGATTGAAAGACAACATTACTAACTGCAGTAAATGTTTACTGGAAGATTGCATTAGAAAATCTGTATTAAAGTCACCAACAATCAAAATTTCTTTGTTTCTTCCTGTTAAATATCCCAAAAGAGCTTCTAGATGATTTATGAATTGATTATAATTTCCTGCAGGTGCTCAGTAAATAGTTACTATTATATAGGATCTGTTATGGAACTCTACTTCTGTTGCCCATGCTTCTAGATGGTGCTCTAAACAGAATTTATTAATGTCAATGTTCTTGAATTTATGGCAGTTTTTAATAAATGTGGCAACTCCTCCTCCATGAATTGTGATAGCAGTACGACGTTAAAGGAAAAGGCTAACATAAGATTTTGTATTGGATGGAAGAATTTCCAGCAAACAGTGTTTGTAGTAATGGGATTAAGAGTGAACATATTGCTCCGAATCTACTGGTTTAGGAAAAGCAAATCAATGTCTTTATTGGAGACTGAAACAGAAATTATTTTGTGAGGGAGAGAGAAGTAAAATTTTGGGTTGATTGAAGGAGAAAGATTCAGGGAAAGAGATATGACAGGTTGCTGTAGTAGTGCCTGGCCAGCACCATGATGTAATGTTTAACGGAGAACGTCTTCTAAATGATGTAACCATAGAGATGCGGTTCTAGGCGCTACAGTCTGGAACCGCGTGACTGCTCCGGTCGCAGGTTCGAATCCTGCCTCGGGCATGGATGTGTGTGATGTCCTTAGGTTAGTTAGGTTTAAGTAGTTCTAAGTTCTAGGGGACTGATGACCTCAGAAGTTAAGTCACATAATGCTCAGAGCCATTTGAACCATTTTTTAACCATAGAGGATGATTTGTCCACCAAACGTGAAGAATGAGGACTTAGAACCATTTCAGAGACAGCAACTAGTAAGAACCTTAAACGAATATAAGGATTTTTTTGGAACACCTGGAATTATTCTAGGATACGAAATAAAATAAAAATTAAAAAGAATAGAATGTTTTACAAATCTCTGTATCTTCAAAGAGTGATAACAGAAAATGAGAAGGATGTCAGAAGTATGGAAAGAACCAATTAACAGAGAAGCATTCAAATTGCATGATTAAGTCTTTTTCAATGATCTAGGGCCTGCTATTGAAAAATGGAATATCTTGGAGAATATACGGTTTATTTACTTAAATAATATCATCACACTGGATATAGCCATTTTGGCACATGTGAAAATTTTAATCATGTGAAGAAATGAGTTTCTTGAATTTGTGGGTAAGTTATTTGTCCATCTAGGGCTGGTATTGAGAAGAGCTGAATTTGAATGCTTGATTGGGTGTGAGTCATCATATTGAGGAAACTGTATGGCTACTCCAGGTGCAAAGACAAGGAGTCCATGGCCAGAAATGGGTCAGTCCCAGTACAGGGAATTTTGTTGCTTAAGAGGATAGACAATGCTCCAAGAAATGGAGGGATGTCAGACAAGCTGAAACATGGCTTCTTACTGTTCTTCAAGGATCTATAATAACTTACAGTCGAGTTTTAAAGCAAATCTGAATACATCTGCAATCTCAGAAAAATGAGGTGCATTCAATGACACAACAATATGGCAACATGTTTAAAACTTTAGAAATCAATATTTTATAGTGAATAAACACTTTCACAATGAACCTCTGAATTAGCAACATTCAAACTCTTCATGCGATTTCAACATCTGATATCTCAGATGACAGCAATGCATTATAGCTATCTTCTCTGAAAGTTACATATCCGGATGTATTTTATTTCTCGATTTATTACGTTTTTTATGTCTTTTAAATCTGCAAATGTTTGTCAGAACGTTTTATCCTCCAAAATTACACAACAAATGAATACAGCACAAATACCTCACATTTTGTCATGAATATCTCACATCATGTCATAAGTGTATATATTTAATTTTGCCAGTAGCTTTATTTAAATACTAATTGTAGTTAATAGTAAAAACTCACAGTAATTTAAGAAGTGGTCAATTGCATGTATTAGTGGACACAAACGTTTTAAAATAGTGGCAAAAGATGCTCCTGACAAGAAGATGTAAATAATTGTTTAAACAATATTTAATGATAGTCTGTGGTCATTCAAAATGAGTGCACTTGTACAAGATTATTAGCATATTTATTTATGGATAAACCTATATTTACATTTATTGTGAATGGTCTGAGTGTTTCTGAATGTTAATAAAATTTCTTTAGTAAAATACTGTTCTGATATATTAGTTTAGTCTAGGTAGTGAAATTGAGTCAAATGACGTCCATAGAACTTGAAAACGATGTATTTTTGGTGCAGACAGCCTTCAGCCAGTAGAAAAGCAGCCAGTAGAGGAACACTACAGGAGTCACGTGAAGACTGTGTCTTTTTCGAGAGAATAACTCAAGGACGCGATTCTAGGCACCTATATGTGAGCTCTGGAAGAAGGTAGACCTCCCTGTGGTAACCAGGAGATATTTGATTCTGGATGAGCAATGGTCGCTGCCATACTTTAACTTCTGGAGCTACTTTATATTTCGAGAAGTCTGAATGTGCTCCAGAGTAGAGGTCTAACTTTTTCTGCTTGTATTACAGAACTGAGGATAGACAGAGTATGAGTTCCTATCTTTCCTATCGTGTGTGATAATTTGTAAATCATCATGTTGAACTCTGAACTGTTTTAGCAATATTTCGTATTTTGTGGTTATGAACTCGACTTAGTTTCCTCTAATCTTTGCTACAATATAGTTTGGGGTTTTTACTACCATTCTCATAATGCCCTCAATGTAAATTCACTGTATTTGATAATATTTTCCGTCTGCATTGTATTTCAATAGCATAGAACCACTTCACATTTACTTGAGAGGTCATTTCTTGAATAAACATTATTCCACATAATTCTCTGCCGTCTACATCAATTACAGACGTTAGAATAGAACCACTGGTATTAAACTAATCCTTTAACATTTGTTTTGTAACTGTGTGTATTTAATTAACTCACAGTTCTAGCAATTGCAGTGACAATTTGACTGCAGAATCACAGCTGCAGGTTATTATTTTCAGAAAATTAGCTGTACACAGCTCAATGCTATGACTATATCGAACTATTCATTTTAAAATGAGCCATGCATATCCATAGTACCTAAAGTACAATTAACCACAGATAAAGACACAACTTGTTTGCTCATATTGGATGCTGTTTAGAAGAGCAACTGAGCAGCAGAGAACCAATACATACTACCACAAGTGGGATTTTGTCATCGAGGATATAAATCTAATTCGTTTAGAAGTACAACTGTAATTCTAACACTTTGCAATATTCTGTGGTTTCATAAATCTCTGCTATGTACTATATGGTGACTTGTGTAGTATGTACGCAGATATAGACTGTGAATGTATGTAGTAGTTCAGATTCATTAAATTTTATTATAGCTTATATGTAATGCCCAGAGTTTGTTGACACACATTTTCTTTCTTCATTTGAGCTATGCATTCTTCACAAGTATTAAAACACATATAGAAATGTCAAATAAATTTTGCTTTTTTGTCATATAGGTACTGTACTTTGTTTAATTTTTCCAGGATGATGTCGTTTTTAAGAAATTATTTCATTTTTACATGTTTTTGTTTAACATCTGTTTATGATATAACAGTTCATTTTTCATTGTTGGCAAGACTGAAGAATGTCTCTAGGAGACATGCAAAATCATTGCTCAAGAATAAATTTGTACATACTGAAAATAATCTGTAGGTTCATCAGCTTATTTTAATTATCATCTCACTTTGTTAACTTGTAAACGGTAAGGCACAAAAACAAAAAATTCGATATTGTACCAAACATAATGTCAATTTGCAGGAGATCGAAATCTGTGTCTCGATTTTTTAGATTCGTTTTTGAAAGTAAAAGAAAATATCAAAGTGCATGCTCTAGCTGTTTCAGCAAATGGTGAAAGATTTTCTAATGACAAGCATGCGCCTATCAACAGACATCCCCTTACCTTCAAGAACCTTTTACACTGCAGTTCTCTAAATCGTTACATGACAATTACCAAACATCTTAAAAAACAGAAAAAACATACCAATTTTAAATTAATTATACTTTTCGAGATTTCAGTTGCTGGTTCATACAAAGCGTTTCATTACTCTAGTTCAGTTTGTACCTCATTTTATACAGTATGTTTTATGTAATTTCTACGTAATTTTATCTATATTTTCAAGCTGTTTTAGTGAAAATTTTCCAGGTATGTACCTGTTACAGGTACTTTTTCATATTTACAAAGCAAAGGAAATTTCACTAGAGGCAGCTGTACCGATTACCCCTCCCCATCCCCATTGAGGTTGCCTCTTCCTATCATCTTCGCTCCCAATGACAAGACAGACTGCCTCTGCCCTCAGCTTCATCCCTAAAGTGACAGGCCAACTTTTCACGTGTCTCCTGCCCTCCTGTGTCTTTTAGATTTGATGAAAGAGTCAGGTCGAGTCAACAATTGTAAATGGTAAATATTTATTGTTTACTAGTCTCAGATAATTATATTAAATTATCCTTCAGAAGCTTTTAAACATAAACACCTATTACGAAATGTATATTCGAAACCACTAAACAATAAATGACTTGGCTATTTTTGAAACTTGTAATAAAAAGGAAAAAACTGATTGCTGGATAAACTGTTAACCATCTGTTTTGCCTTTGAGGATTAATACTTATGTAAAGATATCATGGAAGTATGACATGAATTTTAATTCTTCATTAGATTTCCCTAGAGTTAAGTTTAAAACCCTATGACTTATAGGATTTTACTATGAAATGAACAACATTTTATTATTGTGTTTAAGAAACAACAAAATTCATACTCATTGAACTTATTGATCTGTGTGTCTACTTTATCTGAGTATTAAATGTAATAGACATTTACATTACTAATAAGCTGCACTCGACTTTCACAAGGAAAATATATTAATATATAGTGATACATTGAATATGCTTCTTGAATGAAAATGAAAATAAAAATTTCCAGTTGACTCCTTGTTAAAGGTGTTCTACTCATATATAGTATTCCAAAAGCTTTTAATTTCGTCCTCAATGGGCAAGTATCTCTCTAGCTTTCTAAAAATCCTCCATTTTCTTTAATAAATTTATTGGAACATTACTGGAGTATATTCTTTTTTTCTGGCATCATAATTGTGTTGGTATCATAGCTCATAAGTCTGGATGTGTGACATGCAAGACTACTAATCCATCGGCTAGCCTTAACTACACAAAATGGTCTGCTGAGTAAGCAAACTAGTTATAGTTATGATAGTTTCTCACTCCAGATATTGCTTCACCATGTGATTCAATGGATAGGGCAGTTTTCTTGAATAAGGGAGGCTACCAGGTTTTGCGAGCAATGATATCATTATCTTCTACAATTCCGACTGTGAATCTATAATTCCTGTCTGTATTAGTAATCATTGACACATACTCCATCATTGAGTATATCCTATCACATTTCCTAACCTTTCTCTTTTTGACAGAAAAGCTCATGTCACAGGCAAGGGGGATTGACCTCTGAGAGGGAAGTACTGGTTTATAGAATGAAATCTGACTTTGAAAACTGCAAGAAGCATTTTCACTATAGTATTACTCCTGTTTTGGGCGGAACACCCTCCTGAGATAATATGAGTATATTTTACATTTTCATGAATCTCTTTAATATAGGCATCCAAAAATAAGCATACCTCATCTGCTCCTTTAGTTACAATACCCTTATGGTAGCAGTGAATAACAGAAGTATCGTCTCATAAGCTGTGAATACAAAACACAGTCACAACTAACTTCCTGAGGTAAAATGCCTCCTGCACTGGTGGCCTAAGTAAGGGTCAGTTTTGCGCATAATCTGTCCATATGCGTAGTGTATTCATCATTTTTTTTTTTACATACCTGATACGTGTTGAAATTGACTGTAGAATTTTTTAGCTCTACCCTTATGGTAGCAGTGAATAACAGAAGTATCGTCTCATAAGCTGTGAATACAAAACACAGTCACAACTAACTTCCTGAGGTAAAATGCCTCCTGCACTGGTGGCCTAAGTAAGGGTCAGTTTTGCGCATAATCTGTCCATATGCGTAGTGTATTCATCATTTTTTTGACATACCTGATACGTGTTGAAATTGACTGTAGAATTTTTTAGCTCTTCTAAGGTGTATTGTTTTTTGGCAAACAATTATTCTTTCTCCAATGTCAGGTAAACTTCCATCTTTAATCCTAATAGTGAAAGAATCACAAGTGAGATAAACATCCAACTGATGATCATCAAACGCAGAGAAAAGTTTTCATTGAACTTTTTAAGTAGAAATTGTACTTTACATTAGAAAATTCTGAGCGTTCTTCCCTTAAACATCTCATGTTTGATCTAACATTCAGTTGTTTGTTTAAGTATTCTTACTTTTAAGTAACTTATGGAGCTTCAAAACGAAAGTAAGTATTTATGATGTCCTCACAACCATAGAATACTGCACACTTATGTCGTTTCTACATATAATGATGCCAGTTTGTCAACAATTAGATTTCGAAGGTTGTATTCACAGGAGTCAAGTGTTGGCAATGACTCGAATAATAGAATAATAATCAGGCAATAACGAGATTCACCACTGACAGAATTTAACAGAATGACTGCCATAATGTTTGCACATGTAGAAAATGGAAAATAACATAAACTGATGCTGATGCATTTTCAGTAAGCTAAAAGAAGGAATACATAGTGCTTGTCTAACTGAGTCCAGTCCACCTTATCTCTGTACAAATAAAGTTCACCTGTGGTTTGACAGGTAAATATGAAGAATGCAGAAAAGGAAGATACTCACTAGTAATTTTATTATTTTGAGTCACTATCAAAAAAGAGTCTGATATCAGTGTATTTTGTCTGTGATGTTGATTTCAGAGTACTTTTATACAACATTAGCCAATTATATGATTAAAAAATTATGTGGCAATATTCAAATGGCCTCATAATCTTTATTCTAATGCCATTAATTTCAAACTTCCAAATGTCAGAAAAGTTACAAACCCTTTAGTTTACGATATCCTCCATATAGCAAAGGCTATGTACAAAAGCTACAAGCTATTCTTAAATCTGGATTTTTATTCATTCTAACTTGATTAAAATAATTAAAATCTTTATTAGTGTGACTTATGACATAATTGATTTGTCTACCTCGTTATGTATGCATCACTTGGACTTCATGCAATCCCCACTGCATCTTCTAAATGACTGGACAATTGATTTCGATATTTATTTTTCAAGTAGTTCACTTTTAAAAACAAAGCTTCAAAATGGTTCAAATGGCTCTGAGCACTATGGGACTTAACATCTGAGGTCATCAGTCCCCTAGAACTTAGAACTACTTAAACGTGACTAACTAAGGACATCACACACATCCATGCCCGAGGCAGGATTCGAACCTGCGACCGTAGTGGTCACGCGGTTCCAGACTGAAGCGCCTAGAACCGCTCGGCCACACTGGCCAGCAAAACAAAGCTTCACGAAGGTAAGTGAAGGAAATAGTGTTAAAATGAATTGTGTATAGTCTGATAAATTTTTATAATTGCTA
Source organism: Schistocerca nitens (assembly GCF_023898315.1). Taxonomy (NCBI): domain Eukaryota; kingdom Metazoa; phylum Arthropoda; class Insecta; order Orthoptera; family Acrididae; genus Schistocerca; species Schistocerca nitens. The sequence goes on from NC_064614.1 coordinate 805,514,279, forward strand.
GCTACACATCCCCACACATATCATCACAATGTTCTATAAATTGAGCTTTATGCTTTGTTTCTCATTGAAGTTCGATTATTTCATTTGTCAAATGAGTTTTATGACACCCAAATCGGCAGAACAATTTGAGATCATCATGTTCAATATCACAAGCCTAGAGTATTTCTGACATCCGCAAATTTGTTTTTTATGTCTTCCAACTACTCTTTCAAATATGACATGTCTTGGTAAATGCTTTCGGCAGTAGTTAAATCTAATTGGAGAATAACAACAGTTAGAAAATTATACACATTCTTTTCTTCAGGGTCATTTAAATAAAGTTGCAGTTTGGCTTCAACTACGAATATTTTAGTAGTCATATGCCCAATTATATTATTTCGTCCCTGCAGTTTCAATTGAGTTTGTTGATTTTTGTGGAACATCAGAAAAAAATGCCATATGTAGTCAACATTCACCATTACCACCTTCAGCCTCATTCTACGAATAAAATAATTTCCCATTTCAAATTTACAAACCGTTCCAGCAGTTTTTCTTTGCTTAGGCATCTGATAGCAGCACATAGGATAACATCGTAGTGACAAGCCCGCAATTCTTCCAGTAGTTCAAAAATGGCTCTGAGCACTACGGGACTCAACTGCTGTGGTTATCAGTCCCCTAGAACTTAGAACTACTTAAACCTAACTAACCTAAGGACATCACACACATCCATGCCTGAGGCAGGATTCGAACCTGCGACCGTAGCAGTCGCACGGTTCCGGACTGCGCGCCTAGAACCGCGAGACCACCGCGGCCGGCCCTTCCAGTAGTTCTCTAAATTTTCATGACTGGGTTCTTTTACACGAATGAAATACACTGAAGCGCCAAAGAAACTGGTGCACCTGTCTAATATCGCGTAGGGCCCCCGCGAGCAAGCAGAAGTGCCGCAACACGACGTGGCATGGACTCGACTAATGTCTGAAGATGGAGGGAACTGACACCATGAATCCTACAGAGCTGTCCATAAATCCGTAAGAATACGAGGGAATGGAGATCTCTTCTGAACAGCACGCTGAAAGGCATTCCAGACATGCTCAATAATGTTCCTGGAGCCACTCTGTAGCAATTCTGGACGTGTGGGGTGTCGCATTGTCCTGTTGGAATTGCGCAAGTCCATCGGAATGCACAATGGACATGAATGGATGCAGTGATCAAACAGGATGCTTACGTACTTGTCACCTGTCACAGTCGTATCTAGACGCACCGGGGCTCCCAATCACTCCAACTGAAAACGCCCCACACTATTACAAAGCCTCCACCAGCTTGAACAGTCCCCTGCTGACATACAGAGTCTATTGATTCATGATGTTGTCTCCATACCCGTACACGTCCATCCACTCGATACAATTTGAAACGAGACTCGTCCGATCAGGTAACATGTTTCCAGTCATCAACAGTCCAATGCCGGTGTTGATCGGCCTAGGCGAGGTGTAAAACTTTGTGTCGTCCAGTCATCAAGGGTACATAAAAGGGCTCCGAAAGCCCATAACGATGATGTTACGCACGCTGACACTTATTGATGGCCCAGAGTTGAAAACTGCAGCGGTTTGCGGAAGTGTGGCACTTCTGTCACATTAAATGATTCTTTTTGGTCGTCGTTGGTCCCGTTCTTGTAGGATTTTTTTCCGGTCGCAGCGATGTCCGAGATTTGATATTTTACCGGATTCCTAATATCCATGGTACACTTGTGAAATGGTCGTGCGGGAAAATCCCCAGTTCATTGCTACCTCGGAGATGCTGTGTGCCGTCGTTCGCGCGCTGATTATAACACCACGTTCAGACTCACTTAAATCTTGATAACCTGCCATTGCAGCAGCAGCATCCGATCTAACAACTGCGCCAGACCGTATTCTGCCTGTTCACATATCTCCGTATTTGAATACGCATGCAGATACCGGTTTCTTTGGCGCTTCAATGTATAACGGAAATGATAGTTGTTGGTAAATAACGCAACTAGAGGAGGGCCGTCTTATTTACCAACAATCATTAAAGGCCGTAGAGTTCAGAAGAACAAACATGGATCAAAGTAGCTTCTGACGACTCTCATATTATCCTTCAGTTTGTTACTTGAAATTTGATATGCCTATCTTTCTTGGTGCAGTAAGCAGAGAATGTAGTGTAAATTTCGTAAATTCGATTCCCTCTTGATCAATGGTATCAAACTATTTTTTATGCCTGTCATTCACGGACAGTTGCTGTACACAAAGATATTAAACTGCTCGTAGGTAAACTGTTTGTTTCTACAAAATATTTAATTCTTCTTCTTCTGTTGCACTACAATCCAGGATGAACCTTGGCCTACCCAATGAGCTTCCGCCATCCATCACAGTCACATGCTACCCTCCTTCAATTTCTGCATCTGAGCTCCCATAGGTCTTCTTCCACTCCACCTCACCCTCTTTGTCCTTCTGGATTACCAAAGAGAATATTCTTTATCACCTCAGACTGCTCCATTCTTGCCACATGACCTGCCCATCTTATCCTTTTTGATCGTATGATTTTTGTTACAGGAGCATCAGCATATGTAGTGTACAATTCTGCATTGTAACTTTTCCTCCATTGCTCTCTGTCGTACACAGGACCAATTATTCTCCTCAAAATTTTCCTCTCAAATCCGTTGAGCAACCTTGCATCGGTTTTTGTCAAGGGCCATGTTTCTGAAGCGTCAGTGAGAACTTGTCTAACAAGGGTTTTAAAAATAGTGAATTTTGTTGGGCGCCTGAGGCGTCTTGACCGGAATAAATTACTCAAGGTGAAATATGCCTTATTTGCTGATACCAGCCGAATCTTAATTTCTGTTGAGATGTCATTAAAGCAAGTGACTGTGGAACCAAGGTACTTGAAGCTATCAATTGTTTCAAATGTGTATCCATTCACACTGAAAGTTGACGGCATATTGGGTTGATGTGCTTTCCCACAGGCCATGTATTTAGTTTTGTCTTCATGTATCATAAGACACATCTTCTTACTTGCTTAACTTAAGGCTGTAAAAGCTTCTTTTACTGCTGGTACTGTCCGTGCTATGATGTCTACATCATTTGCATGTACTAAAATTTGCACTGACTTGTAGAAGATGGTGCCCCTGGTCCGAGGCCTGCTTCCCTAATCACCTTCTCGAGTGCTACATTAAATAATAAGCATGCTAATGCATCTCCTTGACGCACCCCATTTTTTATTTCCAGGGGGTCTGAGTAATTTCCTCGAACTCGAATGCAGTTTCTTACGTCAAACATCATCATTTTAACCATTCTCAGGAGTTTTCCATGCATCCCCATCTTCTGTAAGGCATGAAACAACTGGTTTCTATTGATGCTGTCTTATGCAGCCTTTAAGTCAATAAAGAGGTGACATTTTCCATCTATATTCAACAGTTTTCTCCAAAATTTGGCGCAGTTTGAAAGTCTGGTCTGACCTTCCTCATCGAAATCCGCTTTGGCGTATTCCAATTTCTTTATCCATCTGTGGGAGTAGCCAAGTAAAAATGATATTAGATAACACCTTGTACCCCAGGTTCAGGAAGGTGGTGCCACGGTGGTTTCTACACTCCATTCGGTCGGTACTGAAAAAGAAAGAGGGCACTATGTTCTATACCTGTAATGATAACAGACATGAGTTCGGTACAGGTTTCCTTGCTCATAAATAACTGAAACATTTGGTGATGAATTTAACATCCAAAAATCCAAGGCTATCAATAATTAGAATTAAAGGAAGATTCTTTAATTATAGTATAATTAATGGACACCAACAGATGAATCTATTGAAGACCTTAAAGACGATTCCTATGATGCCCTTGAAAAAGCTTATGATAAGTATCCAAGGAATGACATCAAGATCGTGCTGGGTGATTTTAATGCACAACTTGGAAGAGAAGACATGTTCCAGCCCGTAATTGGAGCCCATAGTAAATATGGACCCACGAATGATAATGGAATAAGATTGAGCCTCTTCGCAGCCTCCTGGTATATAATAGTGGGATCTACCAGGTTTCCCCATAAGGAAATACACAAGGGCACATGGAAGTCACCTGATGTTGGAACCATTAATCAAATTGATCATGTACGCTGATAGACCAGAGGCATAAATCTAACTTGTTGGATGTTCGAACGTTTGGTGGCCCTAATGTGGATTCAGATCAGTTTCTTGTAATGGCCAAGATAACAGCAACGATATCAAATGCTCAGAAAGCAAAACATACTAGGAAAGAACGCTGTAATATTGTAGCACTGCAATTATCAGAAATTGACGAATCGTACTGTCAGAAAGTTTCTCAGGCCCTAGAACAAGAACAGGAAACAATGCGAGACAGTAATGACGTAGAACAAAAACGGCTGACGATAAAAAGAGCTATAGACATTTCAGCTAAGGAAACACCAGGGATGGAGGGGAAATCAATAAGGCCCCCATGGTTTGATGAAGAGTGTAAGAGAGTGACTGAAGAAAAGAACACTGCATAACAAAAGACATTACAGGCGAACTGCACAAGAAGCTAATTGGAGGATTATCGAGAGAAAAGAAGGGTCGAAAAGCGGACACATCGCCGAAAGAAAAGGGAATGAACTACGGCTGAAATAGAATGTCCAAGAAGAAGAATGAAAAAGGAAGTTCGTCATGAAAGTAAACAATGCTAGAAGACAAATTGCTCCAGTAACCAGCTTGATTATAGATGAAGAAGGAAACATAATAAGTGAGAGTAAACAGACTCTGGAAAGATGGCGGAGAGAGATACAGCAAGCAGAGGATATCTCTAATGATTGTGAGAAAGGATTGGATAATGAACAGCCACTGAATGGCCCAGGGTTAGAGGACGTTAAAAAAGCTTTGAGGCAACTGAAGAATAACAAGGCCGCCAGCACAGATATCATTCCTGCAGAATTGTTAAAATGTGGAGGAGCAATATTAGAGCAGTCTCTGTTTGAACTTATCACTCTCATATGGGAACAGGAAAGGATACCAGATAGATGGAATGAAGGAATATTATGTCCCATACATATATTTAATTGCACCTATACAATCACAACCTTTTGTGGGACCTCTCAAGGTTATAACTACTAACACGTCTTCTTCTACTATCATGCATTTGTAAAATAACGAACAACTACGGGAAACTGAGCCATCAAAACTATATCTTCAGTGGGATAACATGCAGAACTAAAGTATTTGCATATAACTGTCTCCCCAAAAAAACATATATCTCGAAATATCTTCAATGTGACGGCAACACGTATATTTCTAAAGCGTAAGCTTTTTTCAGCCAGTATTTGTTTACTGTTTGAGAAACGTTGAAACCAAGTTTGAGAAACATCTATGATACGTTGCTTCACTGATTCAGCATCAGTGAAAGGTTTCGTATTTTTTATAAGAATATTACAAAACGTACTTCTTCGCGACAGTCTCCTTTTGCCCAACTGCTAATGACGTAACGTTTTGTTGGAGCCGATAAAAGCCGTCCTCTCACGGGACGTAACCACGCACCTGGACGAGGAGCTGGTGACTCCACAGCGAGACTTCCGTTCCACTTCGGTGCGCGAAATAAAGAGCCTGGCATGTCACATTTTTGCCTCATGGAGAGGAACGTGGCCAATGAGGTGCGACATCGTTTCATGTCACAAGCGGAACGTACAGTAGGAGAAGCCAAGTTGTATGCCGTTAAAAATCGTTATGTCGTGGGTTTTCTTTCTCATAGAGTACGTGGTATGAATCTAAAAGCTGTTTCAAAGCATTGATGATCTCTCGAAAACGCGTCGCTTTAGCTGCGATTTACTATAATAAAATGACAGGAAAACACTCGCCGGCAGGCAAAGGCTTCCTGTAATTGATGTTTTCAGTGCTATAGCTTGTGTTCTACAAAAGTACAGGGTGATTCAAAAAGAATACCACAACTTTAAAAATGTGTATTTAATGAAAGAAACATAATATAACCTTCTGTTATACATCATTACAAAGAGTATTTAAAAACGTTTTTTTTTTTTTGCACTCAAAAACAAGTTCAGAGATGTTCAATATGGCCCCCTCCAGACACTCGAGCAATATCAACCCGATACTCCAACTCGTTCCACACTCTCTGTAGCATATCAGGCGTAACAGTTTGGATAGCTGCTGTTATTTCTCGTTTCAAATCATCAATGGTGGCTGGGAGAGGTGGCCGAAACACCATATCCTTAACATACCCCCATAAGAAAAAATCGCAGGGGGTAAGATCAGGGCTTCTTGGAGGCCACTGATGAAGTGTTCTGTCACGGGCTGCCTGGCGGCCGATCCATCGCCTCGGGTAGTTGACGTTCAGGTAGTTACAGACAGATTAGTGCCAATGTGGTGGCGCTCCATCCTGCTGAAATATGAATTGTTGTGCTTCTTGTTCGAGCTGAGGGAACAGCCAATTCTCTAACATCTCCAGATACTGTAGTCCAGTTACAGTAGCACCTTCGAAGAAAAAGGGACCAAAAACTTTATTGGCTGAAATGGCACAGAAAACGTTCGCCTTAGGCGAGTCACGTTCATACTGAGTTGTTTCCGGCGGATTCTCAGTGCCCCATATACAGACATTGTGACGGTTGACTTTCCTGTTAGTGTGGAAAGTTGCTTCATCACTAAACACAATCTTTGAAACGAAAGATTCATCTGTTTCCATTTGAGCAAGGATAAAATCACAGAAATCGATTCTTTTAATCTTATCAGCTGCAGACAGTGCTTGAACCAATTTCAGACGATAAGGTTTCATAACTAACCTTTTTCGTAGGACTCTCCATACAGTTGATTGTGGAATTTGCAGCTCTCTGCTAGCTCTGCGAGTCGATTTTCCTGGGCTGCAAACAAATGCTTGCTGGATGCGTGCTACATTTTCATCACTCGTTCTCGGCCGTCCAGAACTTTTCCCTTTGCACAAACACCCATTCTCTGTAAACTGTTTATACCAACGTTTAATACACCACCTATCAGGAGGTTTAACACCATACTTCGTTCGAAATGCACGCTGAACAACTGTCGTCGATTCACTTCTGCCGTACTCAATAACACAAAAAGCTTTCTGTTGAGCGGTCGCCATCTTAGCATCAACTGACGCTGACGCCTAGTCAACAGCGCCTCAAGCGAACAAATGTACAACTAAATGAAACTTTATAGCTCCCTTAATTCGCCGACAGATAGTGCTTAGCTCTGCCTTTTGTCGTTGCAGAGTTTTAAATTCCTAAAGTTGTGGTATTCTTTTTGAATCACCCTGTATATCGTTCGTATAGCGTTCTAATGTTACAGCACAGTGATGATCTATCAAAAGCGAGTGTTTTTGGTACTTTGCACATTAAATATCAAATACCGTCATTTGTAGATTCGGTGTTGACGCAGTGTATGCCATATAGTAAACTCTAATTACGCGGTCGAAACTGTAGCGCAGGTGGCAGTCTGGCTTTAGAAGCTGAGCAGTGCGGATGCGCGCTGTTTCCGCCTGCGAAGCGCGCAGCCCGCCTTCTTTAGTTCTCCTTTGCGGAGCGCGAGGTCGCAAGTTCAATCTGTAGTAAGACTGATTAGAAAGTCATGTGTTAACTACTATGACAGGCAATATATTAGCTGCTAATGACTAACTACGTGCATCAGGAGGGCGACAGGAAATGAGCGTCGGGGTGGTGCAGAGATCAACCGTCTAAGAGTAGATGCCGTGTTTCTTGACTTCTGCAAGGCGTTTGATACGTTTCCCCACAGTCGTTTAATGAACAAAGTAAGAGCATATGGACTATCAGACCAACTGTGTGATTGGATTAAAGAGTTCCTAGATAACAGAACGCAGCATGTCATTCTCAATGGAGAGAAGTCTTCCGAAGTAAGAGTGATTTCAGGTGTGCCGCAGGGGAGTGTCTTAGGACCGTTGCTATTCACAATATATATAAATGACCTTGTGGATAACATCGGAAGTTCACTGAGGCTCCTTGCGGATGATGCTGTAGTATATCAAGAGGTTATAACAATGGAAAATTGTACTGAAATGCAGGAGGATCTGCAACGAATTCTACATCTACATTTATACTCCACAAGCCACCCAACGGTGTGTGGCGGAGGGCACTTTACGTGCCACTGTCATTACCTCCCTTTCCTGTTCCAGTCGCGTATGGTTCGCGGGATGAACGACTGTCTGAAAGCCTCCGTGCGCGCTCGAATCTCTCTAATTTTACATTCGTGATCTCCTCGGGAGGTATAAGTAGGGGGAAGCAATGTATTCGATACCTCATCCAGAAACGCACCCTCTCGAAACCTGGACAGCAAGCTACACCGCGATGCAGAGCGCCTCTCTTGCAGAGTCTGCCACTTGAGTTTATTAAACATCTCCGTAACGCTATCACGGTTACCAAATAACCCTGTGACGAAACGCGCCGCTCTTCTTTGGATCTTCTCTATCTCCTCCATATGACGTATTGACGTATGGTGCAGGGAATGGCAATTGAATCTCAATGTAGGCAAGTGTAATGCGCTGCGAACACATAGAAAAAAAGATCGTTCATCATTCAGCTACAATATAGTAGATCAGCAATTGGAAGGAGTTAATTCCATAAATTATCTGGGAGTAGGCATTAGGAGTGATCTAAAATGGAATGACCATATAAAATTAATCGTCGGTAAGGCAGATGCCAGACTGAGATTCATTGGAAGAATCCTAAGGAAATGCAGTCCGAAAACCAAGGAAGTGGTTTACAGTACACTTATTCGCCCACTGCTTGAATACTGCTCACCGGTGTTGGATCCGTACCAGATAGGGTTGATACAACAGTTAGAGAAGATCCAACGGAGAGCAGCGCGCTTCGTTACAGGATCATTTAGTAATCACGAAAGCGTTACGGAGATGATAGATAAACTCCAGTTGAAGACTCTGCAAGAGAGACGCTCAGGATCTCGGTACGGGCTTTTGTTGAAGTTTCGAGAACATACCTTCACCGAGCAGTCAAGCAGTATATTGCTCCCTCCTACGTATATCTCGCGAAGAGACCATGAGGATAAAATCAGAGAGATTAGATCCCACACAGAGGCATACCGACTATCTTTCTTTCCACGAACAATACGAGACATGAATAGAAGGGAGAACCAGTAGAGGTACTCAAGGTACACTCCGCCACACACCGTGAGGTGGCTTGCGGAGTATGGATGTAGATGTAGATGTATGCACTACACTTCACAAAACGGATATCGTCAACATCCAAGAAATGTTTAAAACAAACCATTAACATATACAATGAACGCCGAATGCAAAATCAAGCGCCATAGTGATCACAAAGGGTCGTACCATCAAGACCGAAGGCGAACTCCTTGGGAGTTACAAACCGTGCAGGAGGTTCGGCTAGGTATCCAGTCTTAAAAAATGCACGTAGAATCATAATGATGTAATGGAGCGATGATAACTGGTGGGGTGTGATGGCATGTAACCGAACGCAAAGCAGTCTGTCGTGGAGTTTATCGTGCAACTGGCTGTGCTTTAAGGCGTAGCTGCATATAGTCCGATAATATGTTTTTCAGGTACGGAAAAAAAACAAACTTTAGAGGCTGAATTTTTCCATTGGTTCCAGGTGATATGAACTGCAATGTCACACACTTTTCAGGAGCGATAGTTTTCTCTAAAGGCACGAGTTTTATATGCAGACCAGGAACCAAGACAAAGCAACTTATTTTGACCAGCTTTGTCCATAGTCGTAATTCTCTCACGCCCAGTTTCCCACTCTTGCTTGCTGTGACGCAAATATTCCCTACTGCCCTTGCAATATCAAGCTCACGAGAAATAATCATAGGGGCCAGAGCACCTCCAGCTTCTCGCAGCGTAATAAATAACTTTCCAGCCAATATACCATCCAGATCAACAGTTGACATAATTGTATACGAACGCGTTAAGGCATTGATTTTAGATGATCTTGATACAACTCTCTTGGTACCTCCAATTTACAGAGTTCCTTTCATATGCATTTCGTCTTCAAATACCGATTGGTCGGAGTTGAAAACAAATTTGTTACTGGACGATGGGATAAGTTTATTTATCGCATCTGCAAATTTTCGGGACGATTCCGTAGTTTGCTCGGCATCGTCAAGTTGACACATTGTTTGGAAATTCGTTATCTTACGTCTTCTACTTCTGTAACACTGTTTGAAGTTATGCAACCATCCACTGCTTCCCTTGAAATCATTGTAATCAACGTCGTAAGCAACTTGATGTGGATAACGTAGTATGTCATTATCGTGCACATCCTGTAAATTGTCTCGAGCATCCTCGAAACTCGCATATACCAGTTTTTGTAACAAGTGTACGTTGTCCTCCCTTTAATATCCATAGTTTTTCTTATGCAGGACACGGTCACTCTGCTGTGGACTTCTTCGAAATCTGTATATATATATATATATATATATATATATATATATATATATATATATATGTATATATATATATATATATATGCTCCTGGAAATTGAAATAAGAACACCGTGAATTCATTGTCCCAGGAAGGGGAAACTTTATTGACACATTCCTGGGGTCAGATACATCACATGATCACACTGACAGAACCACAGGCACATAGACACAGGCAACAGAGCATGCACAATGTCGGCACTAGTAAAGTGTATATCCACCTTTCGCAGCAATGCAGGCTGCTATTCTCCCATGGAGACGATCGTAGAGATGCTGGATGTAGTCCTGTGGAACGGCTTGCCATGCCATTTCCACCTGGCGCCTCAATGGGGGACAGATCCGGAGATCTTGCTCGCCAGGGTAGTTGACTTACACCTTCTAGAGCACGTTGGGTGGCACGGGATACATGCGGACGTGCATTGTCCTGTTGGAACAGCAAGTTCCCTTGCCGGTCTAGGAATGGTAGAACGATGGGTTCGATGACGGTTTGGATGTACCGTTCACTATTCAGTGTCCCCTCGACGGTCACCAGTGGTGTACGGCCAGTGTAGGAGATCGCTCCCCACACCATGATGCCGGGTGTTGGCCCTGTGTGCCTCGGTCATATGCAGTCCTGATTGTGGCGCTCACCTGCACGGCGCCAAACACGCATACGACCATCATTGGCACCAAGGCAGAAGCGACTCTCATCGCTGAAGACGACACGTCTCCATTCGTCCCTCCATTCACGCCTGTCGCGACACCACTGGAGGCGGGCTGCACGATGTTGGGGCGTGAGCGGAAGACGGCCTAACGGTGTGCGGGACCGTAGCCCAGCTTCATGGAGACGGTTGCGAATGGTCCTCGCCGATACCCCAGGAGCAACAGTGTCCCTAATTTGCTGGGAAGTGGCGGTGCGGTCCCCTACGGCACTGCGTAGGATCCTACGGTCTTGGCGTGCATCCGTGCGTCGCTGCGGTCCGGTCCCAGTTCGACGGGCACGTGCACCTTCCGCCGACCACTGGCGACAACATCGATGTACTGTGGAGACCTCACGCCCCACGTGTTGAGCAATTCGGCGGTACGTCCACCCGGCCTCCCGCATGCCCACTATACGCCCTCGCTCAAAGTCCGTCAACTGCACATACGGTTCACGTCCACGCTGTCGCGGCATGCTACCAGTGTTAAAGACTGCGATGGAGCTCCGTATGCCACGGCAAACTGGCTGACACTGACGGCGGCGGTGCACAAATGCTGCGCAGCTAGCGCCATTCGACGGCCAACACCGCGGTTCCTGGTGTGTCCGCTGTGCCGTGCGTGTGATCATTGCTTGTACAGCCCTCTCGCAGTGTCCGGAGCAAGTATGGTGGGTCTGACACACCGGTGTCAATGTGTTCTTTTTTCCATTTCCAGGAGTATATATATATATATATATATATATATATATATATATATATATATATATATATATATATATATATATATATACTGTGATGCTGTGATCTTCCGTAATTATGTTCAGTACCCGCTCCTTGGACAACAATTGTTCTTTACTACGTTTCACTGGAGACGGGATTTGTGGCTCTCTGTCTGACAAGGATGATGAACTACATGACCCGACACCTGTTTTCAAACACATATCGTCATCATTGTACCCCTCATGTACACTGTCCGCACAGTCTAGTTTATACACCACGCATTCCACTGACTCATCTTTCAGAAACAATAATATTTCATCTGCCACTTCTTTCTCACTCCGCAAAATTCTTTGGGTTCCTTTCTGACGAAATGTCAACTTCGGCAACTGTTGTAGAAATAATGAAATGTTTGATTCATTTATCGTTGCCATTGCTCTGCTTTGTATCAACAGAACTAGCACTATAGCACTGTTGAGAGTTACTCATCCACTAAGCAGTTCAACTACGCTCTGTAGCCTCATGCTGTGCTCACCATTGGATACCTCCAGGCCCGCCCCCATTTCCAGTTAGCATCAAATATTGTGGTTCCATGGTAGACAATATGTGGGGGGTCGAATGCAGTAAACATCATTGACCTTCTGCGACATCGCACTTAAGGGGTTCCTTGTTACACTCTGCTTGGTTGTGAGCTGGAATATGACCACCCACTTTACGAAAGAAACACTTCGATTCACCTTCAATGATGAATATACACGACCAAAAGCGTTCGAAGTAGAACGTTTCCTCTGTGATGAGGCAAAGATACCATGATCGAACATGCTGGGAATACTTACTTCAATTCTTAGTAATGTCGTATGTGCCAAGGTCGTTGAAAATGAGGCGTATGACAGGATCTTGAAACCTGCTCAATATGGCATCTGCTTTCGCCATGTTGACGGAAATGTCGGTGTGGTCTTGGTGGTTGTTTGTACCATACGCGTGTTTGAGTTGCCTTTAGAGCTTTCGACAGAGAAAGTCATAGCAGCCTTCCAGCCCTACAGTGTGCTTCACAGTCACACAGCAGAACGCTGGGTGCAATTCAGTACGTATCCCGTTTTAAACGGAGTCCGTCAGGCCACGATTGACCTTCGATGTCACGTGTCGTCCTGTTTAAACATCCGTGGGTGTCGCCCGGCCCTTATATGCTACAGACAACCCAAGACCTGCACTAGGTATGGCAAAGAGAGTCATCTCCGTTCGGAACCTGCAATGGCGCATCACTCAACTGCCACCCACTGAGATGCCGATAGAGACTCTACCAACGGTATTGCCTGTCGCCTGTGTGGCGGTCCTCACTTCGCCACCCTTAGCTGGCGACCAACAGAGCCACTGTCACAAGTGACACACCTATCTGTGGAGTCAGACGGAATTGAGGCGCTTGCATCCCTCCCACCCCCTACAACATCGACGCCTGTCGATACTGTGCAAGATTCTTCAATGGAACCTTCATCATTCATCGTTCCTACGACGGCATTCGTGCCGGAACGTCTGGAATCCCTCCTGTCTTCCTACACTAAAGGTCGGGTACACAAGCAGCGGTCATCCAAGAAGCCCAAGCGATGGCGCCGCAAGAACTCCGACTGGGATGCTTCGCCTCCCACCTGAGATTCCGTGACTGATCACCGTAATGACACCTCGATGATTTCTCAAGGCGAAGAGGACCACAATGTTACCTTGGCTGATGGATCAGCAGAGATAGTGCGATGCCTGTGCAAACTGACGAATCTGCCCCACTGTCAGCTCATCTGTTCTGCTGCTGTCATCGGCCATGTTTTCAGTGGATCATTTGGACACATGCGACGTTCCGACGATATTGGCATTGATCGACGACTTTGAGGACGTGCCAGACCCCATGTATGGGCCTGTAGCGCCTGCGACGGAGCAATAAACGTATGGTAGCAATGGTGGATTCCAGGAACACCTCGCATGTCTGTTGCCTACTGACAGGATCCCCCCACATGGTAGGCCACAGCTTCAGACATACTGCATGGCTACTATTAACATCAACAACATTGTGTATTGAGCTGGGGACCTAGAAACGACGGAGAGGTTTCACCCCACTGTAGCCCTCAGTGCTTCACAACCTCACAACAGGCCACAGTGGTCCACCCACCCCAACGCCGCCCCATACCGAACCCAGGATTATTGTGCGATTCAGTCCCCAGAGAACTCCCCCTTCGCCCCCCCCCCCGGTTAACGTCTCATACCAGACGAGTGTAACCCCAAATTTTTGGGTGGTAGAGTAATTATGGTGTACGCGTACATGAAGACAGTGTTTGCACAACAATCGCCAACAGTGTAACTGAGGTGGAATAAGGGGAACCAGCCTGCATTCGCCAAGGCAGATCCAAAACTGCTGGCTGGCACACCGGACCTCGACACTAATCCTTCTGCTGAATTCGTGCCGCTTGGGAAGCAGCATGTTAGACCGCGCGGCTACCCAGGCGGGCATCAACAACATTAGTACGTGCGTGAAATTCCACCTTCTGCGGAATATGATTTGGGTTTCCAACACTGACATCCCACTGCTTCAAGAGGTGCACTTGGCTGCCCTGTTGGATTTGTCTGGTTACACGTCTTACGCCTCTCCTGATGACCAACTTGGGCACAGAGTGACTGTGTGTGTTTATGAGGGTATAGCAGCTGAGGAGTCAAGTATCTGCCATCTGTAAGGGATATGGCGCTTACCAGATGGAACCCACATTATGAACATGTACGCTCTGCCGCACCTGGTTCTGGACATAGAAAGGTCACAGCTTGATTTTACTCTGAGGAGATCACTCTGCTCTTTCTCGGCCATGATTGACATTGTCTGCTTGGTGGAAACTTCGACTGTATTCTACATCAGAAGGACCAACAACCACACGTCAACCCCTGTTAGGAACTGTACTTTGTCTTCTGTGACCTTTCCCTCTGTGACACTTGGGAGATTCGATATGGTGACGTGCAGCAGGGTTCTACATATCAGAGAGGCCACTTTGCGATTAGCCTGGATAGGATTTATGTCTCCCAAGGGCACGCCAGTGCTATCCAAGATGCAAAGCTCTGGACCTTGGCGTTCTTTAGCCACTGTAACTACATCAGCACCATCCTCATTACATGGAAGGCAGTGTGACTCGGTCGTGTGATGTGGAAATTAAACACTACAGACCTTACCAATCCTGTCTGCCAGTGACATGTAGTGGAGGTTTGGATGGCGAGCGAATGCCTGCGTCCAGTATACGTGACAATGATGACCTGTTTGCCTGAAATACAGCGAGTCTTGATGCAGTTTGACAGGGAGCTGTCTGCTTGGAACTGCCATACAACACACTTCTACTGTGCTGTGCTCTGAGTGACTTTGACATGTAACCACCAACTCCAGCTGCTCAGTTCGACTGCATCAGGATCAAGGTTCACACAGTGGCGCTGACCCATCAAAGATTGCAGGGGCTGGTTCTGAGGATATGGTGGCAAGACACAGTGTGGCAGTAAGACCTAACAGTGCACCACATCATGATTACCAGGAAGCATCGTCTGCAAAAACTTGTTTCAGGGGTCGCACTCGTGGGGTCATTGGTTTACCATCCAGGAAGATACTGTGGCTGGCTTTGTGGAACACTTTCACCACATCTACCAGTATGAGCAACACGAAGTTCATGATTTGAAGCTGGTTTTGTCCCATATCACCTGCACCATGTCATGTGTCGAAGCAAAATCTCTGATGGAGCACATCACTTGTCATAACAGCAGACATGCAATAGCAAAGGGTGCTCCAAACGAGTCGCCTGGCTTGGACGGTCTCTCTGTGGAATTTTATAGGGCTTTCCATGAGTTGGTGGCGCCAAGGCTGACTGCAATGTGTCCCATTTGTTGAAGGCATTATCACCCCAGTTCACAAGTCATCGTCAGGGCCCACATTTGCCATTAACGTGACCTAGTCTTACTGAATACCAACTAACAGTTATTTGCACCTATTTTGGCAACATGATGCCGTCGGATCCTTCTGAATATAATATCCACCAAAGAAACGACGCCAGGTGGGCCTGTCAGTGCCCAGACAGCAACTGGTGAAGGTCGAGACGTTATCACTCAAGTGGTTATGTATAATGCCCATGCTGCATTGGTGGACACCAACTTTCCAACTTTAACAGCGTTTTTGATCAGGTGCAACATGGTTACTTCTTCGCCATCATGGTTACTTCTTCGCCATCGCCGGATGGGCTTTCTCGCCCTCGTCACTGGTACCCTAAGACATCTCTATGCCAGCACCTGCTCCCTGGTCATATCACCAGACCAGTACTGATCCGCTTTTCCTTACGTAAGGGATGCCTACTATTGATGCTCCTCTATGCTCTCGCCCAGGAGCCACTTATTCGGACTCACACAATGCACTTGTCTGGATTCACCCTGCGGCAATACACGTTCTGCTGTCATGCCCATGTAGATGACCTGTTACTGCTTGTAAGGTTACGGGAAGAAACCATGTGCATACTTGAACTAATCTCCACGTGCAGGGTTGTGGTGTGGACTCACATGAGGAGAACTGGCGCCACTACCTTGCGTCCAGAGCTTCCAATACTTTGACACTGTCTTTACAAGCACCACATGTCGCACTGCAGTGGTCAGCTTCTGGAATGCCCTTCAAGTCACCAGTGAGACTGTTCAGCAGCATTATCTACATTGCCTTGATGCTTTGCAACATTCATGTAGTTTCCGGGCTGGTGCACACAGCACAGGTCCTTCTGATGTAGCCAGCAACTGGTCGCATCCTACAACCCACGTTGGACTGCCTCCTGGTGGCTGGTAACATTTTTAAGCTCAAATATGATATATTCACCGTCTCCCAGAAGGCAGGGGGCTTGGACTCACAATCATCCAGTATCGAGCTGCGTCTTATATCTGAACACCATAAACAAATAGTGGTCCAGCACAGGAACTCACGTGACAACTCTTGGACATTTACATGTTGAACCTCCATCTCCCCACCTGTGTCTGCAAGACATTTTGTGTCTCTATTCTTGTATCTGTCTGTCTTTTTTGTGGACCTTAGCTATGAACATGTCGGCCTCCCACGTACACACCCCCCACATCCGAGGAATTACTGAATGCCGTACCTTACAACAGTATTGAGTTCAGATATTCACTAACAAGGTGGACTGTGATGTGGCGCAACCATCATTAGCCTTACCTCCCTACAACAGTCTGATCGACATAGTACCACGCCACTAACCAGCGTTTACATGTGATTGGTTTGATGGACACACCTTTATGTTTCATCTGTCACTTGGTGGATGATGACGCCCATCGCCTGACTGCACCGGTGTTCATGCAATCTGGACGCTGGGGCAACAAATGGTCGCCTGTTTCCTTCACATCCCTCCAACCATACTCGAAATGTACACTTTCATTCGTCCAGAGGGCGTGTTTCCCTGCAGCCAAGACTCACGCAATAGTCTGGGTCGAAGGATAGGTGATCACCTACCTTAATGGAGATGGCTACAAAGCGTGGCTCAGTCTTTGGAGCTTCCTACAGAATGAACATGCAGTGATTGAACAACATCCATGCTACCACACCTATTTCGCCAATTACCTCTGTGGGATTTTGCGCAATCCCCTACTTAGCTGGATTGTGCCTGGTGTGTTTGGTTCAACTGCTCTCAAGGTCCACTGCTAACACTCACCCTTGTTACTTCAAGCCCCCAGTAGGTGCAGTGCCTAATACCACACTTCCATTGTCTTCCATTTCACCTCCCCCCATCTACTAAATTGGAAATTTGTGGTAAGGTCTATGGGGTCAAACTGCTGAGGTCATCGGCCCCTAGGCTTATGCACTACTTAATCCAACTTAAACTAATTTACGATAAGGACAACACACACACCCATGCCCGAGGGAGGACTCGAATCTCCGAAGGGGGGAGCAGCGCAAATCGTGACAAGACGCCTCAGACCGCACAGCTACCCTGCGTGGCTCCCTATCTACCACTGCTATGTCCCACAATGAAATTTTATAATTACAATTGAGTATCTTCTTGCTTGACTCTCCCTTCTTGTCGAATTCTGGTTGCGTGGTGGAGTTGGGGAATCCATGGCCAGGCCCATGTGATCGACCCCTGCCCACTCCGCTCCACACCCTGACATCAAGACAGAGGTGTCCTGCAAGTACTTAGCACCCATCGTCCATACCTTCCATCTGGTTGCAATGAATGATCACTTTCTCCTTTTTGCAATTTCTGTCATTATCTACTGATTTGGTGTATTGGTTTTTGTTTTGGAAATAAATCTTATATTCCCTCTCATGTCCCACTAAAAATAAAAAAAGAATCAGATTAAAAAAAAGTTAACTAAATAAAAGATAAAAAATGTTGGTAGTGTCATGACTTTTCTGAGTCGTGAAGTTTAAGGTAGATTCGCGTCTACCTATAATGAAAACCTTTTTTCTCGCCTTTTGTTTTCTAAAAAGATTCTAGGTCTTTATTATTCATTCAGTAGAAGCAGTATCTCAAGAATAAATGTTATTCTTTATAAATAATGTATTTGCTGGAGTTCTTGTTGCAAATGGCAATGACTTTAATGTTTTCCCTAGGCCTAAATCTTAACTTTATTGACAGTCTATGCCAGAGTAAGCACAAGTTACACGATGGAAGCTTTTACTATAATGAAACTTTCTATATACTACATGTATCTATCTTCAGGATTATGGATTGGCTAAAGTTTGTATCTTGCCATTCAATGTCTTTTTCAATTATGGGGAGCAGTTTCGAAAAAATCTCCTCTTGCAATCGAATCAAATTACAAAACGAATCTCGATCTTGAAATCTTTATGATGAAGACATTATTGCAGGGTCTTGGTAGTCAACGCAACAACGAAAATAAGGATATTATACATGCGCAAACTGACACTGGACACCATACCTTAGCTGGGATGAAAATCGAGACTGGGATGAAAATTCAACTGAGTTAACGAATAGCTACCGTTAGTAGCGCAGCATCACGTAATGTTCATCTACCAGCAGTTCCCAGTTCAAGTCATCGATAAGTTGGTTGGTTGGTTTGTTTAAGGGTGGGGGGAGGGGGGGGGAGGGACCAGACTGCTTGGATATCGGTCCCTTGCTCCTATTAAAACAATTCCACAAGGGAAAGATTAAAAGAAACGAGACTTACAGCACAAAACCGGGAGAAAGGAGAAACCACAAAAATGACAGAAGGGCAACAAACACTACAGTGGACAAAACAGGACAAGAAAACCACGGAGAGACGGAAGAAAGAGGTAGAAGGGATTAAAACAAAAGAGCAGATGACTGTGGCTGGCTGATCACGAGAATAAATAGGATAAGCCAGCCACTCTGCAACACATTAAACCTCCAGCCTAAAATCTCTAGGGTGGAGAACACAGAGAATCAAAGGACATGCACTTAAACTTAGAATAATAAATTCTCCCTCATGTATAAAACGTAAAACTAAATCAGCCGATGAGGCATTGCCAGCTAAAATTAACGGTAACGAGTCCAGTAACCAAAGATCACATCGCAGGGCAGCCAAAGTAGTGTAGTGTCGCGGAATAGTAAAGAGTTGGAAACGTGGAATATTGTCAAAGTTTCGTTGCCTATGACGAGAGCCAGAGGCAGTAGGTTAGCCAAGAGGTAGGAGGATTCACATATATCGGAATGTGTCGTCACGCAGGGGCAGTGGCCTGGTTACACACAACAGGCGAGAGAGAATTGCTTAGCACGCGGGTTTGTGTTAGACGGAGAGTTTCGTACAGTGCAAGATAGAGGTATAGCGTCAGCTGTACTGCATTTCACAACTTCGCGTAAGTCTGCCGTAACAACACGTAACTCTGTCGCAAGAACACCTAAGGAGCGAGTACGACAAATGAATCAGCAGTATAAGTAGAACGAATGCGTTCATTACAAACGAGCATGACGTCAGGGCGTCGCTCGTGCTTCCTTTAAATACGCCACCTTTGATAGCAACAAGGCACTCGCAGTTAGACTTGCAGTTAGATGTGTACTGGGTCGCTGCGTAGCGCTCAGCTGGGTGTTAATGTTTATTAAGGAGATGTTGCAGTTAGGGTGGCCCATCCAGCAGCAGACGTGAGGGGACAGTACCAGCTCTGGTCGTCTCTGCTGCCGCTGTCAATCATCAACCTAGGATTAGCAGACATCGCGGTAGACTCGCTCGCCACCAATGCTGACCACATCAGTGAGCTGTCGTCGAGATCGTGCGGGGTCTAGGCCCTGTGCATCCGCCGTCACAACCGTGTGAGCTGACGACGCTGGGGGACTGCAGCCCGTCCATCACGGACGAGCCACCAGGAGAAGCAGGCAAGAAGACGGGGTGGGATAGAGTACACTCCGCACTACGAGAACGCCTATCGTGCCGACAGCGTCGGGACTCCCACCCAGAGCCTCCAGGCGCAGCAGCTTGCTGTCCGCAGCCAAGCCGGCAACCCAGCCGGGCGCCGCCAGCCACATGCGCCCGAAGTAAGGACATCCCTCCACTACGTCACAGCACACGGCGCTGCGCTAGCAAGACTGTGTGACCCGGAGCTGGTGTAATCGCTACAAGTCAGCGAGGACTCGGGGAAGGTCGTTGATATCTCCAAGCTCAGCCAGCCTGTGTACGCGGGCCACATTGTACTCGGCAGGAATAGAGGTGTCGTGAATTAATAATGTTTCTTTGCCGTTTCTGATGCGTCCACAGTCATTTCCTAGCATCATGACAACTGGAGAGGTCACCGCTCGGCCTCCAGTCCACCGTAGGCGACCGGGACCACTGGGGCGCCTACAGTAGGAAAGCGCAAGAGAATGTGGACCACTGTCAACTGGGCGCCTCACCGACACTGAAGTGGGTCTTCACGGTGCAGGAGATAGCCGTGGGTAACCCAAGTGTGGCCAATGCAGAGCTGGCAGAGAACCAAATTGTCCCTGCGAAAGGCCTGTATGGAGGACTTCCAGACATTCGTAGTCTCCATAATGGCACACGGAGTTGGTTGTGCATACTGAGAGTATGCCATTCAGTCTCCCAAAACAGCAAAACGTTTCGGCGTGATACTGAACGCAGGCCAGTTTCAACGATGCCGATGTCCAGAAGCGGTTTTCGCATAGTCTGTTTGGCCAGCCTGTCAGTAAGTTCGTTGCCTGAGATTCCGACGTGACCTGGGCTCCAGACAAACACCACTGAACGACTGGACTGTTCCAGGGCATAGACGGACTGCTGGATGGTTGCTACCAAAGAATGACGAGGGTAGCAGTGGTCGATAGCTTACAGGCTGCTCAAGGAGTCACGAACAGGTATGCTCAAGAGCATGAGTTATCGCCACAAGCTCTGCAGTGAAAAGACTGCAGCCATCTGGCAAGGAGTGCTGTTCAATATTTCCTCTATGAGCATAGGCAAAACCAACATGACAAGCAGCCATCGAGCCGTCAGTGTAAATTACTTCAGAGCCCCAGGACGCATCAAGAATCGAGAGGAAGCGACAGTGGAGAGCCTCAGGAGGAACCAAGTTCTTATGGCTATGAGAAAGGTCCAGACGAAGCAGCGGCCTATGTATACACCATGGAGGTGTATGGAAATAGACCCACAGGGGAGGTTGTAAAGGAAAGGACTCTAGTTCACACAGAGGGATCATGCACGAACCGTGATCGTAAGCCCGGACCAACATGGGAGATGAACCATTGTAGCTCGGAAAAGGAAACGGTAATTTGGATGGTCAGGAGAGGTACGAATGTGTGCAGCGTAACTGGCGTGCAGTTGTGCATGCCTGATCTGCAATGGTGGGACCCCAGTTTCCACCAGTATCCTGATTATCAAACTTGTCCTAAAAGCTCCCGTCACTAGTCGAATTCCACTGTGGTGGACTGGGTCTATTAATTGCAACAATGAGGGCGCCACTGAACCATAAACCAGACTCCCATAGACAAGGCGGGATTGAACAAGGGCTCTGTAGAGGGGCAGCAGTGTAGAGCGATCTGCACCCCAGGTGGTGTTGCTCAGGCAGCGGAGAGCATTAAGGTGCTGCCAGCATTTCCGCTTAAGCTGACGAAGATGAGGAACCCAAGTCCTAAGAATCGATATGTCTCCACTACAACGAGTGGATCTTCATCAAGGTAAAGTTCAGGTTCCAGATGAATGGTACAATGCTGACAGAAGTGCATGACGCACGACTTCGCAGCTGAAAACCGGAAGCCATGGGCTAGAGCCCATGACTGCACCTTGTGGATGGCTCCCTGGAGGCGCCACTCAGCAACACCAGTACTGGAGGAACAGTAGGAAAAGCAAAAGTCATCTGCGTACAGAGAAGGTGAGAGACAGCCCCACAGCTGCTCCAAGACCACTAATAGCCACTAAAAATAGAGAGACACTCAATATGGAGCACTGTGGGACCACATTCTCCTGAATATGGGGGGAACTATGGGAGGCACAAACTTGGACATGGAAAGTACGAAGTGAAATGAAGTTTTGGATAAAAATCGGGAGTGGACCCTGGAGACGCCACTCATATAATGTGGCAAGGATATGATGTTGCCAGGTTGTGTCAACCTTTCTTTAAATCAAGAAGGATGGCAACTAGGTGCTGGCATCTGGAAAAGTCTGTTCGGATGCCAGACTCGAGGGACACTAGAATATCAGCGGTAGAGCGTCCCTAGCGGAAATCGCCCTGGCATGGGGCCAGTAGGTCCTGTGACTCCAGGAGTCGACACAACTGCCGACTCGCCATACATTCTAACTGCTTACAAAGAACGTTGGTGAGGCTGATGGGCTGATAGCTATCTACATCAAATGGGGTTTTTACCAGGTTTGAGCACTGGAACGATGGTCCTCTCCTGCCATTGCGACAGGAATACCCCATCGCACCAGATCCGGTTGAAGATTATGAGGATATGTCAATGGTAATCTGACAAGAGATGTTTAATGACAGGGGATCCGATCTGGCCCAGGAGCTGTATTGGGGTCATGTGCAAGGGTGCTAAGGAGCTCCCAATCAGTAAATGGAGCGTTATAGGGTTCACTGTGGCGTGCAAGGAATCGAGAGCAGTTTCCCTTCCATCTGCTGTTTTAGGGTGCAAAAGGCTGGGGGGTAATTCTCCGACGCAGAGGCTCGAGCATAGTGCTCAGCAAAGTGCGCAGCAATTGCGTTTGCGTAGGTAGATAACACTCCATTGATATTAAGGCCAGGGACACCTGTCAGGGTCTGGTACCCAAAAACACGTCTGATCTTTGTCGAGACTTGTGAAGGCGACGTATACTACACAATGGTTGAGATGCACTTGGCCCAACACTCCTGTTGCGGTTTTTTTATGAGCTGGTCAACACGGGCACGGAGCTGTTCAAAGGCTATTAGGTGCTCCAGGGATGGATGCCACTTATGTCACTGTAGAGCCAACTACGCTCTTTAATGGTCTCAGCGATTTCCAGCGGCCACCAAGGTACTGTCTGTCGCTGGGGGCACCCTAAGGAGCAAGGCATCGCGTTTGCCGATTCTGCAAAACGTCTCGTTTAGCCAACTGTAGAGTTATGTGGCTGACCGCAGTGAAATAATATAATGTGGCGCACGAAAAACCGGCCCCGAGTACAGACTGCTCGCCAATTACGCAGGATTTGTTCACCGCTACGAGCAGAATAGATAAACATGTAATAATTAGGCGGTGAAGAAATAAGAAATAAGCTAATGCAAACAACAACTTCGAAACAATAGATGACGAGTGGTAGGCGACAATGAGCAGTCTAGTACTCGCGGCCGATTTTTCGTGCGCCACCCTGCACCACTGAAATAATATTGCGACTCTAGACACTCGATTATGGAACGAGGACTTCATTCGGTTGTAAGTCGGTCTGCCTTCCATAACAATGAACATGCTCTTTTACCTTGGATCAAAAAAAGACGGAAAATGGCCACTCGTGTGTGCTGTGCTAACTTCCTTTGTATGTGTAATAAAAAAATCTTGCCTTTTTACAAGTATTTCTTCTGCTGTTTATCGAAATAGCGAAGTAAGCTGATATGCCGTTTTGTTACCTGAAAAGAGTATGTATTACATACCACGTAATTTTATGTAATTTGCGTAAATATAAAATATATTTTAATTACCAGTCATGGACGCTGAATAGAATACGAAAAGAACCAGAAGTTCAGAGTCCAAAAAAGGTTTGAAACAGATGTAGAATGGGCGTGATTAGCGAACGAAACGAACAAATATACTGAACTATGAGCAATCGACAATGGAACTGCGACGAGTGACCACGCGAAGAAGGACGTGTCCGGCCAAGCGAGATCGAGACAGACGGGAACAGGACCGAGGCTGGAACGAGACCGGCCGGCATGCTGCTGTAAGGAGACCGACCGTTTCCCGTTCCCGGGAACTATAAACAGAAAGCCGCGACCGAAGTGAACTATGAAAGACCGTCCTTTAGAATTCGTTCATCGCTCGTTCCGTTCATCTTGATGAACTGTTCCTTTGGACGCGTTAGTTCGCGAACGACCCATCTCTTGTGGCCACGCGAAGAAGGACGATTCCGGCCGAACGAGACTGAGACAGATGGGAACGGGACCGAGGCTGGAATGAGACTGGCCGATGTGCCGTTGCGGGAACGAGACCGACCGTTTCCCGTTTCCGGGAACTATAAGTAGGAAGCCGCGACCGAGACCGACGTGAACGAGACCGAAGTTGGAACGAGACCGGCCGACGTGCATTTGCGGGAACGAGACTGACCGTTTCCCGTTCCCGGGAACTATAAGTAGAAAGCCGCGACCGAGACCGACGGGAACGAGACCGAGGCTGGAACGAGACCGGCCGACGTGCATTTTCTGGAACGAGACTGACCGTTTCCCGTTCCCGGGAACTACAAGTAGAAAGCCGCGACTGAAGTCAACTATGAGAGACCGATATTTAGAATTCGTTCATCGTTCGTTCCGTTCATCTCGAACCGTTCCTTTGGACCCGTTAGTTCGCAAACGACCCATCTCTAATCGAGACCACTGAATGGCAGCGACTTTTCTCGTAGGCATGTTAGCTATCTATGTGCAAACAGAGACGTGTAAAATACGATGACGCGGACGCGCGTGCTACACAGGAAAGTACAACTACTCGATAACTCGATCAGTCGAGACGACTGACGAAAGAAACGAACGAATAGCGTGCGGGCTGACCGGCGGGGCGGCGCGGGTGGCAATGCGGTCGGCCACGCAAAGGGGCGGGGGGAGGGGGGGGGGGGAGAGGAGGGCGCCGCAGGTGTTACAGTACGACCAGATTACGAACTATCGTCTACAAATCGAAAAAAGCACGACTTCTTCAAATGCGCCGATAAACATATCGTCCATGCTAGTGATAGCAGGTAGACCACCGCAACTCCGTCTGTTTGTTCAGAGCAATTTCCATCGAGTAGAAAGTAAGTTGACATAAGGCACGAGTTTAAACGGTTTCGTTAGAGCTGGCCCGAACGATTCTCTTGTGAGGCTTAGGAAGTCTCTTTGCGGTAGCAGTAGAAAAAGAGATTACCACGTCAAAGCAGACCATGAAGTCTACTTGGCCCAGTCGGAAGTTCTTGAGCTGCTGGATGAAATGCGCCAAATTCCGAATGTGGTGCTGAATAACTGTCAGGTGTTTTACTAATTCGTTTGTTGGTGTTCCAGTGGGGGGTAAGGTGTGGGATGCATCACCAATAGCCTCTCCCACACAAATGTCAACCTCTCCGGCACGTGGTATCCCCTGCTACGCTAACGAGGCTCTGGCGACCGAGTTTCTCCCGGGATAAGGAGAACCCTCTACTAAGCCAACGACCTTCTAGAGGGCGGATGAGCTGGTAGAGCAAGGGCACCCTCTTGTCCTTGGAGCGAGAAATCACTCCTAAAGACGGAAGAATCACCAAGGGTGGTCAACGGCATAGGATGCTGAAGGCAACGGGAAACCACAGCATTAAAGATCCAATGGATATCCCCAGGAAAACTCATCATGGCAGAGTTCAATGTCAAATTATCCGGAGTTTCAACTCCCCCACTCGGATCTCCGGGGGGGAGAGCCTTGAACAATGCCACAAGTAAATACAAAAATAATGCAACAATAGCAACTTGGAATGTAAGATCATTATACCAACCAGGCAAAGTAAATAATGTTATACAAGAAATGAAACGTCTAAAAATTAATATTTTGGGTGTAAGTGAAACAAGATGGCCTGACTCAGGAGAAATGACCATTGACAACATGAAAGTATATTACTCGGGAAATTCTGATAGCCAGCACAGGAATGGGGTAGGAATAATTTTAGATGAGTATGCTAGTAAATCTGTCAAAAGCATTTTACCAATCTCAGATAGAGTAATCAGTCTACATTTACAAACGAAACAAACAAATATTAATTTAATCCAAATCTATGCTCCAACAGCCGACAAAGACCAAGAAGAAATAGGAAAATTTTATGAAGAATTAACACAAGCAATAGGAACCTCAAAAAGCAGAGACATTATTATCATCATGGGAGATTTTAATGCCAAAATAGGTGAAGGAAGTGAAGATGATCTTATTGGACCTTTTGGTTTAGGAACAAGAAATGAAAGAGGAAATTTGCTGTCACAATTTTGCCAGGAAAACAATCTGTCTATTACAAACACATTTTTTAAACTCCCTAAACGAAGACTTTATACTTGGAAATCACCAAGAGACTGTAATGAAGAAGTTTGCAGAAATCAAATTGATTTCATACTTATAAACAAGAGGTACAAAAATTCTATTCATGGTGTGAAAACATATCCGGGAGCTGATATATTTTCTGATCATAACCTTTTAGTAGCAAAGTTCCATGTGAAACTGAAAGCCATACAAAAGAAACAAAAGAAGGACTATATAAATACAACTATTCTAAGAGACCCCTTGACTAAACAAAAGACTTCTGAAGAGATTAATAAGGAATTAGTTAGGATAAAGAATAATCAAACAGAAGATATTGATGGCAAATGGGAACTTATAAAAGACACATTAAATAATGCATGTAAAAACACAATGGTGACCAAACACGACAACATGAAAAAGAAGTGGATGACAGAGAAGATATTACAATTGATGTAACAAAGAAGAATACTTAAAAATAGAGATGAAAGTGAGTATAAAAGATTACATGCAGAAATACGGAAAGAAACACGGCGAGCAAAAGAAGAATGGTACAAGGAACAATGCTCTGAAATTGAGAGTTATGAAACAAGACATGATAGTTTCAACTTACACAAAAAAGTTAAAGAGTTAGCTGGACTTAATAAAAAGAAAAGTACAAGTTTATTGTTAGATAAAAATGATAAAATAATTCCTGATGTTAAAGGTAAACTGGACAGGTGGACAGAATATGTCAAAGAACTATTTGAAGACACAAGAAAAGATCAAAAATTTTATGATAACATGATTGGAGAACGAGGACCAAGCATATCGAAAGAAGAAATATTACATGTTATCAACAAATCGAAGACAGGAAAAGCCCCTGGACCGGATAAGATACCAAATGACATCCTGAAACTCATAGGAATAGACCATATAGATATATTTGTACAATTGTTTAATGATATTTATAATTCGGGAATTATTCCTAGGGATTGGTTGACATCTACCTTTGTTACATTACCCAAAAAGGCTAATGCCAAAACTTGTAATGATCACCGTACAATAAGCTTAATGAGTCACACCTTAAAGATATTTCTAAAAGTTATACACCAACGAATATACAAAAAAGTAGAAGAAGGTATAAGTGAAACACAATTCGGTTTTAGAAGTTCCCTCGGTACAAGAGAAGCATTGTTTGCTTTTAACATATTAGCGCAACGATGTATGGAGGTCAACCAGCCACTATATGTGTGCTTTCTGGATTATAATAAAGCATTTGACAAAGTTCGTCATGATCATCTCATAGAATTGTTAGAAAAGAAAACACTTGATAAGAAAGACATCCGCATTATATACAACCTCTACTACAATCAAACCGCAACCGTGAAGGTAGAAAATGAATTATCGAATGATATAGAAATAAAGAGGGGTGTGAGACAAGGTTGCGTTCTCTCACCCTTATTGTTTAATATGTATTCAGAAGACATAATCCAGGCAGCTCTATCAGATGAAATAGCTGGCATTAAAGTGAATGGGCTAAACATTAACAATGTTAGGTTTGCTGATGACACTGTACTACTAGCTGGAAACCTCAAAGATCTACAATTACTTCTTGACAAAGTCGCAGAAAAAAGTGAAGAATTTGGCTTGACTCTTAACGTAAGCAAGACTAAGTTCATGGTGATATCTAAAACACACCAACAAGAAAATCTTACAAGCAATAGGGAAAGAGTCGGTCAAGTACGTAAATTTAAATATCTCGGAACAATTGTAAATGAGGAGATTGAAAGCTCAGAAGAAATTAAATCGAGAATAGGACAGGCCAGAAGTATCTTTAATAAGATGAAAAATGCATTCTGTTCGAGAGACATTTGTTTAAACACAAAAATGAGGTTGCTAAGATGCTATGTATTCTCAAAATTATTATACGGAATGGAAGCGTGGACATTGAAAAAGAAGGACATGAACAGTTTAGAAGCTTTTGAACTGTGGGCATATAGAAGAATACTTAGAATTAGTTGGGTGTCGAGGATTACTAATCAAGATGTCCTAAGAAGAATGGGAAAGGAAAAAGAATTAATTAAAACTATTAAAGTAAGGAAGCTACAATATTTAGGCCATGTTATTAGGGGAGTAAATTACAAAATATTGCGAATAATACTAGAAGGGAAAATTTGTGGGAAGAGAACGAGGGGTAGAAGACGGACATCCTGGATTGACAATTTAAAAAATTGGTACAACTGTTCAACGTCAGAACTCCTTAGATCGGCCAAATCAAGATCAGAAATTGCCATGATGACAGCCAACCTTCTTAGAGGAGACGGCACATGAAGAAGAAGAAGAAGGTGTTCCAGTGCTGCTAACCATTGGGCGGAGTGGCAATCCTTCCTGTGGACTTTAGTTAGACAAAGGGAAATGTTTTGGGATGAAGTGTCTTCACCGTTGTCTTATCTGGGAATGTGTGCTGCAGAACCATGATGGTCTTGCTCTTCACTCATTTGGTAGGATCGTCTTTTATCTTTCTGTAGGCGTCGTCCGCAAATAGGTGGCACATCTTTTGTTTGTATACTTGATGGGGTACCATATAGAACAGTTCCCTTTTGTCTGCTGGGTGAACCACTGTCATAGAATGCTCTCAGAGCCATTCAGTGCCTTTCACTCTTGCTTGGAGGTGATTGCCTTCGGTGGAATAGCCATAGTAAGTGTGCTGTTTGTTTCACATCGTATAACCTCTGCAGCCACCTGCGGAAGTTCAGGAGCAACCTGTTCCACGTGCTGATGAATTCTGATGTTGATAGGATCGTCAGTGTCAGTACGAAATTCGGCTCCTTTTCTAGTGTAAATGAAGTAGCATCGTGAATTTTTTTCTCTGTACAATTGATTACAGTTCTCCGAGGTCCTTCTCGCGGTGTTTTGCCTGCAAGTGACCGACTGCCATGCTCTGTTGGCTTCAGACCAGCTGACTACTTGTACCCACTCTCATAAATCAGGGGAAACTTTCGACTCCTGCTGCAGGTGGAGCGTGAAGAATTTTCTTAAGGTCTCGTCGAGTCTGCGTCCAGTGTATTAAGTCCTCTCACTGACTGGGGCCAGGCAGGTTTTTCTGGTGATCCGGTTGGTGATGGGGATTCTGATGATTCGGTCTCCACGGCGTCTCAGCAGAAGAACACTGGAGGACAGAAGGCGCTCCTTCTTGTTCTAAGGTTTGTTAAGTTTTTTACTGTGCATCCCCTCTAATAACAACTCCTTGAAGATACCACACCAAATACACAAACAAAAATGTACATCTATTAGTGAACAGCCCCTACATGACAACTGAAGACGGCCGGCCGAAGTGGCCGTGCGGTTAAAGGCGCTGCAGTCTGGAACCGCAAGACCGCTACGGTCGCAGGTTCGAATCCTGCCTCGGGCATGGATGTTTGTGATGTCCTTAGGTTAGTTAGGTTTAACTAGTTCTAAGTTCTAGGGGACTAATGACCTCAGCAGTTGAGTCCCATAGTGCTCAGAGCCATTTGAACCATTTTTTGAACAACTGAAGACGGTCTTATCAACTGAGTGAAGAGGAGCATCTCTTACACACATTCCCAGATAAGAAGGCGGTGAGCAGACCTCGTCACGAATTCCTCTCCTGTGCTAACCTCTTCATCCCAGAGTAGCACTTGCAACCTACGCCCTCAATTATTTGCTTGACGTATTCCAATCTCTGTCTTCCGCTACAGTTTTTGCCTTCTACAGCTCCCTCTAGTATCACGGAAGCCATTCCCTCAAGTCTTAACAGATGTCCTACCATCCTGTCCCTTCTCCTTGTCCACATATTCCTTTCCTCTCCGATTTTGCGCAGAATCTCCTCATTCCTTACCTTATCAGTCCACCTAATTTTCAACATTCGCCTGTAGCACCACATTTCAAATGTATCGATTCTCTTCTGTTCCGGTTTTCCCACAGTCCATGTTTCACAATCATAGAATGCCGTGCTCCAGAGGTACATTCTCACAAATTTCTTCCTCAAATTAAGGCCGATGTTTGATATTAGTTGACTTCTCTTGTCCAGGAATGCCCTTTTTGCCATTGCTAATCTGTTTTTGATGTCCTCCTTGCTCCGACCGTCACTCGTTATTCTACTGCCTAGATAACAGAATTCCGTAACTTCATCTACTTCGTGACCATCAATCCTGATGTTAATTTTCTCACTGTTCTCATTTCTACTACTTCTCATTACCTTCGTCTTTCTTCGATTTACTCTCAGTCCTTACTCTATTCTCATTAGACTGTTCATTCCGTTCAGCAGATGATGTAATTCTTTTTCACTTTCACTGAGAACAGCAGTGTCATTAGCGAATCGTGTCACTGATATCCTTTCCCCTTGAATTTTTATTCCACTTCTCAACCTTTCTTTATTTCCATCATTGCTTCCTCGATGTACAGATTGAACAGTAGGGGCGAAAGGCTACATCCTTGTCTTACAACCTTTTTAATACGCGCAATTCGTTATTAGTCGTCCACTGTTATTATTCTCTCTTGGCTGTTGTACATATTGTATATGACCCGTCTCTCCCAATAGTTTACCCCTACTTTTTTCAGAATTTCGAACATCTTGCATCATTTTACATTGTCGAACGCTTTTTCCAGGTCGACAAATCCTATGAACGTGTCTTGATTTTTCTTTAGTCTTGCTTTCATTATTAACCGCAATGTCAGAATTGCCTCTTTCGTACCTTTTCCTTTCCTAAAGCCAAAGTGATCGTCATCTAGCGCATCCTCAGTTTTATTTTCCATTCTTCTGTCTATTATTCTTGTAACCAACTTGGGTGCATGAACTGTTAAGCTGATCGTGCGATAATTCTTGCACTTGTCAGCTCTTTCCGTCTTCGGAATTGTGTGGATGATGCTTTTCCGAAGATCAGATGTTATGTCGCCAGACTCATACATTCTACACACCAACGTGAATAATCGATTTGTTGCCACTTCCCCCAATGATTTTAGAAATTCTGGTGGAATGTTATCTATCACTTCTGCCTTATTTGATCTTAAGTCCTCCTAAGCTCTTTTAAATTCTGATTCTAATACTGGATCCCACATATCTTCTAAATCGACTCCTGTTTCCTCTTCTATCACATCAGACAAATCTTCCCCCTTATAGAGGCTTTAAATGTATTCTTTCCACCTATCCGCTCTCTCCTTTGCATTTAACAGTGGAGTTCCAGGTTGCACTGTTAATGTTTCACCATTGTTTTTAATGTCACCGAAGTTTGTTTTGACTTTCCTGTATGCTGAGTCTGTCCTTTGGACAATCATTTCTTTTTCGATGTCTTCACAATTTTCCTGCAGCCATTTCGTCTTAGCTTCCTTGCACTTACTATTTATTTTATTTTTTGCGACTTGTATTTCTGTGTTCCTGAGGTTCCAGGAACATTTTTGTACTTCTCCTTTCATCGATCAATTGAAGTATTTCTTCTGTTACACGTGATTTCTTCACAGTTACCTTCTTTGTACCTATGTTTTCCTTCCCAACTTCTGTGATGTCTCTTTTTAGAGATGTCCATTCCTCTTCAACTGTACTGCCTACTGAGCTATTCCTTATACTGTATCTATAGCCTTAGAGAACTTCAACCTATCTTGTCATTCCTTAGTACTTCTGTATCCCACTTCTTTGCGCATTGATTCTTCCTGACTAATGTCTTTAACTTCAGCCTACTCTTCATCATTACTATATTGTGATCTGAGTCTATATCTGTTCATGGGTACGCCTTACAATCCAGTATCTGATCGCAGAATCTCTGTCTGACCATTATGTAATCTAACTGGAATCTTTCCGTATCACGCGGCCTTTTCCAAGTACACCTCCTCCTCTTGTGATTCCTGAACAGAGTATTCGCTATTACTTGCTGAAACTTGTAACAGAACTCAATTAGTCTTTCTCCTCTCTCATTCCTCGTCCCAAGCCCATATTCTCCTGTAACCTTTTCTTCTACTCCTTCCCCTAGAACTGCATTCCAGTCTCCCATGACTATTAGATTTTCAGATCCCTTTACATACTGTATTACCCCTTCAATATCCTCATACACTTTATCTCTTCATCTTCAGCTTGCGCCGTCGGCATGTACACCTGAATGTGGTTCAAATGGTTCTGAGCACTATGGGACTTAACATCTGAGGTCATCAGTCCCCTAGAACTTAGAACTACTTAAACCTAACTAACCTAAGGACATCACACACATCCATGCTCGAGGCAGGATTCGAGCCTGCGACCGTAGCAGTCGCGCGGTTTCGGACTGAAGCACCTAGAACCGCTCGTTCACCGCGGCCGGCTACACCTGAATTATCGTTGTCGGTGTTGCTTTGCTATCGATTCTGATAAGAACAACCCCTTACTGAACTGTTCACAGTAACACACTCTCTGCCCTACCTCCATGTTCATAACGAATCCTACACCTGTTATACCATTTTCTGCTGCTGTTGATATTACCCTATACTCATCTGACCAGAAATTCTTGTCTTCTTTCCACTTCACTTCACTGACCCCTACTATATTTAGATTGAGCCTTTGCATTTCCCTTTTCAGATTTTCCAGTTTCCCAACCACGTTTAAACTTCTGACATTCCACGCCCCGACTCGTAGAAAGTTATCCTTTCGTTGATTATTCAATCTTTTTCACATGGTAACTTCCCCCTTGGCAGTCCCCTCCCGGAGATCCGAATGGGGGACTATTCCGGAATCTTTTGCCAATGGAGAGATCATCATGACACTTTTCAATTACAGGCATGTGTCCTGTGGATACACATTACGCGTCTTTAATGCAGTGGTTTCTATTGCCTTCTGCATCCTCAGGCCGTTGATCATTGCTGATTCTTCAGCCTTTAGGGGCAGTTTCCCACCCCTAGGACAAAAGAGTGCCCTGAACCTCTGTCCGTTCCTCCACCCTCTTTGATAAGGCCGCTGGCAAAATGAGGGGTGACTTCTTATGCCGGAAGTCTTCGGCTGCCAGTGCTGATTATTAATCAGAATTTAAGCATCGGCGAGATTCGAACCCGGGACCCAAGACTCTTTGATTACGAATCAAAGACGCTACCCCTAGACCACAGGTTCATAAACTTCACGTCCTACTTAAGGTCCACAAGAAACGAATGCCACACCACCAAATTGATAGCTACATTGGCGCACCATCATACGAATTAGCGAAACACCTGACAGCGATTCTCTCCCTCTTTGTTGGCGAATGTCAGTACTACATATGGAATTAGCAGCTTTTCATCCAGCAGCTCCATAATTTACAACTGAGACAAAAAGACCTCATGGTGAGCTTCGGCGTGGTATCTCTCTTTACAAAGCTACCCCTAAGAGACTCAACTACAAATCTGTATGTGTCGATTTACGGTAGACACCATGTCCTAGTGACCCATGTGGTTTTCGCGTGACGAGCACACCCAGAGAAGGAAGCTGATTAAGTCTTACAGGAGAAACGTTTGGACAAGTGCTAATGAAACCGATGGAAATTATTTTCAACAAACAGATGGAGTAGCGATGGTTAGTCAGTATGTTTATGGGGTCATTTGATGAAGAAACCCTTGAGTCGACAGTCTACAAGCCCTCGTATGTTTTTTTCATTCTGTAGAGGACAAATTCGTAATCTGGCCACAGGGGCGCCATCACCTACAAAACCTGAATTCATTGCACCACAGCATGAGATTCACTATGGAGCTAGAAGAAAATAATCAGCTTCCTTCTCTGGGTGTGCTCGTCACGCGAAAACCACATGGGTCACTAGGACATGGTGTCTACCGTAAATCGACACATACAGATTTGTAGTTGTATGGCCGTTCACAACGAGAAGATAACCTAATCACACAGAACACTAAATCTCGAACCATGACAATCAAGCAGCCGTATTGCAGCACCTACAGCCTGTGTTGAATAAGAATGGTTGTAGCAATCACCAGATACAAACATATCTTAACACTGAAGAAGCCGAGACCACAGCCTGCAGAGGACAAACAGTAACTTGTTATGACAGTGATTATCCCACACGCTGGGAACACATCAAAAAAAATCAGACGAATTCTCTGGAAACATAACATCAAGAGCGTTTCCGCCCACCACTCAAGACGAAAACTTTGTTGGGATCAGTAATGGATCAGCTAGGAATCCAGAAACCAAGAGTCTACTGCACCCATGCTAACGCAGGAGAATAGGTGTATACCAGGCCGGATTGTACAGAAGAGACTCATTGATCATAAACGCTACACAGACAACGAACAGCAGAACACTGCATTTCCCACGACCATGTCATGAATTACGACGGCACCAATTTGTTTTAGCAAGCCAACAACTCCTGAAAGAAGTTGTAGAGGTCCAACTTCATGGCGAACTACTAAATAAAGACAGTTCTTGGACCGAGCCCTGACGTCGCGCTTCACTGCACCAATGCACCAGGCCCACGCCTTGAGCTGGATGACTATTGGCTGCGGACGGGAGAGGGGGTATATAACGTTGGTGCCCAGCCTTTCTGCAGCCGCTTCCTTCTACCAGAAAACCTGCAACTCTCCCAATCACCTAATCCTTTCCCTGGGCACCCGTGTCCACCGTCTGGCCACCACCCACTGGCCTGACCTCCTCTTCCGTCCCCCTATGATTCCCTATCCGCTAGTCACTTTCATGTCACTTCATCTTTTCCTTATCATCGCTTCATTTCATTACCACGTCATGCCATCCATCCTCCACCCCACTCACCACCCCTCACACCACCCCCGCCACCCTCACGCCCTCCCCCAATGTCGGCCTAATCCTTAGAGGCCCTTCCCATTTCTCTTCTCCGTCTGTCACTCTCTGACTTCTTTCTCTTTCCCCCCCCCCCCCCCCCCCCCACTTCATCCCCTCATGACTGTCTGCCATCGGCGTCGCCGACGCCGCCACGAAGATGAGGCCAGGACGATGGCCATTCGTTTTAATTCATCTCTTACTGTCCCTCCTCCTTTCCTTTACTCTGTCATTTACCTGTAAACTACCGGCTAGTCAATGGGCCGTTCGTTTTCCTCACTCTCTCACTGTCCATTTTACTGTCCTTTCATCTGTCATTACTAAATAATATGCCGGCCAGCCAATTGGGCCGTTCGCTTTCCTCCTTCTTCTACTATCCCTCTAACTATTCTTTCATCTTAAAAAAAAAAAAAAAAAAACAACACCAGCACACCATCAAGTAAACTCCAGCCCCCCCCCCTCCCCCCCCCCGATGAAGTTCCCCACTCAACCCACCAAGATTGAAGGTGAAGCGTCCCAGCAGCGCTAGTACTTCACATTATGCCCAGGTTTAAAACCTCTTCTTGTGCCAGCGAAAATAGTCATTCGGGCGATAGTTCTCGTTCAGAACACATCTCCACTGCTGTCGCTCTCTAAGAAAAAGCCAAATTTTTGTTCCCAGTGTTAGGGCGTACTAAAGCTAGGCTTAGGAGACTGGACGGCCAGACTTAGGGATTGATAATTAGGGAAACCCACAGGCCAGGGCCTGTCTCGGGGCAGTCAGCCCACATTTGTTGTGGATAAGGCACAGGATTTAGGGCCAGAACTAGAAAAAATGAATAGGTTTTGAAGGCTGCTGAACCAACCCATCTACACCATGCAGAATCAACGGCCTACACGCCAAAAAAAAAAAGAAAACCCATAGATCTGCCACAACCACACTGAATCCCAACGATCACCAACCGATCCGCAACAATCTCAGCAACCTTACCAATCTCAGTCCCACATACAGCCAAACCAACGGATTTTCTCTCCCGAAACGGAATCTCTTGAACTACATGACGACGAAGGTTTTCATAACTTACGCTGTAGGTAAAACTCGAGACGAAATTCCACTGCGTTCACTGAATCCGATGAGAAACCAGCAAATTTTAATTTGAACATCCAAACAAAAATTTCTATCATCGAAAATCTTGACCCCCATTGAAAGCGCTTCACCGTTTCATACGACACTAAAACAATTCACTCTTGCACAATTTGTGACTGATGTGAGTTTCAGAAGCAATAGTGTCAAACTTACCATTTACCAAACTGACTGAGACTAAAATCAGAAAAACAATTGGCACCACTTACAGACCAGAAGCAACTACAAAGACAATAAACCCACACAATAAAATACAATCTGATTTGAAACCACATGGACCCTCCCAAAGTACCGTCATTACTAATGTCGATCACGACGTTACATATAACACTATTTGTATTTGGTTCATCTAAATTTTTATAAATTTTTGCTTTATAATTTTCGCATATTGGTACTATATTTCCTGTATATGTAAAGTAAAGTGTACTATACTTGTAGTTGAAGTTCTTTGAATTATATGTGAGTAATGTATGTAAAATACTATGTAAACTGTTTATTACGTTAAATAATTTTATGATGACACTTTGTATTTAAAATATTTGTGTATATAAACTGTTCATATTGATGTAAATTTGACAATTGTAAGAAATGGTCACGCTTAGGAACAGTGTAAGAAACAGGTGTTGTGTGAAAGCCAGAGTGCTTTTGTTTGAAACGAAAGTGGCTCTTGAGACTGGAAAATGTGGCAAGGGCGAATTGGCGCGCTAGCTAGAGCAAGCGCGGGAAGTGAGCCACACAGTCTGTAGGCAGTAGTGATTGGGGCAACACCTTTGTGAAGCAGGAGAAGCTTTGCTTGCAAAGTTGCACAAAAATGCCTCGGATGAAGACTGCAAACGGCTTACGGCATAGATGCGGTGGGCTACTATATGTAAAATTGAACGACGCCAAGAAGAGAAATTCAGCCCATATATTTGCAGGCCGTACTGTGGGTTGTGTAGCCATCATAACTGTTCGCCACACCCAAGCCTGCAGCCACCAGATAAGATTTTTTTTGTATTTTACTTCTGTACATCATGAACCATTAATTTAAACTGTTTTTATTTTTTAGTGAATAATCGTTCTTGATCTTCAAGAAACTGGTTCACTCTGTTATTTCATCCTAATCGTACACCTACATAGGTTTCCTTCCAGGTGTTTGATTAATCCGAGTATCCTGTTTTATAGACATATGAAGTGTCAAGTTAATATAAAGAGGCACCATTAACCTTTTTTTTTTTTTTGCCGGCCGGAGTGGCTGAGTGGTTCTAGGCGCTACAGTCTGGAACCGCGTGACCGCTACGGTCGCAGGTTCGAATCCTCTGCCTCGGGCATGGATGTGTGTGACGTCCTTAGGTTAGTTAGGTTTAAATAGTTCTAAGTTCTAGGGTACTGATGACGACAGCAGTTAAGTCCCATAGTGCTCAGAGCCATTTGAACCATTTTTTAACATTGTTTTTGTGGAAATAATGAGAAAGTTTTCTTAATTACTGCAAAGTGTCATAGTAAAATTTTCCTTGCATAAAATTCAATCAGAGTGAAGCTAAGTTACTAGAATCTGTTAAATGACTATACAGCGTTAGTTCAAAGAATAATAGCTATTGAAATTAAATTCCAGTGAGAAAGAGGTTTTCTTGAAGTGAAATATTCAGTATAAAAATGTGTCTCTTAGTATCTAAGTATTTTAGTATTTAAGTTTATTGACTATGGAAAGTGCTTTTCTAAATGTCCCCCCTGGCCAAATTTTTTTAGGTTCCTACTGATTTTTTTTCTCTTTTCAAAACGTAATGTTTAAGGGTGTGGTAGGCAAAACAATTTCAGTGTCTGCAGCAATGTTGTTTACGGGGAGTAAAATTTATTTGAAGAAACAACTTAAACAGTAGCAAGAAAGTAAGCAAAATTCATACTTGTGCTTTTCCAATACTTCACTGTTTCATTGCTAGTATAGGCTGGCGCTCATACGTACGTGTTTTAAACCACTAAATGAACTTGGAACTGAGTTGTCGTAGCTTCAATATAATACTATTCATACTGCGTTTCCTTCTAACCGCTGGGTAAGCCCTAAGGAAAAGAATTTAACAGTCTGATTCGCTGCTCCATTAGACACAACACAAGGTCAAATCCGGTAAAAAGGGTAACTGTATTGATTAGCTTTTCTTATTAACAGGACTTTCTTCCCACAGTGTACTTTATTTGGAAACTGAAGTACATTTTCATAAGAGGGTATTACATGGCAAGATAGAGACATGGTTTTCTATTATTTAGGTAAAAGTTCACTAAATGACAATGGAAGTGGTAGGGTTATACACTAACAAGGAGATCGATGAGGAACTCAAGATACAGGAATACCAATTAAAAAAATTAACACCCATGTACTCGATAGATCAAAAAACTACGTGTCATCTCTGATCACAGTGAAACCATAGACAAACTTTTTGCGCACCACTTTACGATGCACTGCGTATTACATAAAGTCGAACCATCCAACTCGCTACCTCCGCAACCCACACAGTGTAAAAAATGCAACAGTTTTCAGCACACCTTCGAAAACTGCCGCAACGAACCCCAATGTGGGAAATGTAACGTACTATATCAGATTTTCAACTGCAAAGTTGATTCAAAAAAGGAAACACCTACCAGCAGCAATTGCAGTGGTACAGTTGTACCGATCTAAATTGCTCAGAAAGGCCAAAGCAACCCATCTCCGCCAACAGAACAGAGAAAATCAAGTGTACTGATGAACCAACTTACCCCACGCAGGATTGTCAAGCACTGGAAATTTTCTGTGTGCATTCACCAGTGCACTGCTCAACATTCTTCCGGATAGCAGATCCCTCATTTCTGACGTTAAAAACGACTTCCATAAAGTTTCTCTGGCGTGATATGGAAATTACGCACCCCTGGGAAAACATGTACATCTTGCGCCATAGGGTCGTTGGGTTTCGGGGTCCGCTGAATATGTTTGGAGTCCACTAGATGCAGCTGGCGGCTACACAGGCAGCATGGGCTGTCTGGCGTGGACTGGGCGGTTTTTTAGGTTAAGGGGTCTCGGTAAAAAACAAGAAGGGCATCATCTACATAGGGTGCAGACCGAACGTAGGAAGAACGTAGATACAGGAACCACCGGTATAACAGTTGTAAATTGTCGTAGCTGTGTTGGGAAAATACCAGAGCTCCAAGCGCTAATAGAGAGCATTGATACTCAAATCGTCATAGGAACTGAAAGCTGGCTAAAGCCGGAGATAAGCTCAGCCTAATTTTTTACAAAAAATCTAAATATAGTTGGCGGTGGCGAGTTTGTTGCAGACAGAAGTATCTTATCTTGCCGCGAATTTGAAGTAGATAGTTCCTGTGAGTTAGTATGGGCAGAGGTCATTCTTTGCAACCGGAATAAAATAATAATTGGATCCTTTTACCGACCTCCCAATTCAGTGATACAATTGCTGAAAGGTTTAAAGAAAACTTGAGTTTAATTTCAAACACATGCTCGACTCATATAATTATAGCTGGTGGTTACTTTATTTATCCTCGATATGTTGGCGAAAATACATGTTTAAATCCGGAGATACGCATAAAACATCATCCAAAATTGTGCTGGATGCAGTTTGTGAAAATTATTTAGAGCAGTTAGTTCATGAGCCCATGCGAATAGAAACGGTTGTGAAAACACACTTCTACTCTTGGCAACAACTAATCCTGAGCTAATAACAAGTACCAAATTGGATACAGGGATTAGTGAACACAGGGTTGTCGTAGCGAGATTGAATATTGTAACCCCCAAATCCTCCAAAAACAAACGAAAAATATACCTCTTCAAAAAAGCAGATAAAAATTCACTTGACGCCTTCCTGAGAGACAATCTCCACTCCTTCCAAATTAAAAATGTAACTGTAGACCAGATGTGGCTTGAATTTTTTTTAAAAATGTATCGGCAGCAGTTGAGAGACTTACTAACTAACTCCGTCTACAGGCCGCAAGCGACCCATCGGGACCATCCGACCGCCGTATCATCCTCAGGTGAGGATGCGGATAGGAGGGGCATGGGGTCAGCACACCGCTCTCCCGGTCGTTATGACGGTTTTCTTTGACCGGAGCCGCTACTAGTCGGTCGAGTAGCTCCTCAATTGGCATCACGAGGCTGAGTGCACCCCGAAAAATGGCAACAGCACGTGGCGGCGGGATGGTGACCCATCCAAGCGCCGGCCACGCCCGACAGCGCTTAACTTCGGTGATCTCACGGGAACCGGTGTATCCACTGTGGCAAGGCCGTTGCCTAGTTGAGAGACTTACACCAAATAAATTAACAGACGACGGAGCTGATCCTCCTTGCTACAAAAACGGGTCAGAACACTGTTGCACAAACAACGAAAAAAATATGACAAATTTAAAGAGACGCAAAATCCCCAAGATTGGCCGTCTTTTACAGAAGCTCGAAATTTAGCGCGGACTTCAATGCGGGATGCTTATAAACAACGAAACTTTGTCTCGAAACCTGCCAGAAAATCCAAAGAGATTCTGGTTGTATGTGAAGTTTGTTAGCGGCAAGACACAATCAATGCCTTTTCTCTGCGCGATAGCAATGGAGATACTATCGAAGACAGTGCTGCCAAAGCACAGGTACTAAACACAGCCTTCCGGAATTCCTTCACAAAAGAAGACGAAGTAAATATTCCAGAATTCGAATCAAGAACAGCTACTAACACGAGTAACGTAAATATCCTCGGAGTAGCGAAGCAACTTAAATCACTTAAATCACGGTCTACTGACACACAGTCAACATGGGTTTAGGAAACATCGTTCTTGTGGAACAAAATGAGCTTTTTATTCGTATGAGGTGCTGGGTACTATTGACAAGGGATTTCAGATTGATACCGTATTTCTGGATTTGCAGAAGGCTTTTGACACTGTACCACACAAGCGGCTTGTAGTGAAATTGCGTGCTTATGAAATATCATCTCAGTTATGTGACTGGATTCGCGATTTCCTGTCAGAGAGGTCACATTTCGTAGCAACTGACGAAAAGTCATCGAGAAAAACAGATGAGATTTCTGGCCTTCCCCAAGTTAGTGTTATAGCCCCTTTGCTGCTCCTTATCTATATAAACGATTTAGAAGTCAATATGAGCAGACGTCTTACGTTTTTTGCAGATGATGCTGTCGTTTATCGACTCGTTAAGTCATCAGAAGATCAAAACAAATTGCAAAACGATCTAGAAAAGATATCTGTATGATGCAAGAATTGGCAATTGACCCCAAATAATGAAAAACTGTGAGGTCATCCACATGAGTGTGGTATCGATAGCAACGATGGCACGGAATAGTTTCTCAGGTTGGCACTACGAGAGACACAGACGACAGCGCCCTCTAGCTAGTGCTGTCGAGGTCTACGAGCTCCGCAACTGCCTCTGGCCATTTCATCAGGTGCAGCCAGCCAGGACACTTCGCTTCAGCATCGCACCTACGTACAAAGTTATGTAATCGTTTATCACCTTGTTTTTGCACCAGTAAACCATTTTCTTGCAGTACCGATTTGTATTACCTTTTCCCGTTCCTACCCACGCGCCTCCCTGGCGGGATACAAAAATGAGTGCTAAAAGGAATCCGTTAACCTTCGATTACACGATAAATCAGTCAAATATAAAGGCCGTAAATTCAACTAAATACCTAGGTATTACAATTACGAACAACTTAAATTGGAAGGAACAAATAGAAAATGTTGTGGGGAAGGCTAACCAAAGACTGCGTTTTATTGGCAGGACACTTAGAAAATGTAACAGATCTACTAAGGAGACCGCCTACACTACGCTTGTCCGTTCTCTTTTAGAATATTACAACACCGTGTCGAATCCTTGCCGGATAATATTCAAATAAAGGCAGCACGTTTTGTATTATCGTGAACTCGGTCTTCCAGCCGGGTGGCGTTTGAAGACTCCGCCACCCGGCTGGAAGCCCGAGAACTCTTCACCAGCTATGTACGCCGGGAAAGTTTATGGACGACGTGATTCACCAACCACTCTGAGGAATCTACGCCGAATCGCAGTTGATCTCTCATCCAATTTTCTGTACAGGTTACGGAACTCTCAGAACCTAGGTGATGCAAAACTTTTTTTGATGTGTGTATATACAGCGGACATCTCAAGACCTTGCAGATGGAATGAAGACAT
This sequence comes from Schistocerca nitens, assembly GCF_023898315.1. Classification (NCBI taxonomy): domain Eukaryota; kingdom Metazoa; phylum Arthropoda; class Insecta; order Orthoptera; family Acrididae; genus Schistocerca; species Schistocerca nitens. The sequence continues at coordinate 805,556,704 of NC_064614.1, forward strand.
AGCTCAGTATGAAGATGACACCACTTCGTGGTGTCATGCATCCACCTGCATTGCAATCAATGAAATAGAGTTCAATATAAACATCATTTCCGCCATTTCTACTGCTCATGAAAACCACACATTGCATGTTGTACCACCATACAGCGAGACCTTCAGAGGAGGTGGTCCAGATTGCTGTACACACCAATACCTCTAATACGCAGTAGCTTGTCCTCTTGCATTGAAGCATACCTGTATTCACCGTGGCATACTACTCACAAGTTCATGAAGGCACTGTTGGTCCAGTTTGTCCCACTCCTCAACTGCGATTCGGCGTAGATCCCTCAGAGTGGTTGGTGGGTCACTCGTCCATAAACAGCCCTTTTCAATCTACCCCAGGCTTGTTCGACAGGGTTCATGTCCGGAGAACATGCTGGCCACCTAGTCGAGGGATGTCGTTATCCTGAAGGAAGTCACTCACAAGATATGCACGATGGGGGCGCAACTTGTCGTCCATGAAGACGAATGACTCGCCATTACGCTGCCAATATGGTTGCACTGTCGGTTGGAGGATGGCATTCACGTATCGTACAGCCATTATGGCACCCTCCATGACCACCAGCGGCATGCATCGGCCCCACATAACGCCAACCCCAAACAGCAGGGAAGCTCCACCTTGCTGCACTCGCTGGACAGCGTGTCTAAGACGTTCAGCCTGACCAAGTTGCCTCCAAATACGTCTTCAACGATTATCTGGTTGAAGGCATATGCGACACTCATATATGAAGAGAACGTGATGCCAATACTGAGCGGTCCGTTCGGCATGTTGTTGGGCCCATCTGTACCGTGCTGCATGGTATCGTGGTTGCGAAGATGGACCTCCCCATCGGGAGTAAAGTTGCGCATCATGCAGCCTATAGCACACAGTTTGAGTCGTAACGCTTCGTCCTGTGGCTGCACGAAAAGCGTTATTCAATATGGTGGCGTTGCTGTCTGCGTTCCTCCGGGCCATAATCCGTAGGTAGCGGTCATCCACTGCAGTAGTAGCCCTTGGGCGGCCTGAGCGAGGCATGCCATCGACAGTTCCTGTCTTTCTGTATCTCCTCCATTTCCGAACAACAACGCATTGGTTCACTCCGAGACGCCTAGACACTTCCCTCCTGGCACAAAGTAACAATGCGGACGCGATCGAACCGCGGTATTGACCGTCTAGGCAAGGTTGAACTTCAGACAACACGAGTCGTGTACCTCTTTTCTGGTGGAATGACTGGAACTGATCGGCTGTCAGACCCCCTCCGTGTAACAGGCGCTGCTCATGCATGGTTGTTTACTTGTTTGGTCGAGTTTAGTGACATCTCTGAACAGTCAAAGGGACTGTGTCTGTGATACAATGTCCACAGTGAACGTCTATCTTCAGGAGTTGTAAGAGCCGGGGTGATGAAAAACTTTTTTTGATGTGTGTAGAGTCTTACTCTGTAAAAGTGATTCAAAAGACTGCTAGTCCGCTGCAAAGGACTTAATTTATTATTTTCTCATTCTATGGATACATGAGCATACTGTTACACAATAGAATTGTATTAAGGAGAAACATAAAATGTTCTGAAAATCTTCTTCGGCCAGCATCAAGGCAGTGCAAACCATGCCAACGCCCCGCTTCGCAATCAAAACGACAAATTGCTAGAAAGCCGACATTTGCGAAAGCAGAACAAATCCGGAAGAGGATGCCCGACTTCGCATGAGCGAGAAGCTTGAATCGTAAACTCAGCAACATGACCTCAGCGAGGAGAAGACGTCTCGGCATTGTAACAGCACACTTTGATTTCGTAAGAGAGAGTAACAGTACACAATGACACCTATCAGCCTGCTGATGCTGATATTGTGGGAGAGCAAAAAGCTGAAGCCTTGAAAGCCACTCTTACGAAACAGAGGGGTTGTGATACCGCCGGAAAGAAGGCCACATTCAGTCATTGCAGTTGAAAGGTGGCTACACTGAGTCACAGCGCCAGAGATTGCGCCAAAGATTATTATTCCGCCACCTCCACTGGCGCAATAGTAGTTCAGAGGATGCCAAGGGCGGTCGTTGTTCTGTTGGGTGAGAGAGTAGACGATCTGAGTGTTGACTGAAATGTTGTACTGTTCGGTTGGTGTAATGTATAGATGGAACAAGATGCAATTGTCAGAATATTTTTGAGAAAGGAGATGGGCTTTGGATTTATGATGCTGGTGTAATGGAATATTTTCGTCTACACTCCTGGAAATTGAAATAAGAACACCGTGAATTCATTGTCCCAGGAAGGGGAAACTTTATTGACACATTCCTGGGGTCAGATACATCACATGATCACACTGACAGAACCACAGGCACATAGACACAGGCAACAGAGCATGCACAATGTCGGCACTAGTACAGTGTATATCCACCTTTGCAGCAATGCAGGCTGCTATTCTCCCATGGAGACGATCGTAGAGATGCTGGATGTAGTCCTGTGGAACGGCTTGCCATGCCATTTCCACCTGGCGCCTCAGTTGGACCAGCGTTCGTGCTGGACGTGCAGACCGCGTGAGACGACGCTTCATCCAGTCCCAAACATGCTCAATGGGGGACAGATCCGGAGATCTTGCTGGCCAGGGTAGTTGACTTACACCTTCTAGAGCACGTTGGGTGGCACGGGATACATGCGGACGTGCATTGGCCTGTTGGAACAGCAAGTTCCCTTGCCGGTCTAGGAATGGTAGAACGATGGGTTCGATGACGGTTTGGATGTACCGTGCACTATTCAGTGTCCCCTCGACGATCACCAGTGGTGTACGGCCAGTGTAGGAGATCGCTCCCGACACCATGATGCCGGGTGTTGGCCCTGTGTGCCTCGGTCGTATGCAGTCCTGATTGTGGCGCTCACCTGCACGGCGCCAAACACGCATACGACCATCATTGGCACCAAGGCAGAAGCGACTCTCATCGCTGAAGACGACACGTCTCCATTCGTCCCTCCATTCATGGAGACGGTTGCGAATGGTCCTCGCCGATACCCCAGGAGCAACAGTGTCCCTAATTTGCTGGGAAGTGGCGGTGCGGTCCCCTACGGCACTGCGTAGGATCCTACGGTCTTGGCGTGCATCCGTGCGTCGCTGCGGTCCGGTCCCAGGTCGACGGGCACATGCACCTTCCGCCGACCACTGGCGACAACATCGATGTACTGTGGAGACCTCACGCCCCACGTGTTGAGCAATTCGGCGGTACGTCCACCCGGCCTCCCGCATGCCCACTATACGCCCTCGCTCAAAGTCCGTCAACTGCACATACGGTTCACGTCCACGCTGTCGCGGCATGCTACCAGTGTTAAAGACTGCGATGGAGCTCCGTATGCCACGGCAAACTGGCTGACACTGACGGCGGCGGTGCACAAATGCTGCGCAGCTAGCGCCATTCGACGGCCAACACCGCGGTTCCTGGTGTGTCCGCTGTGCCGTGCGTGTGATCATTGCTTGTACAGCCCTCTCGCAGTGTCCGGAGCAAGTATGGTGGGTCTGACACACCGGTGTCAATGTGTTCTTTTTTCCTGGAAATGGAAAAAAGAACACATTGACACCGGTGTGTCAGACCCACCATACTTGCTCCGGACACTGCGAGAGGGCTGTACAAGCAATGATCACACGCACGGCACAGCGGACACACCAGGAACCGCGGTGTTGGCCGTCGAATGGCGCTAGCTGCGCAGCATTTGTGCACCGCCGCCGTCAGTGTCAGCCAGTTTGCCGTGGCATACGGAGCTCCATCGCAGTCTTTAACACTGGTAGCATGCCGCGACAGCGTGGACGTGAACCGTATGTGCAGTTGACGGACTTTGAGCGAGGGCGTATAGTGGGCATGCGGGAGGCCGGGTGGACGTACCGCCGAATTGCTCAACACGTGGGGCGTGAGGTCTCCACAGTATATCGATGTTGTCACCAGTGGTCGGCGGAAGGTGCACGTGCCCGTCGACCTGGGACCGGACCGCAGCGACGCACGGATGCACGCCAAGACCGTAGGATCCTACGCAATGCCGTAGGGGACCGCACCGCCACTTCCCAGCAAATTAGGGACACTGTTGCTCCTGGGGTATCGGCGAGGACCATTCGCAACCGTCTCCATGAAGCTGGGCTACGGTCCCGCACACCGTTAGGCCGTCTTCCGCTCACGCCCCAACATCGTGCAGCCCGCCTCCAGTGGTGTCGCGACAGGCGTGAATGGAGGGACGAATGGAGACGTGTCGTCTTCAGCGATGAGAGTCGCTTCTGCCTTGGTGCCAATGATGGTCGTATGCGTGTTTGGCGCCGTGCGGGTGAGCGCCACAATCTGGACTGCATACGACCGAGGCACACAGGGCCAACACCCGGCATCATGGTGTGGGGAGCGATCTCCTACACTGGCCGTACACCACTGGTGATCGTCGAGGGGACACTGAATAGTGCACGGTACATCCAAACCGTCATCGAACTCATCGTTCTACCATTCCTAGACCGGCAAGGGAACTTGCTGTTCCAACAGGACAATGCACGTCCGCATGTATTCCGTGCCACCCAACGTGCTCTAGAAGGTGTAAGTCAACTACCCTGGCCAGCAAGATCTCCGGATCTGTCCCCCATTGAGCATGTTTGGGACTGGATGAAGCGTCGTCTCACGTGGTCTGCACGTCCAGCACGAACGCTGGTCCAACTGAGGCGCCAGGTGGAAATGGCATGGCAAGCCGTTCCACAGGACTACATCCAGCATCTCTACGATCGTCTCCATGGGAGAATAGCAGCCTGCATTGCTGCGAAAGGTGGATATACACTGTACTAGTGCCGACATTGTGCATGCTCTGTTGCCTGTGTCTATGTGCCTGTGGTGCTGTCAGTGTGATCATGTGATGTATCTGACCCCAGGAATGTGTCAATAAAGTTTCCCCTTCCTGGGACAATGAATTCACGGTGTTCTTATTTCAATTTCCAGGAGTGTATAATGAGAATGAGACGAATGGAAAAACTGGTAGAAGCGGACCTCGGGGAAGATCAGTTTGGATTCCGTAGAAATGTTGGAACACGTGAGGCAATACTAACCTTACGACTTATCTTAGAAGAAAGATTAAGAAAAGGCAAACCTACGTTTCTAGCATTTGCAGACTTAGAGAAAGCTTTTGACAATGTTAACTGGAATACTCTCTTTCAAATTCTGAAGGTGGCAGTGGTAAAATACAGGGAGCGAAAGGCTATTTACAATTTGTACAGAAACCAGGTGGCAGTTATAAGAGTCGAGGGGCATGAAAGGGAAGCAGTGGTTGGGAAAGGAGTGAGACAGGGTTGTAGCCTCTCCCCGATGTTATTCAATCTGTATATTGAGCAATCAGTAAAGGAAACAAAAGAAAAATTTGGAGTAGGTATTAAAATTCATGGAGAAGAAGTAAAAACTTTGAGGTTCGCCGATGACATTGTAATTCTGTCAGAGACAGCAAAGGACTTGGAAGAGCAGTTGAACGGAATGGACAGTGTCTTGAAAGGAGGATATAAGATGAACATCGACAAAAGCAAAACGAGGATAATGGAATGTAGTCAAATTAAATCGGGTGATGCTGAGGGAATTAAATTAGGAAGTGAGACACTCAAAGTAGTAAAGGAGTTTTGCTATTTAGGGAGTAAAACAACTGATGATGGTCGAAGTAGAAAGGATATTAAATGTAGACTGGCAATGGCAAGCAAATCGTTTCTGAAGAAGAGAAATTTGTTAACATTGAGTATAGATTTAAGTGTCAGGAAGTCGTTTCTGAAAGTATTTGTATGGAGTGTAGCCATGTATGGAAGTGAAACATGGACGATAACCAGTTTGGACAAGAAGAGAATAGCTTTCGAAATGTGGTGCTACAGAAGAATGCTGAAGATAAGGTGGGTAGATCACGTAACTAATGAGGAGGTATTGAATAGGATTGGGGAGAAGAGAAGTTTGTGGCACAACTTGACTAGAAGAAGGGATCGGTTGGTAGGACATGTTTTGAGGCATCAAGGGATCACAAATTTAGCATTGGAGGGCAGCGTGGAGGGTAAAAATCGTAGAGGGAGACCAAGAGATGTATACACTTATCAGATTCAGAAGGATGTAGGTTGCAGTAGGTACTGGGAGATGAAGAAGCTTGCACAGGATAGAGTAGCATGGAGAGCTGCATCAAACCAGTCTCAGGACTGAAGACCACAACAACAACATATAATGAGGTAAAAAGGTATTACAGTTTTCTTTAATAACAATGCCTCTTGCTCACAAGTACAGTCAACAAAGCATCTTCCTCGTGTTCATTTATTAGACTTGTAATTCTGGTTTCTATGTGCAGTTATAGTATTTCTGGTTTTTCAATTAGTTCATTGTAAATGGTGTTTAAAATATTTTGTCGTATTGAGAAAGAACCGAGCCAGATCCATGTATGTTGAGTCACACTACCACACACAGAACAGTTACACTTGTGCTTTGTTGTTTGGTTCAAATCGCTCTGAGCACTATGGGACTTAACATCTATGGTCATCAGTCCCCTAGAACGTAGAACTACTTAAACCTAAGGACATCACACACATCCATGCCCGAGGCAGGATTCGAACCTGCGACCGTAGCAGTCGCGCAGCTCCGGACTGAGCGCCTAGAACCGCTAGACCACCGCGGCCGGCCTTTGTTGTTTCGTTGCTTTTATTGTTAGTTGCAGGGGACTTAATTAATCAGTTGTGTTAACGGAAATTCCTTGTCATTCTTAATTTTTATTTCATGCAGTCAGATTGCGTGCTAATAATAGTCAGGGCCAACTGCTTAGGAGACTTCGTAACCGGTCACAGCTAGTAAAATTATTGCATTTATTCATTAATGTTAGTCTTTTCTTTTTGATTAAGCCCATATGCACAGTGCTGACATAAAGTCACTGTCTCGAACCATTAGTAATTAAAACTGGCCAAGATGACTTCCGCCTCTGAGACTGCTACCTGTATGGTCTACCATACTCGGTCATGTGTCCTGCCGACTTTGCAATCGCCAGGAGACTTCTACTCACAGGTTATTGAGCTGAACTGATGTTGCTTGCTGCTCTGGCCACCTGTACAGTATTTTGGAGCTGCGCTAGCGGCTGCTGCTCCAGGCTGGTACCTGTAAACAGTCATCGATATCCCTGATTTCCCTTAGTGGAAAGCTATGCTGTGGACCATCTCCACAACATGCAGAGTTACTGAGAGATTACCCGAGCACATCGACTTCAACGAGAGTGCTCCAGTAAAACGCAGTCTCTGTCCCAGACTGTCATGCCTGTCGTATGTGCTATGTCACTCGGCCATGACCTGCCTGACACCATGATTACGTGAGCTGGAGGCCGAGGACGACGTCCGCTGGAGTCTGCTGATACAGCGTTAGCAAGTACCGAGTCTTTTCGCTGAACTGGCGGTGGCCTGGGCGCTCACGAAAGGAGAATATATGATTGTAAATTTTAATGAAATAAATTCTTATTTCGCGCCTCTGCACTCCATGCTCTGTCATTCTGACACCTGTAGAGGTCTCAACTCAGTTTTATACAAGACTGGCGCCAGAACTGTTTTTGGTAGCAGAGCTACGCTGTAACAGAACCACGTCTGCAGCACCACTGCTGTCATCATTAGCGTTTTCATCCTGATGCAATGCAGTAGGGTGAGTGAGCATTTTTTTTGGGTTGGCCTTTCTGACAGTATTTTTGTTTGTGGCCATGTTAAAGCGCAGGAACATCCACTCTGAGACTGTCATTTGTGAAACTACTGGAGCCTGCAGACTTATCATTGTGTAGGGGAAATACCAGAGAAATGTAGTCGACGCCAATGAGTTGCAAATTTTGTAATTTATCAGGCCATGAGTTGCCATGCACTAGGTCAGTTCAGTTACATGTGATATTTGTAGAAGGTGTGGACACATGGTGCAGGACTGTTCAGAGTCACGTTGGATTATGATCTGACGTGGGAATTAATTTGAAGTACTGTTGCTCGTAGTATAAATATAGCTTCCGCACATTTTTCTTTGGTAACGGCAGTAACAGAACCCACAAAATGGTGGAAACATGTTCTGCTGCTGTGGGTGAAATTGTCATTGCTATAACGGAGCGAGTGCAAATGTGTGAAAAGGAAAATGAAAATCTATGCAAGCAAGTTTAAACGTTACAAGGTACGGCACAGCAAAATCAGGAGATGCTAAGACAGTGTTCAGCGCATCCCGCCCTCCTCTCTGTTCGTCAGCAGCAAATTTGATAACCGTCTTTTTCCCGAAAAACAACGGAGGGTGTCACTGTGTTCATTAGAAATGTATTAGCCATCGCTGAGTTGTGCAATAGAACGAATCAAACGTGTTTGCATATTGTTAACTTACGGTTAATGGGTGAAGCTAAAGCATACGTAATGTATCATGAGGTACTTAGCTAGGCACAATCGTTCCAGAAGCTAGCTGATGATTTGCACAGCACTACCAGAGGCAAAACTGCGCGACAAGTTTTGTGAGGAAGTGAATAGTTTAGTGCAGAAAACGATTGAATCTGTGGATTTTTTTTTTATAGAATCCTAAGATCAATGCACAAACATATGAGCTTCTGATCAAGAGCAAGAGCTGATACAGTCGCCTTACATGAAGCTGAAAATAGGGCTCTCAATGTTTTTGTAAAGTGTATGTCACCCAGAGTCAGGACGGAGAATCCATCTGACCTAGCAGGAGCTGTTACTATCACCGCACAATTGGAGGTAACAGATAATGCTGTGAATGTTAAGCGCTACAGATGTGGACATAAGGACCATCTGCAGAAGCAATGTCGCCAACCAGATTGTTATCAGTGTGGTCAAGTCGTTCGTAAGGTGTGAGTTGCAGAAAAAAGGAAATAGGAAAAAATAATGAGAAAATGCGTTCATTAAACACAAACGGGAATGTGTCGCCAGTCGGAAGCCATTCCCTGTAGAACGTTATACTGCACATACGTATGCAGAGATGGAATGCTACATCGTTTTGTACCCAGAAACATAGCTTGAATTAGCAACGTAAATGGAGAGCTTATAGTTCGTGTTAGCCTAGATATTTGTGGCATGGACGAGGACCGTCTGCCAAAGGACTCGATGAGTGACAATTTAGATGTTAGGAATGAAGAAGAATTGAGATGTCATGTGATGACCAGAGCCGCAAGCCAACAGTTAATGGAACTGCATTACGGAAGAAAGTGAATACTTGCAAGGAAGTGATCGACAAGTGATAGAAGCTTTGTTACTATATTTTTTGGATTTGTTTAACACGAACGGTCTTTTACCAGTATAGCCAATTACACAATTTCATATACCCACAGGTAACATCACTCCAGCCTATAGAAAACCATACCAGGTTTCCAAGCGTTCAAAATTATTCATGGAAAAATTTATTGACCAGCAATTGGCAGAGGGGATAATAGAATATAGTCACAGTCCATGGAGTGCAAATGTCATTGTCATCTCAAAATAGTCACTGGATGGTATAAAGAAGCACAGATTCTGTTGTGATTACAGATATATGAACGCAAAAACTGTCACCAAAGACTGTTGGATTGCATACTTCGTGGACTGAAACGTAAAAACCGTGTGGTTTATGTAGATGACATTGTACGAGGGCTATCCACAAAGTACATTACGTTTTGGAATTAAAAATAAAGTATTGGAATTTTTTTTTATTATATACTGATGAAAGCCACATTTAAATACTACTTTTCTACATAGTTGCCATTTAAATTAAAGCACTTATCGTAGCGATGGACGAGCTTGGAAATTCCTTCGTCGTAAAATTCGGCCGCCTGCGCCTTCAACCACGTGGTTACCTCTTCTTGAAGCTGTGCGTCGTCATCAAAACGCTGCATAGCCAACCACTTCTTCATTGCTGGGAATAAGTGGAAATCGCTCGGTGCCAGGACGGGACTGTACGGCGGATGAGGAAACAACTCCCACTTAAAACATTCGAGAACTTCACAAGTGGCATTTGCCGTGTGGGCCCGGGCGTTGTCGTGAATCAGCAAGATCTTTGAGCCCAACTTTCCCCTGCGCTTGTTTTGTATTGCTCTTCTGAGGTTGTGCACAGTTTGGCAATACCTTTGAGAGTTTATTGTAGTGCCTCTTTCCAGGAAATCCAGAAAAATCACACCTTTTCTGTCCCAAAAGACAGTCATTACGTGGTTGAAGGCGCAGGCGGCCGAATTTTACGACGAAGGAATTTCCAAGTTCGTCCGTCGCTACAATAAGTGCCTTAATTTAAATGGCAACTATGTAGAAAAGTAGTATTTAAGTGTGGCTTTCATCTGTATATAATAAAAAAAATTTCCAATACTTTATTTATTTTTAATTCCAAAACGTAATGTACTTTGTGGATAGCTCTCGTATTTTCGAGACACATGGAAGAACACTTCTAGCATTGGAAGAAGTGTCTAACAGACTACAAACAACATGTCTAGCAGTTAGCGCCAATAAATGCTATTTTGCACAAACAAACGTGAAGTACCATGGCTATGCAATTAGTGCAGAATGTGCAAAAACTGACCCCTGATTAATTTTGGCAGTCTGTGACTTTGTAGCACCGTAAACAACCAAAAAAACTTCTGTTTTGTAGGACTTCCCAGCTATTATAGGGAATTCATTAAAGATTTTTCGCCGGCCGGGGTGGCCAAGCGGTTAAAGGCGCTACAGTCTGGAACCGCGCAACCGCTACGGTCGCAGGTTCGAATCCTGCCTCGGGCATGGATGTGTGTGATGTCCTTAGGTTAGTTAGGTTTAAGTAGTTCTAAGTTCTAGGGGACTGATGACCTTAGAAGTTAAGTCCCATAGTGTTCAGAGCCATTTGAACCAAAGATTTTTCAAAAATTGCTGAATCATTGAACTGATTGTCACAAAAAGGTGTAAAAGTCGAATGGACAACAGCTAAGCAAACAAAATTTTAGGCGTTGAAGACAATATGGACATCAAATCTAGTACTGATATTCCAAGATTTCGAAAAACAATTCGTCGTTTCATGTAATACTAGTAATAATGTGCTAGGGTGCCTTCTCAGTCAAAATGTAGATGATAAAAAAATATCTGTGACCTATGTGTCTTGACAACTCAACAAGGCGGAACTGAATTAATCCATGACAGAGAAAGAATTGTTGGCGATGATTTATGGAATTACATATTTTCATTGTTACGTGTATGGCGAAAAGTTCGAAGCATTAACAGACCATGCATTGTTAAAATGGTTGTTGTCATTAAAGGATCCTTCTAGTAGATTAATGAGATGGGTACTCAAACTGAGTGAATTCGATTATGAAGTAATCCATACAATTGTGGACACGTTAAGCAGAAAAATCGGAGTACTGCAATCAATAGGCAAAAGTATAGCTGAATGGCAGAAGGCACAAGCAAGTGACATAGAGTGCTAGGCATTTAAATTGCAGCCCTGTACATGACACTGGACAACTTACTCAGCAGATCGACAAAGTGCAGACCATGAAGACTAGCAGCGTCCAGGGGCGAAGTTTTGCAATAAGCGCATGACTACATGTTAGCAGGTCATGGTGGCTGCAGAATTATAGATAGCAGGAGTGGCGAAAAATACAGGTGGAAAATTAGGAAATTTGATGTGGAAGAGTATGTAAAATATTATATACCTTATACACAAAACTCTGATCTTAGTCGCCAAGCAGCTACTGCCATAAGCTAACAGTGTGTTTGAAAATCTTGTATTGGACGTCCTGGGGCGTTTTAATACTTCCCCTGCAGGAAATAAGTACATATTAACAATAATCCACTGAGGTGACAAAAGTCATGAGATACCTCCTAATACCGTGTCGGCTTCCTTTGGGCTGGTGCAGTGCAGAAGCTCTACGTGGTATGGACTCAACAAGTCGTTGGGAGTCCCGTGAAGAAATATTGAGCTAAGCTGCTTCTATAGCCATCTACGTCCTATAAATATTCTATGGGAGTCACGCCAGGCGATCTGGGCGGCCAAATCGTTCACTTGAATTGTCCATAATGCTCATCAAACCTGTTGTGAACAATTATGTCTCGGTGCCATGGAGTAGTGTCATCCATAAAATGAATGGCATGGTCTCCAGGTAGCCGAACATAACTATTTCCAATCAATGATCGATTCACTTGTACCGGAGGACCCAGTCCATTCCATGTAAACATAGCCCACACCATCTTGTAGCCACCACCAGCTTGCACAATTCCTTGTTAATAACTTGTCTTCGTGGGGTCTGCACCAAATTCGAATCCTACCATCCAGGACTCATCTGACTAGGCCTCAGTTTTCCAGTCATCCAGGGTCAAACCGATATGGTCACAAGGCCAGAACAGGCGACGTCGAGCTGTTAGCAAAGGCATTCGCGTCCGTCGTCTGCTGCCACAGCTCATTAACGCCATATTTCGCCGCATTGTCCTAATAAATACGTTCGTCGTACGTCCCTCACTGATTTCTGCGGCTATTTCATGCTGTGTTGCTTGTCTATTGGTATTAGCACCTCTACGCAAACGCAACTGCTCTCAGCCTGAAATTTGGTATCCTCGTCTGTTAATTCCCATAATTACATTGGAAACGTTTTCACATGAATCACCTGAGTACAATTGACTGCTCCGCCAGTACACTATCCTTTTATACCGTGTGTACGTGATTCTACCACCATCTGTATATGTACATATCGCTTTCCCATGACATTTGTCATCTCAGAGTAGATCACTTTCCCCAGTACATCGAAAAGGTAGCAATCCCAGACCAACAAGCTAACACAGTAGCACAGACCTTAGTAAGTAATTAGATCCTCACGTCTGGAGTATTAGATACCATAAGAACAGACCAAAGTACAAATTTCATATCAGAGTTGACAAAACAGTTGTGTCGTTTGCTTCACATTCTCAACTAAAGCAAAAAAGTCCTTTCCATTCACAAACAAATTGACGAACAGAGAGAGTTCACAGAATGGTTTCCAAAATGTCTGCTGTCATGTTAACAACCAGTACAATAACCAGGACACGTAACTAGCATTCACAACTTCGTTGCACAGTTCTAAAGTTCACATCAGTACCAATGTTTCACCATACGATGTGATATATGGCAGAAAAATGCCATCTCCTTTTCACATGATAAAATCCAAGCTTGAAGCTAACAGCTAGTCAGTAACAGAGTTTGCAAAACGTTTACGTGAAGTTTGCCAAGGGGTAAAACGAGCCAACACAAAAGCTTGAGAACGTCAGAAACAAAGTTTAGGGGAAACTGCCCCGATGCAGAATTAGTCAGCGGGTACTATTCACCAACACATATACACAGAAAAGTGGTACAAAAAAAAATTTAACTGAGTACTACAGACTGTACCAAGTCGTTAAAACGGCGTCACCGGTAATGTTAAGTTGCAATTGTCAACTAAAACATCTGTTGTTCACATTAGTAGAGTGAAACCATTCAAAGGAGCTGTTCATGTTTTTCCACAAGTTCCATTAGTTGCACCATTCTCTGAAAAAGCGTCCAAAACGATAAGAAACGAGTATCTACTAACGATCAAGAGATAGTACTATGTGCCTTATGCAGTCGGACCGCGCAATGAGACGTTACTGTATATCAGATTTTTTATATTGTTTTACAGTTTGCTGTACATTCATTATCTTTGAGTGTTGCTACGTATTTTTGACTATCGTGCACAAAAGAGCTCAGAAATTTTGTATCGAGTAGGACAAAGTTTATTTTCTTTTCACGTTTACAAATTCCCGGAAAGGGAAGGAACTGATGAGACATTCGTTTCTCTTAGATGGCGTACCACTACGGACCCACAGAAAGGTTATCGTAGTCCTGATAACACTTCATTTCGTCAAGGAAGGAATACCGAATACAGATCGGAACCAACCGTTCAATTTTGGAATAGTTCTCCAGACAACCACATGTACTATTAACTAGTCATCGATGGACGTTAAGATTAGCCTTCGACATATGGGAAAAACAAAATGAGGCATGCAGGTTACAGGAGATATTCACGAAATTACATGAAGACGTGCAGAAAGAGAATGTTTTGGAGGAAATACAAAATGAGAATCATGAGCACAGACTTTCATATGAGAAACTGATAGCGCAACTAAACTAACTGACAGAAACAGATGTTAATCAGGAAGAAATGAGGACGGCTGGGTGCAAGGGGGAAGTTGCTGAAAACCATATTCGGCACCTGAGACAATGAAGATGTACAAAATCTAAATAGTACACTACAACAAACGCGAAAAGCAGCTGACACTCCTAGAACTACAGCAAATTGGCGTACTATACAGGTGAATAGATGGAACAGAATGTGCTTAATAAAACGAGAATGATAAGAAGATTGATAACAGAATTGACGAACAAAAGGTGTCATGCGGACAATGAATAACAACTTGGGAAGAATTCAGCTTCGATTTAGAGCATGAGAAGGGAGAATGAGCATAGCCAGACTGTTGGGTGCCTTAGCAGATAACTCAGATTACCTGAGGCGAGCCGCAGCAGAGCTGCTAGAAGCTGTTTACCATGCCATGCACGGACATCTGGGCTCCACACTCTTACCTCCAACACAATTCTTGACAGGATTACGCCAGACACAACAGGAATTCCCCGCAGAACTTCAACAAGTAGTACCTCTAATCGAAAGAAACCTCGTCTTGTTCTGCCATTTAGCGTCCGTATAAGTTTGTTCAGATACAGAACAACTACGTGTGTCCATTCAGTTTCTGGTAGTAGGCATGAATGCACAATGCCAGTAATTTACAATTCACCATTATCCGATAAAATGGGGAACTGTGAACAAATGGACCCAAATACACTAATGGCCATTAAAATTGCTGCACCACGAAGATGAGGTGCTACAGACGCGAAATTTAACCGACAGGAAGAAGATGCTGTGATATGCAAATGATTAGCTTTTCAGAGCATTCATACAAGGGTGGCGCCGGTGGCGACACCTACAACGTGCTGACATGAGGAAAGTTTCCAACCGATTTCTCATACACAAACAGCAGTTGACCGGCGTTGCCTGGTGAAACGTTGTTGTGATGCCTCGTGTAAGGAGGAGCAATGCGTACCATCACGTTTCCGACTTTGATAAAGGTCGGATTGTAGCCTATTGCGATTGCGGTTTATCGTATCGCGACATTGCTGCTCGCGTTGGTCAAGATCCAATGACTGATAGCAGAATATGGAGTCGGTGGGTTCAGGAGGGTAATACGGAACGCCGTGCTGGATCCCAACGGCCTCGTATCACTTGCAGTCGAGATGACAGGCATCTTATCCGCATGGCTGTAACGGATCGTGCAGCCACGTCTCGATCCCTGAGCCAACACATGGGAACGTTTGCAAGACAACTTCCATGTGCACGAACTGTTCGACGACGTTTGCAGCAGCATGGACTATTAGCTCGGAGACCATGGCTGCCGGTACTCTTGACGCTGCATCACAGACAGGAGAGCCTGCGATGGTGTACTCAACGACGAACCTGGGTGCACGAATGGCGAAACGTCATTTTTTCGAATGCATCCAGGTTCTGTTTATAGCATCATGATGGTCGCATCCGTGTTTGGCGACAACGCGGTGAACGCACATTGGAAGCGTGTATTCGTCATGGCCATACTGGCGTATCACCCCGCGTGATGGTATGGGGTGCCATTGGTTACACGTCTCGGTCACCTCTTGTTCGCATTGACGGCACTTTGAACAGTGGACGTTACATTTCATATGTGTTACGACCCGTGGCTCTACCCATCATTCGATCCCTGCGAAACCCTACATTTCAGCAGGATAATGCACGACCGCATTTTGCAGGTCCTGTACGGGCCTTTCTGGATACAGAAAATGTTCGACTGCTGCCCTGGCCAGCACATTCTCCAGATATCTCACCAATTGAAAACGTCTGGTCAATGGTGGCCGAGCAACTGGCTCGTCACAATACGCCAGTCACTACTCTTGATGAACTGTGATATCGTGTTGAAGCTGCATGGGCAGCTGTACCTGTACACTCCATCCAAGCTCTGTTTGACTCGATGCCCAGGCGTATGAAGGACGTTATTGCGGCCAGAGGTGGCTGTTCTGGGTACTGATTTCTCAGGATCTATGCACCCAAATTGCGTGAAAATGTAATCAGATGTCATTTCTAGTATAATATATTTGTCCAATGTAGTTCTGAGTTCTAGGGGACCGATGACCTGAGACGTTAAGTCCCATAGTGCTCAGAGCCAGTAATAAACGAGAAGGACCAGGCGCTTAACTTAAATTTTGCTCAAAGTTACGTGAGATAGTGGAGAATATGAAGCTTAAAAAAGATTCGAAATTAAAATATCCCGATTCCATACAGCAGCCTGAAGAGAATGTAACTGAGAATGTCTGTAATATTAATTCTTACGGCACACATTATCCAGGTTTGTTTTACTGAAAACAAAACTATGTTAATTCATTTTTACATACTTTAAATTTAATGTATTTTAATTTTTAATGCCTATACTTATTTATTTATGCTTTATATCTGACTATAAGATGTAGATACTGTGTAGCGGCAGATAATAGTTGAAGTGATCGGTATAGCAAGAAGAAATCTACAGACACCAGTATTTCAATGCTGGCCCCTATTTTGACCAGAACGAAGGTGGAATCTTCCTACGTCGATCAGGGGCCTGAAGATGTCGTAGTAAATCGCCGAAACTGGTAGCCAAACAAAATACGTTTGGAAATTAGACGGCTGAAAGGTGTGTGATTTGACAGCCGGCCGAAGTGGCCGTGCGGTTAAAGGCGCTGCAGCCTGGAACCGCGAGACCGCTACGGTCGCAGGTTCGAATCCTGCCTCGGGCATGGATGTTTGTGATGTCCTTAGGTTAGTTAGGTTTAACTAGTTCTAAGTTCTAGGGGACAAATGACCTCAGCAGTTGAGTCCCATAGTGCTCAGAACCATTTGAACCATTTTTTTGTGATTTGACATCCTGTTCCAGATATTACGTCAGCGTAAATGAATACACCAGTACTGAACGAATTTGTAGCAAAGCAGAGGACCGATGCGGATACTACGAAAAAACTGAAAACGAATCGCGACTGGCAAAGGAGACTGTAAACCTTTCTCTTACTCCAAGGACAAATTAGCAATAAATGTGGTTTCCAGTTCTTTGTCATGTTGAACAGGACATGCTTGCAGATATTAAGAAAAAATCAATCTGAAATCACGTCTTCAACCTCGACCATAGAAATGTGATGCTACGTTAAAATGTTCTGCTACCAACGCTGGACATTAATTTTCAGTGTTATTGTACCTTTACTGCTGAACTAACTTGACGAGCAACTGAACACATGGGCGTTTCGGTATACGTGCAGTTTCTTCGTGTCAGTAAACGATAGACACAGAAATTCTGGATCTATGGTTATTTTCTTTTGTTTTATTTCTGTGAACCACAGCCTTACCTGCCACTGGAGAGAATGTAGTGCATGCCGTCCGTCACTGAATTATGTAGGGCTAACCCTAGGAGTCTTCCAAAGTGCTTTTGTTATTTTGTTATTGGTATGTTGCATTTCTGAATGGTGTTTGGAACAACGAAATTCGTATAGACGAGTATGAGGAAACTCCAAAAATGCTGGCTGGGATTTTTAATCCGACTCATAGTTGTATACGAGTCGGGTTGTTCACGAGTGCCTTCTTTTCTCGCATGCTAAAGCTCAATGTGTTACGGCAGAGGCGTCCAAGATTTCGGTTTGCGAGCCGTGTCGGTCACGAGTGCCAAAGCTCCCTACACATTTCCGTCACCGCCACAATGTCTGACCTCGAGGAGGGGGAAAACTGCGAACGCACTGCATTTAAGTGGCAGTGCAGCCACACTATATACGACTTGATTTCATATTTCACATATGTCAGCAACACAGATCACAAACAGCACAAATTTTCAGTACTACTTAACCATTTTTGGCGTGCTGTAGACTTAACATAATTGTTATCTGGTACTCACTGTCGTCATACGGACAAACGCAGACAATTCCACACAGTCTCGCACTCAAATTGCTTTGTAATCATGACTGTTTGCTTCATAATCGAAAAAAAGTTCTTTCACACAAATTTGTCGTTCGAAATATTGCAGCACTTTTGCAACTTACAAACTCTACCCGAGGAAAACATTGTAGACGTCCAGAACAGTCTTAGCGTGAAAGGAATTTGCCTTTAAAATGGGAAATATCTTGCAGATCAATCAGCTACATCTGCACGTGCACATCTACGTCTACATCTATACTACGCAAACCATCGATGTATGGCAGAGGGTACATCGCATTGTACCAGTTATTAGTGGTTCTTCATGTTCCATTCACTTATGGAGCGCGAGAAGAATGAACATTTGAATGCCTCTGTGCGTGCTATAATTATTATAGTCTTGGCTTCATGATCCCTTTGTGACCGATGCGTTGGGTGTTATAGTATATTCCTAGAGTAATCATTTAAAGACCATTCTTGAAACTTCGTTAACAGACTTTCGCGGAATAGTTTACGTCTGTCATCAAGAGCCTTCCCTTTCAGTTTCGTCAGTATCTCTGTTACACTCTCTCACGGATTAAACATACCTGTGACCGTTCGTCTTCCCTTCTCTGTATATGTTCAATATCCCCTGTTAGTTCTATCTGGTCCGGGTACCATCAAACTTGAACAATACTGTAGAACCGATCCCACGAGTGATCCGTAAGCAATCTCCCTTGTAGACTGATTGCACTTCTCCAGTATTCTGCCGATAAGCCATGAGTCTACCACCAGCGACTGAACCTATGTGACTATTCCATTTCATATCCCGGTACAGCCAGATATTTGTACGAGTTGGCCGAATCAAATAGTGACTCATTGATATTACAATCATACGATACTACGTATTTTTTTTCCTTTTGTGAAGTGTACAATTGAACATTTCTGAACACTTAAAGCAAGTTGTCAATCTCTGCACCACTTTGAAATCTTATCAAGATCTGAGTGAGTATTTACGCAGCTTCTTTCAGATAGTACCTCATTATACACTACTGGCCATTAACATTGCTACACCAAGAAGAAATGCAGATGATAAACGGGTATTCATTGGACAAATATATTATACTAGACCTGACATCTGATTACATTTTCACGCAATTTGGGTGCATAGATCCTGAGAAATCAGCACCCAGAACAACCATCTATGGCCGTAATAACGGCCTTGATACGCCTGGGCATCGTGTCAAACGAAGCTTGGATGGCGTGTACAGGTACAGCTGCCCATGGAGCTTCAATACGATACCACAATTCATCAAGAGTAGTGACTGGCGTATTGTGATGAGCCAGTTGCTCGGCCACCATTAACCAGACGTTTTCAATTGGTGAGAGATCTGCCGGCCAGGGCAATAGTCGAACATTTTCTGCATCCAGAAAGGCCCGTACAGGACCTGCAACATGCGGTCGTGCATTATCAAGCTGAAATGTAGGGTTTCTCAGAGATCGAATGATGGGTAGAGCCACGGGTCGTAACACATCTGAAATGTAACGTCCACTGTTCAAAGTGCCGTCAATGCGAACAAGAGGTGACCGAGACGTGTAACCAATGGCACCCCATACCATCACGCCGGGAGATACGCCAGTATGGCCATGACGAATACACGCTTCCAATGTGCGTTCACCGCGTTGTCGCCAAACACGGATGCGTCTATCATGATGCTGCAAACAGAACCTGGATTCATCCGAAAAAATGACGTTTCGCCATTCGTGCACCCAAGTTCGTCGTTGAGCACACCATCGCAGGCGCTCCTGTCTGTGATGCACCGTCAAGGGTAACTGCAGCCATGGTCTCCGAGCTGATAGTCCATGCTGCTGCAAACGTCGACGAATTGCTCGTGCAGATGGTTATTGTCTTGCAAACGTCATCATGTGTTGGCTCAGGGATCGAGACGTGGCTGCACGATCCGTTACAGCCATGCGGATAAGATGCCTGTCATCTCGACTGCAAGTGATACGAGGCCGTTGGGATCCAGCACGGCGCTCCGTATTACCCTCCTGAACCCACCGATTCCATATTCTGCTAACAGTCATTGGATATCGACCAACGCGAGCAGTAATGTCGCGATACGATAAACCGCAATCGCGATAGGCTACAGTCCGACCTTTATCAATGTCGGAAACGTGATGGTACGCATTTCTCCTCCTAACACGAGGCATCACAAAAACGTTTTACCAAGCAACGCCGGTCAACTGCTGTTTGTGTATGAGAAATTGCTTGGAAACTTTTCTCATGGCAGCACAGTGTAGGTGTTTCCACCGGCGCCAACCTTGTGTGAATGCTCTGAAAAGCTAATCATTTGCATATCACAGCATCTTCTTCCTGTCGGTTAAATTTCGCGTCTGTAGCACGTCATCTTAGTGGTGTAGAAATTGTAATGGCCAGTAGTGTAGATAACTGCGTCGTCAAAAGCCTGATATTACTATTGTCTACAAGGTCACTGATATACAGCATGAACAGGAAGGATCCCAACACGCTTCCCTGGGGCACACTCGAAGTTACTTCTACATCTGACGCTAATTCTTCATCCAAGATAACATGTAGCGTCCTCCATACCAAAAAGTCCTCAGTCCAGTCACAAATTTTGCTTGATACGACATATGATCGTACTTTTGACAATAAGCATAAGTGTGTCACTGAGTCAAATACTGTTCGGAAATCATGAAATACAGCATCTACCTGACTGCCTTGATCCAAAGCGTTCAGTATGTCATGTGAGAAAAGTACGGGTTGGGTTTCACATGAGCGATATTTTCGAAATTCATGTCGGCTGGCATTCAGGAGGTCATTCTGTTCAAGATACCTCATTATTTTTAAACTATATTCTATGTTCTAAGATACTATTGCAAATCGATGCCGGCCGCGGTGGTCTAGCGGTTCTGGCGCTGTAGTCCGGAACCGCGGGACTGCTACGGTCGCAGGTTCGAATCCTGCCTCGGGCATGGGTGTATGTGGTGTCCTTAGGTTAGTTAGGTTTAAGTAGTTCTAAGTTCTAGGGGACTTATGACCTAAGATGTTGAGTCCCATAGTGCTCAGAGCCATTTGCAAATCGATGTCAAGGATATCGGATGGTAGTTTTGTGGATCGCTTCTACCGTCCTTCTTGTAGAGGGGAGTGACCTGTCCCTGTTTCCAAGGATTGGCCACGGTTTTTTAGTGAAGTGATCTACGATAGATTATAGTTAGAAGAGGCGCCATCTCACCTCACATTAAGTATAGAATCTGACACGGATTCCATCGCACCCTGGAGCATTGTTCACTTTTCATGATTTCAGCTGTTTCCCAACACTAGAGACACTAATACTTATTTCATGCACCTTTCAGTGGTATGAGAATTAAATAGGGGAATTCTCCTGGGTTTTCCTTTGTAAAGGAACATATGGAAATGGAGTTAAGCATTTCAGCTTTGTCCTGCTACCCTCAATTTCAGTTCCTGTCTCATTCACTAGGGACTGGACACTAACTTTGATGCCACTAACAGCCTTTACGTATGACCAGAAACTTTTTGGTTTCTGTGGAGGTTCACTTGACAATTTTCTGATATGGTAGTCATTGAAGGCACCACGCATTGCTGTCTTGAAAGCTAGACGCGTTTCATTCAACACCTATGTATAGCCCTACGCTTTATTTTACATCTATCATGCAGTAATCTTTGTTTCTTTAGAAGTTTCTTTCCAGTGACTGTATACCATGGACAGTCCCTCCCATAACGAACTGTTCTACTGGGCACATAGGTATCTAGTGCAGAGTTAGTTATTCTTTTAATCTTGAGCCATAGTTCTTCTACATGCTCGTGCCCTGTGCTCAAAGTTTCAAGTTCCTCACTTAGATATGGTACGACTAATTTTTTTTTTATCTAGTTTACTGAACATATATATCTATCTGCTTCTTTTAGTTGTCCATCGTACTTTGGTAATCATTGTTGCCACAACCGTGTCATGGTCACTGATACTAGTTGCGACGAGGACATCCTCAAAAAGGTTAGGTCTATTTCTTGTCATTAGATCCAATATATTTCCATCATTAGTGGGTATTCCTTACTATTTGTTCTACGTAGCTTTCAGAGAAGGCATTTAGTAAAGTTTCACAGGATGTCTTATCACTACCACCACTAAAAAAACTTACTTCCTACTCCAAATGTTTCTTTTGTTTCCTTTACTGCTAGCTCAATATACAGATTGAATAACATCGGGGAGAGGCTACAACCCTGTCTCACTCCCTTCTAGACCACTGCTTCCCTTCCGTGCCCCTCAACTCTTATAATTGACCTCTGGTTTCTGTACAAATTGTAAATAGCCATTCACTCCATGTATTTTACACCTGCCACCTTCAGAATTTGAAAGAGAGTATTTCAGTCAACAGTGTCGAAAGCTTTCTCTAACTCTACAAATGCTAGAAATGTATGCTTGCCTTTCCTTAATCTATCTTCTAAGGTAAGTCGTAGGTTCAGTATTGCCTCACGTGTTCCAACATTTCTGTGGAATCCAAACTGATCTTCCCCAAGATCGGCTTCTACCACTTTTTCCATTCGTCTGTAAAGAATTTTTGTTATTTTTTTGCAGCTGTGTCTTATTAAACTGTTAGTTCGGTAATTTTCACATCTGTCAACACTTGCTTTGTTTGGGGTTGGAATTATTATATTCTTCCCGACGTCTGTGGTTATTTCGGCTTTCTCATACATCTTGCTTATCGGATGGTAGAGTTTTGTCAGGGCTGGCTCTCCTAAGGCTATCAGTAGTTCTAACGGAATGTTGTCTATTCCCAGGGCCTTGTTTCGACTTAGGTCTTTTAGTGCTCTGTCAAACTCTTCATGCAGTATCGTATCTCCCATTTCATATTCGCCTACGTTCTCTTCCATTTTCATAACATTGTCCTCAAGTACATCGCCCTTACATAGACCCTCTATATGCTCCTTCCACCTTTCTGCTTTCCCTTCTTTGCTTTGAACTGGTTTTCCATCTGAGCTCTTGATATTCATACAAGTGGTTCTCTTTTTTTTTCAGAAGTCTTCTTAATTTTCCTGTAGGCAGTACCTATCTTATCCTTAGTGACATATGCCCCTACATCCTTACATTTGTCCTGTGCCATCCATACCTAGCTATTTTACACTTCCTGTCGATCTCATTTTTGCCTGCTTCATTTACTGCATTTTTATATTATCTACTTTCGTCAACTAAATTCAATATCTCTTCTGTTACCCAAGGATTTCTACTAGCCCTTGTCTGTTTACTTACTTGATCCTCTGCTGCTTCACTATTTCATCTCTCAAAGCTACCCATTCTTCATCTACTGTATTTCTTTCCCCCGTTCTTGTCAATCGTTCCCCAATGCTCTCTCTGAAACTCTCTACAATCTCTGGTTCTTTCAGTTTATCCCGGTCCCATCTCCTTAAATTCCTACCTTTTTGCAATTTCTTCAATTTTAATCTACACTTCATAACCAAGAGATTGTGATCAGAATCCACATCTGCCCCTTGAAATGTCTCACAATTCGAAACCTGGCTCCTAAATCTCTGTCTTACCATTATATAATCTATCTGAAACCTTCCAGTGTCTCCAGGCCTCTTCCACGTATACATACTTCTTTCATGGTTCTTAAACCATGTGTTAGTTATGATTAAGTTATGCTCTGTGCAAAATTCTATCAGGCGGCTTCCTCTTTCATTCCTTACCCCCATTCACATATTCAACTACTACTTTTCCTTCTCTTCCTTTTCCTACTATCGAATTCTAGTCACTCATGACTATTCAATTTTCGTCTCCCTTCATTATCTGAATAATTTCTTTTATCTCCTCATACATTTTCTCAGTCTCTTCGTCATCTGCGGAGCTAGTTGGTAGCCTATACAATCTTTTACTACAGTGGTAGGCTTGGGCTTCGTGTTTATCTTTACTGCAATAATAAGTTCACTATGCTGTTCGTAGTAGCTTATGCGCGCTCCTATTTTTATTCATTATTAAACCTGCTCCTGCATTACCCCTATTTGATTTTGGATTTATAAACCTGTATTCACCTGACCTTAAGTCTTGTTCCTCCTGCCACCGAACTTCACTAATTACCACTATATCTAGCTTTAACCTATCCATTTCGCTTTTCAAATTGTTTAACCTACCTTCCCGATTATCTGACATTCCACGCTCCGATCCGTAGAACGCCAGTTTTGTTTCTCCTGATAACGACGTCCTCCTGAGATCCGAAAGGCGGACTACTTTACCTCCGGGATATTTTACCCAAGAGAAGGCCATCATCATTTAACCATAAAGTAAAGCTGCATGCCCTCGGGAGAAATTACAGCTGTAATTACTTTCAGCCGTTCGCAGTACCAGCACGGCAAGGCGGTTTTGGTTAATGTTACAAGGCCAGATCAGTCAATCATCTAGACCAGTGGTCGTCAAACTGCGGCCCGCGGGACGCATATGGCCCAGATCATGTTTTAGTGCGGCCCGCGACTCTCCTCGGCTTCGCACGGGTAGCGTTAGGTAACTACTTGTCTGACGTAGCGGTGTTTTGTTTACGGAAACTGCGTAGAATTGTGATTAAAGTCGGGGAAGTAATTAGGTAACTGAAAGCCATCCACCACTTTCATTTAACGCGCCACTTGCCGGTGTTCCGCAGCGCTAAAGGCGTGAGTGGCTTGCAAGCCAACAATGTGAGCCGTGCATAAAACGCGCCGCGTGTGTTACCATTTAAGTCTCCGATTTATCGGCTGTTTTTATTACATATTATCTTCACCTTTTTAAAACAAAGTCTGTAGGCTGAAGAGTGGCATACTAAGCTCTTGCCAGCCCGCCCCCTTCGGGGGGAATCGAAATTCACTAAGAAAAAAAAAAAGCTTAGCATCTCCGCCCCTCGCCTGTTCTATAACGCCCTCCAGCGCTTGTCCCGCAGCCGCCTCATTGTTAGCTTTGTAGTGTCAGTGTGCCAGTCGTGAACTAAGTTTCGGTGCTCCTGAACGTTCGTCGCGTATTGAGTGTATTTGTGCTCATATTTGGTGATATCATTATTAGTGGAATAAATAATGTCTGATGTACCCTCAGGAACAGTGACTAAGAGGAAAATATGTGAAGAGAAAAGAAGATACTGCTACTTGCTTAATATGCCGGGATACGATTGTGGGACTGAAGAGAAACAGTTTATTTCGCCACTACACAAGTGAGCACAATTCATTTACAGTAGCTTTTCCTTGGAATTCAAATGAAGGAAAGGAAAAAATTGCTGATCTAAAATCTACCATTCGTCGTCAACAAAACGTTATGTTAGCAGCAGTTGGGCAAAGTGAGGCTGTCACAAGAGCATCATACCGAGTATGTAATATTCTGGCAAAAAATATGAAAGCTTTCACTCATACTAAATTAGTGAAGCAATGTATGATGACTGTTTCTGAAACGTTGTTTAAAATTTCTCCAACAGTAAACAAATATCAGCTGAAAGGAGTAAGCTTACACTTACAGAATCTACCTGTCGACATCATATAGAAGATATTTCAATTTATATGTTTGAGGCAGTAATTAATAATGTCAAACTATACAAATACTTCAGACTTACATGTGATTCCAGTACTGATTTAGCTTCGATGGCTCAGTTTTCATTATTTGTGCGTTACTGCACAAATGATGGGGTAAAAGAGGAAGGTATTTTAGCAAATATAACCATGAAAGATCACACAAAAGGATATGATTTTGTGGATGCAATTAAAGAATTTGTAAAAAAATGACTTATCTATGAGCAAATTAATATCGGTATGTACAGATGATTGTCCGTCAATGACGGGCGTCAACAATAGTTTGATAGCACTGATTAAGAAGCAATGGAAGTTGCCAAATATACTCTCTATTCACTGCTTACTGTATCAAGAAAGTTTGGCATGTCAAATTTCACATATCAAATTGAAGAATGTTATGCAAACGGTTATAAGCGTTATAAATTTCATTCCTGCCCGTGAACTTAATCACCGAAAATTTAAAGAACTTCTGCAGGTATTGCAAGCTTGTTAATGTAATATAATATTTTAAGAATACATCTATCTCATCTTGCATGAAACTACTTTAAAATAAATTTCACGAACAAGATACACTGATACCAGATTTGTTTTTGGTAGTGGCTCAAAATTACTAATAATTCCATTCCTTCCCTTCACCCAACAAATGCTCCTGCCTATGTACATGAATACTGTAAGATTATGCAAGTCATGTGAATTTATTTTCACAGAGAGAATTAAACTGGAATGAATTAGTCGGATGCACTGTATGCTTTTTTTCAGTTTATTGAAATTTGATCAGCAGTATTTTATGCAGTTTTCAACACTCGTAAACATGGTGACAGTCATTCTGTGAAAGTCTGTGAATGGCACATGTCATCATTGACTCATGCTACCACAACGATTATTCCAGTAGGTTTCAACACTTTACTCCTGTGAAGACTGACTAAAAATGTAATTGTTGACAACGTGACAACTACTCGTATGTCTCCTACGAATATATCCCTCATAATCTAATAGTTGTCAAACAGGCGGACAGGCATTTAAAATTTTTTTTCGCTTTATTGCAGAATTTCAGTGTCATAAACATGGCTTATTGTTGTCAGCAACTGCACAGCAATGTTATTTGGCGAAGGAGTCACATACATCCAACAGCTGCGAGTGGTTTGTTTCCGAAAGTACTATTTCATTTTAACAGGTACTAATGTTTACAGTTTCTGAAGAACGATAAATGAAATATATCCAAATCCGGTACAGAATAAATAGTTTGCAGCTGTCGGCTGTACCTGTCTCCTTCGTCAAATGAAAAATATTCCAAGAATTGTAAGTAGGAGCGCGTAAAGTTGTTCTATCACCTTTACAGGTGCCACTTGATACAGGGGCAGATAGATTTGTCGTTGCGATGGGAAGGGACGTAATAATGGAAATGTTTTCTTGTTTGTTTCTCAGTGCTGACAAAAATGAGTGCATGTGCCTTGTACCAATTATCTGCTGTTGTATCAGTCTTAAATGAAAGTGCGTTAGATTCATGAATACGCATTATAGAGACGGTCATATGCGGTACATATTTGTTAAAAGAAATAATTAATCATTAGCTCTTAAAAGTGTGTGTGTGTGTGTGTGTGTTTTATCCTCCACTTCTCCTCCTAAACCCTCGGATCGATTTCAACCACACTGATACACATATTATTTTCAATCTGTAAAGAAATATTATGGGGTAAGCAAAAGCAACGTCATATTGGGGCGGGGGATGGTGATGTGGAGGGAGAAGGGGGAGAAGGGCATGCATACATACAGGGGGAGTGCGAAATGGACAGATAAAGGGGTGAAGAGATGGTGAGTGAGGGGAAAGTCGAGATGGACGACAGAGAGTGAGGGAAGGAAGAGACAGAATAACATAAGATTGGAATAAATACATATCTAGCCAGTGCCAGGTAAATCACCTAGTATGAAATAAAATTAAGGGTGTCGTAGTTCAGCCAAGTGAGTTGAAGAAAAATGACTTTCAAAACATGTAGAAAACAGTTGTCATTGTCTAATGTTACATAATACATTTAAGTATGAGTCCATTTGCTGTTATTAATCATCTGTTCACAAAGACAATGCAACAACTTCCGTCCGACAATTACAGTGTTACAGTTTACGGGTCATTGAGGGTGGCAACAATCTGAAACAGAGAACATTCTACACGTAGTGTTCCGAATGGTATCGACTTTAACAATAAGTGCTAGAAAGTCACTGGTAAACCTCTCGCTTCTTTACTACAGCTAGTCTATTGGAGATTCATAACACACCATTTACGTGGTTTGCCACCTGGGAACCTGCGGCCGAGGTGCCACATCATATTGTTAGTTTTGGCCCTTGAGCAAAAAAGTTTGACGAACACTGATCTAGAATGCTGCCGCTGCAACTACTGGAAAGGCTGCTGCCTCTCTCCAGGAACCAAACGTTTTTCTGGCCTCTCAACATATACCTCTCCGTTGTGGTTGCACCTCACCACCAACGGCAAGGTCCATGGTCCATGAAAGGAGAGTGGGATACGGGTGCAAAAAAGAAAGAAAAAAAGGACAGAAGTAACGTTAGCATGGAATACCTCTGTTGGCAAATACGAGTTATATCCAGAACTTCAACTGATCTATATAGATTAACTGCAATACGGGATACAAATTTAACGTATGTCGGTTTTTTCGCCTTCGCTATGGCTAGTATCCTATTTTTCAGTTGACCTATGTAGGTCAACTGAAGTATTGGATACAATTTTACAGGTGTTACTTTTTTCGCCTCTGCTACCACTAGCATCCTATTATTCAGTTGATACTAGTACTAGTGAAGACGAAAAGACCTAAACACATGAAATTTGTGTCCCATACTTCAGCTGACCTATATAGGCCAACTGAAAAATAGCATATTAATGCCAGCGAAGACGAAAAAATCGACGTACGTAACACTGGAATCCTGTACCTTAGGTGAAAAAATAACGACATACATGAAATGTGTGTCTCATTCTTCTGTTGACTTATACAGGTTAATTGAAGAATGAGATAAAATTTTTTTTCGCCTTCGATACTAATAGCATCGACTGTAAATCATCGCAGTAGTACTAGTGAGGCGAAAAAACCTGCAACGGTAAAATTTGTATCCTGTACTTCAGTTGACCTTGTAGGTCATCTGAAGAGCAGGTTACTATCTTCGTAATTCAATACCAGTGTTAGCGAAAGAGAAAAAAAGCGACAACTGAAAAATCTGTATTCTGGGAAAATCTGTGCTCTGTACTGCAGTTGACGAACCCAGTTTCCCGTCTGCTATATTCATAGCAATAGATAAATCCATACCTAAAAAAGAAAATCAAAAAGTAAAAATTGTCCATAATGAAAAACAATTCTTCTAAAATATCTCAAACTCGCTAAGAATGAACTGGAACAAAGAAATTATTTAAATTAATACAGGTGGCAAAAATCGTACAAAATATCTAGCCCTGTGTTTTAAAAACACATTCATTTATTTCAATTTATAATGATGACACCTAGCCACAGAAGATAACGGTTATTATCTATGGCTCAAAAATAAAGACATTAATATCTATGAGTAAACCATGACATCATTGGTCAAAGCCGACGTTAAAGTCCATAGATAATGCAGACCGCGCACGCACCATTCTCTTGCCGTGTTGACTTTAGAAACCAACATCTAAGTCGCAAGCTAAACTCGTTGCAGCAAACTGAATCTCTGTCATTACAAAGTGGGGCTCACAGTTTTCGTCATTTATACCGGAAGTCAAGCACACATTTTAACAATAAAATGGCTTGTATTGCTACTATTCTCTGTGTAATACTACAGTTAACTTAGTTTTTCCGAAATTCCTAATATTAATGGCATGGTTATCGTTATTACATTTGACCATTCGAAAAGTATTGACAATTCTTCTCACGAAACACAGAATTACAATTATTTGGTGATTGCCTGTTTTCATTGCACCGTCAGTCTTAATTCACCACTTTCACAGGATTATAAGACGAACTATATGTTTGACAGACAGCATTAATTTTCTGACAGTTCCTCAACAATACGTATGAAATATTTCATTACGGTTTTATAAGAAATGAAATCAGTTTATATCTATAATGTCCGTTTCTCCCATAATAAGTGTTATATTTTATGACTTCTGCTTAATACAGTACAGAAAGCAAAATAGTGGACATAATTTATTAGAAAATATAGTAGAGAATTACTGTAGTGTGTAAGATATTAACGTTCTCTCATTTCAAAACGTTAGTTTTTCACCGAGTTTTACAATTAAGGATTAACATGCATTCCAACTTTCAGCTTATGGAAATATCTCTGCGAGTGTTTTAAAGTAGTTCACTTTCACAACCGAGATTTTCGTCAGTTTACCTAATCATCAGGATATAAAACAAGGCTTATCTGAGCATATGTGAACGTCAATAGTTCTGCTTCTAGTAAAAAAGCACAACATTTGATCTGTAACGTAATGACAATCTCAGCTTCGTGCCCCGAGTCACATGACTTAGATGTTTGTTCCAAGAGTCACATGACTTAGATGTTGGTTCCAGTAAAATGACGTCATGCGCAGTCTGTGTTATCTGTGGTCTATGGCCGACGGGTTGTATTCCATTCCTCAGTTGGCTCAGGATTTTAATACTCTCACTTGTGGGAGGCATCTCTTCTGATCTTGCGTTGATACTTCCAGGTTTCCTACAGCTATCGTTATCTGGATTGGATGGAGAGTCGCCTAATTTAAAAACCCTTGTGTGTACCTCAGGCATAGTCAGCTATCTAAGTAGCAGTCTCTAATGAGTAGTGCACACCTGACCCATTTACAGGGGTTGCTTTCAACTGAAACGGCAAAGGGCCTCGAAAACAGCTGGAAAAGAGATGTAAGTTTGATTGGCAGTGTCCTCAAAACGTTTAGGAAACTATCTTTGTAATTCTGTCAAGACCACAATGTATTCTTCCAACATCTCGTTTTCTTTAACGACAGCGAACTTGGGGAACATGACTGTGTTTGTCAGAATGTGTCCCTTCTGCAAAGCGATTTTCTTTATAAACATATCCACATCAAATAAGAAAGAAGTTATCTTGCAATGTCCTACTGTGGACAGTATGCAGTCAAGTACACTTAAAATGCGCAGTCTGTAATTATTTCGGATGTTCTAATTTTCATTCCTGCACTCTTTTATCCTTCATAAATTCAAAAATAGCTGGTTTTGAATCGAAAAATCGTCCCAGACTTGCCTCTTCACTTATCTAAAGTACTTTGCAGCAATACGAGCATATAAAGTCTTCATGCTCCTCGTTCAGTTCCATTGAAAACAGTTGCAATTGATAATGGAACAATGCATGCGGTTTCAGAAATATACCTCCAATTTCTTCACGTGCTCCATGCCTGCAAATTTAGCACAAAGTGTTTCTTGATTTACAGAACAACGAATCCCATCTGCCGATCGTTGTAATTTTTTGGTCTGTAATTGTCAACTAAACATTTAAATTCTTTCTGCATGGTATTGTAATGCCATTCACGGCCAATATGGAGTATTCGTCGCTTACGCAAACTGACAATTCCCATCCTCTCTTCTGTCATTTCCATTCATGTTAAAGGATTCAAATCGACAGACTGCCTCTTTTTGTGCAAACAACCACTGGACCTGTGAACGTCCTTCATACCACCGAGCAAACAGCGAAGAGTAAACTGCGCTGACGGCACTATTGTACAGAACTCAAGAGAGTTGTGCCGATCGAAAAATGACGCTTCGAAATGCAAAATGAATGTCATGCTGTTCCGGAAACATCCGGGAAGGACCGAGCAACGCCAAATGACAGGCCAGGTCCTTGCCCTCCCGCGGCCGATACACGCTGCGCGTGTGAACTTGGCCACGCTCTGGCCTACCCTGTATAACGATAAACGAGCATATCTTTTTCATTTCCCTAAATTAATATTTATTTTAACTTCGTAGCGAACAAACTGAAACCGTGTACGAATTCTAAAGTTTCGTTAGTAACTTATCAGATCAACATTTGCCTTCAAGCCCCACACAAGTGGTATCACGAGTACCGACCAAGACCACACCCACCATCCTCATCATCGTCACAACACCATCACCACTGGGACTCGTGGTGCCATACTTTACCATACTTGATGATGACAGAAGCAAGTAGTAATTGTCTAAACGGTCAACCATGGCAGGTCACATTCTAAGCCGACCGACGCATACAATGTCTCCGTCAATGTAAGCAGCTGTCAATCAGCGATGAGCAAACTGAGTTAATATTAGTTCTAAGTGTACATCAGATTAGATACCTTGTTCTTTCCATAAACCCATAGTAAGGAGATGGAACATGAGGGAAAAGCATAACCGTATTTGAATATGTTATTAATACAAATTTAATGTTCATTTTCCGGATCTCTATTGAAGTGGTAAAAAATAATTGTTACAACCATATAAACATACCCCGTTCGAAAAAAAGGAAATGATATATTTCCTAACCTATTCTAACGAAGGATCATCAATAATCTGCGACGTATAGATTAGATTAGATTAGATTTACTTTCATTCCAATTGATCCGTAGTGAGGAGGTCCTCCAGGATGTGGAACATTTATACGGATGGAATTGCTATGATTAAGGAGTGAAGAAATCAACTGTTACACAACACTATACATTGTTGGTCGCTAATCTTTTTATTTTTGCTAGCAATTATTGAAAATATGTGTTTCTCTGAACCAAAGTTGCCTCCAGAGATTTTATATGCAAACTACCTGTTTACTGTTAGCACGGCAACATTAACAGTCTTGTGTTGAAAAGAAAAAGAAAACGGTTGACCTATGGCGAGTGTTGCCGCTTGACTGGTCTGTTTCACGTGTGTTCGAATGTACGGGCTCGTTTAAACTGAAGTATTCGAGAGATGATGATGGACTCCTTGCAGTATGAAAGACGTTAGTTGGAAAGTGGTATATCTTTCTACAAAACAGCTTCATATTGTTTCTAGGTGCTAGATAAAGGAAAGGTTTTGGCAGCGAATTGTTAACTGTCACACCAGTGAAGGAAGAATAAAATTTCACAAAAGCATACGGCAGCCACGGAATTTTTTGAGCAAAAACGAATTAGTACAGTACGTGTACATCTAGTTGTAAGTTCCAAGAGATACTTAAAGAATAACGCAAAGAATAAAGAAAGACATAAGAGAAGAGCAATTATCAAGAGCAGTTTTCTTTAGCTCATACAGTTTCAGTGGGAAATGCCAAAAAAGGGGAAAGGTAAGAAAGACGTAACTGAAGATGGGAAAGGTGAATCCGCTGAAAAGAAGAAGCATGTATCCCTTAAATCCGAGACGGAAATGGAAATGGAAGAGGACGAAGAGGAAGGCCCACCCATGGCTATTGAAGGTATCGTGCGCCTTTGCCTGCCGTTGGAAATTCAAACCGTTCTCGAATGCGTTATAGGAGAACAATGCACTCTGGACTCGCCTTGGGTGGAAGTGCGAAAAGCTGCAATCCAAGAAAACATTGGAACCCTTAAGGCGGAGTCACCGTTCTACGACAGCAGAATTGCAATTACCACTTACCCCGGAGATAGGATGTTCATCGGGTGGGATGTGTTAGAAGAAGCAGAAAACCAATTTCTACTGTGCTTGACGAAAGAGGCTCGAGAAGAGATTCTTGAAGTGTTGGAGCAAAAGAGAATAGCTGTAGAGGAGCGCTTGGGGAACGCCGTCTTGAAGAGTATCAAGGAATGGAAGTCACTCGGAACGGAAACATTCTTAGAAGAGGCTGCTATACGGGACACGAGACCAAAACTGAAGACAAAAATGTTGACAGAACGGGACGTAGACAAATCACAGGCACCCGCCGATTTTGAAGACGAAGGTGGCGACGGGGAAGACGACTTCAGTTTTAGGTTCTTCCCCAAAGAACATTTGAAGTCAAACCGTATCGCGAGGAAAAGGTACGATAACTTCTGTCAGGCGAGTCCTCCTGTGACTAACCGAGAGGCACAGACGTACACTGCCATTCCGAGACACACCTGGTCACAGTATGAGTACACAGTGGACGTAGGAGCGGGGACGTTACAAGAAGAAGTCGTAGAAAAGCTTGAAGGCTACTTGAGTTCGGTGATGGAAAATGTAGAGAGTCAACTCACTTACAACGCCGTCCTAGACTTGTACTGTGATGACTACGGCAGGATTGGCGTTGGGGCTCAAGACTACGAGGTTCGCGAGAAAGTCGTTTTCGAGGAGTACGAGAACTTCATCGATGTCCAGCACTGCAAGGAGAGGGTGGTGACGTCAGTGGCGTGGCACCCGACACTTACTGGCACAGTCGCTGTCTCCTACGCGGAGCACACACGCTTCACTTTCTACGAGAGGTCTGCGTCTAAGGGTCTGGAGCAGATGTACAGGGAGGTCAAGAATAGGTTCTATGGCAACAACCTTGTTTTGCTCTGGAGCTTCACAGACAAGTACGTTGATCTGATTTCTGCATTACTCTGTAATTTATGTAGCACAAAGTCCATATCTTTGGGTCAAGCGCAAGGTTCGATTCCATCCTTCTGCTTTGACCCATGACGTCCTATGTGACGTCATGAGTTTACGTTGAGAAGGATCTAAGCGGCCTGTTATTAAATGTTATCTGTGTTTGTCTTAGTTACTAATGATGTTTGTAAACTAATCTGTAGTTTGGGTGGAACCTGAGAGCAGACATTAAATTATCGATTTAGAAACTAGTAGCGATTACGCTTTTTTTTCGGAAATATTTGGCTGTTTCTTGCTGTATTTGTCACTATTTCTGAAGGTAAGGTTAGGCAGGAACATAAGAGCACAAGTGAAATTGTTACGAGTGAAATGATTACCTATTATAATTAACATGGTGTTTCTTACAATTATTTTTCTATTTTTATTATGTGGCAAGTTTTAGAGAGAAATAGTAATGTTAGTTTTAGTTTTGAGTTTTACAAACATTTGTCTGTTTTTTGTGAATGTGACGTCGTTGAGACACTGCGTATATGAAATCGAGGGGTCGTGTTATTGTGACTGGTGGCTCACTCTTTTGGTGAATGTTCGATTTTGTGATGTTGCTTGTACTAATGGTATAGCTGATAGGATCGAGCCTTTGGTATTTGTATCCTTTCGCTTTTGACCTGGTTTTCGTTTGCAGTGAAATTTCATTTTTTTTGCATATATTTATTTCGATTTATTTCGGAGGAATTTTTGTATTATTTTTCGATTATGTGTTTGTTTTGTGCTTGTGTGTCTGGCATCGCTATTTTCGTGTGAGTTACTTAGATCAAGCGAAAATTCGAATCCAGTTGTGTTTTTTTATTGGATTTTGTTTTATTCTGGAGGAATTTGTGTGTGTTAATCATTTTTAGATTATGACGTCGTTTTGGGGTGTGTGTGTTAGGTATCGCGGGTCAACTGAAGACCTGGATACAACCCGTCGGCTTTCATCAATGAGGTCATATGTTACTAATAGATATTGATGTCTTTACTTTAGAGCCGT
Organism: Schistocerca nitens; assembly: GCF_023898315.1. NCBI lineage: Eukaryota > Metazoa > Arthropoda > Insecta > Orthoptera > Acrididae > Schistocerca > Schistocerca nitens. The sequence continues at coordinate 805,591,684 of NC_064614.1, forward strand.
AAATAATAAATCGGTTGTCTGCTGCGGATAAGGGCCATCATTGTAAGCTGAAATAAATGAGTGTATTCTTAAAAGATAGCACTAGACATTGCGTAAGATGTTTTTTCGTTTGAGTTGATTTAAATAATTGGATGTTTCCAATTCATTCGGTATTTAATTTCATTCTTAGTGAGTGTGAGATAATTTGGGAGAATAGTTTTTCATGTATAAGAATTTTTAACTTTTGATTTTCATTTGTAGGAATGAATTTATCTATTCCCATGAATATGGAAGACTTAAAGCAGGCTTTGTGCGTAGACATGATGGCAACCATTAGATATTTGCAAATGTGTGGTCTTCTTGCTGATTACATTCGATGTCGTGAGTGCGGCGAACATGTACTCATGATAAATTTGTCTGCTCGTCGTACTCACGACTTATTCATATGGAAGTGTGTAGCAAGGATCGACTATGGTGCTCAATTAGACGAGGAACATGGTTTGAGAAATCGGAGCTGGCTTTGAAGGATATAATAAAAATTGCATACTGTTGGTGTTTGAGGTATCCTGTGTTGTTGTGTGTGCATGAATGTCATGTGAGTGAGCGTACCGTTTTAGATTGGTCTTCATTTCGTAGGGAAGTTTGTGGGGAATATACAAAATATAGGGGGCCTTTGGAGGGGGCGGGGGGGGGGGGGCAGATGGTATAGCCGAAATCGACGAGTCTCATTTTGGCAAAACTAGGTACAACAAGGAGGAAACTGCGGCGGGATTATAGATATAGTGGGATGTAATTTCGGATCCTAATCGAACGAGGAAAATGTTGATGAAATTAATTGAAGATCATGTTGCAGAGGGTTCTGCAGTTTTTCCGAAGTTTCATATACGGATTTGGGGAATAGGGGTTTTCACAATCCTGTCGTCAATTATAATACTGAATTCAGATCTTCATCAACTGGGGATTGTACCAATAGTATAGAAGGTTATTGGTCAGCCATAAAATCTGTTGCAGGGAGAGAGAAACGACGCATTTCGAGACTACAGAGCCATTAAGATGAATATTCATGGAGGCGTAGAGTACCCGATACATATTGCCCGTTTTAGTGTTTCCTTAAACGTGTTGGGAAAATGCGTCCTCCAAAATTTGTTAGTTAATTTCAGGTTGGAATGGGGTGGGGGGTTAACTGATAATTAAGGTAAAGGATGAGTTTGGTCGCGATGGTAAAAATATTGATTTGGATTTTCTGGGGTTGATCTATCATTCTTCATTTGTTTTGTTAGGTAATTTTCTTCTGTGGATATTTCTTTAATTATTTTACCTCATTTCGTTGATGTGGACTCTGGGTTTATACATTTGTATGTAAGTGTGTATATGTTTTTTTACGATGTTGCGTTTCTTATGTATGTGGGTATGTGATTTTCCTTGACGTCTTTAAAGGCGAGCTTTGGTTTTCTGTGGAGTTTGCTTATGGTAAGTTTAGTCTTTTATTTTTATGTTTTACTGAATTTGTCTATTTTGATGTATTTTTTGTCGTATTATATTGTTCTGCGTTAAGTATGGATTCGTCAGCTGCAGTACGGAATACAAATTTTGCAATTGTTGTTCTTTTTTCCTTTCGTAGTATTAGTATCACTACGATTTTTTGGAATCTATACTAGCGCTACTAAAGGCGAAAAAACCGAACATACGTAAGATTCGTATCCTGTACTTCAGTCGACGTTTGCAGGTCAACTGAAGTACGGAATATTGTTGTACTATCTAGACGAAAAAAGCGACATATGTAACACTACTGTCATTTACCTATATACGTCAACTGAAGAATAGGATACTAGGATACTAATGCTAACGAGAACGGAGATATCGACGTACGTTTAATTTGTATCCCGTTCTGCAGCTAACTTGTACAGATCGACTGATGTTCGAGATATAACTTATATATATGTCAACTGAGGTATTCCATGCTAACGGTACTTCTATCCCTGTTTTCTTTATTTTTTACAAAAGCACTAGGACTCAAACAAGTGATATCCTTAACGTTACGTTCGAAATAATAATGTACTTGACATATGTCTACCATCTGTTTTCTCTCGTCTGTATTCCTTTGTTAATAAACACTCGTCTTTACTGTTAAATCTGTGTAATAAATCATCTCTGGCAAATTCCATAGAGTAAATATCTCTGGAGTGAGCATTCACATGCGCAGAACAGATTTTGTGTTGTCAACATACATTGCCGGCCTGGTCACGTGATCTCGGGACGCCGTGTGTTTGTTTGTATAGCGCCCTGTATATTTAGAATGTCACTACATCCCTAGTACAGACGGATTCTTTTCGTACGTGTCGTGGATTATTTATATATGTTGCGAAGACATTTTAACAGTATCCATTTGATACCGGTAATAAACCAGCTACGTAACTTTTAAGGGCAAGTGATATTACGTTCAGCTTCTTTGCGATAGGTGTCATAGTTCAGATGCACTCGATTTTTGGTAGGTTTTGGTATGATACCGTACTTTATAGTATTACAGAGCCTGAAGTACATTTTTGCAGTGATAGTCCTGTAAAACGACTTGACAGTACGTTAGTACTTTTGCAAGTGTCCGAAAAACACCGAATTTACCACACGTTAGCGATTATATCCCTGCTAATTCGTCCTTTTTTCTTGTATTTCTGCGTATTTATTTTCTCGTTTTTGCGACCTAAAGCACAATTTTTCTTACTGGTGGCACTTTGAGGTATTTATTTAACGCATTTGAAGTACTTGCTCCCAGTTCATTAAATAAATAGTAGACGGAGTAATCTATATACATAATTGACAAGTCACTGATAAATGCATGGAGGATAGTATTTACTGAAACAACTAACCTTTCCCTTTCCTGTTCCACTAGCAAATTTTCGAGAGGAAGCGATTGTTTGTAAGCTTTTCTACGAGCCGTAATATCTATTATATAGTCATAAAATCGTAGAAAAATAGGTGTACAGAATCAAGTCTTAATTATAATGCGTCTCGAAATTTTTAAACGTATACAGTGTCTCTTACTAAAATGAAAACTATAATTAGAGCTATATGGAATGTACCCATGAAAAGTTACTATCCCTCCTTTCACATATTTTTCTTTCCATCCGTAGCAACAACGTAATTCACCATCGCTATTACACTATCAACAAACGGTGAAACACAACAAAAACTCTTGGTATTATAAACTTCAAACGCTGCAGAAAGCACACAGGCACAGCGAAGTCCCGAGATCACGTGACAATCCTGGTTTAATGTTGACAACATGCGCAGAACGCAATGCTCAAAATGGTTCAAATGGCTCTGAGCACTATGGGACTCAACTGCTGTGGTCATCAGTCCCCTAGAACTTAGAACTACTTAAACCTAACTAACCTAAGGACATCACACACATCCATGCCCGAGGCAGGATTCGAACCTGCGACCGTAGCAGTCGCACGGTTCGGGAGTGCGCGCCTAGAACCGCGAGACCACCGCGGCCGGCGCAATGCTCACTCCAGAGATATTTACTCTATGGCAAATTCTGACGGCATTGCTCAAAGCTGAGGGGTTGTATCCCGTTGTTCAATAGTACCGATCTTCGTTTGGCCTATATAGGTCAAGAGAATCATTTGGTTACAATTTTTTGTGTACCGTACTGCACGGAGATAAAAATAGGGGGAGATGGCTTTACGTCACAAACTTGAAGCCAATGTCCACCATCTTAACTAGCCCAAAATATTAGGTCCACTCCATTCATACCCTCGTAGCTCACCTTGGCGACATTGCCTTGCGACGCCACTCTGTGTCGTATTACTAGGGCAAATACGCATTCGAGAACAGAAAAACGTTCGAAACTGCCTTCCTGACACTATGTTATTTATGTACGCTCTATAATTTTTAATATTCAGAACAGTTGTTGCGCGCGCGCGGCAGAAATAACAAGAAGCAACTGTAAACAGTAGTCTGCTAACGTTTAGGACTACTTAAAATAGCGGCAGTCCCCGCCCACTCTGGCTTCAAAACAACGTATAGCGTGTGTTTGTGGTGTCACCCACCTTCTTTTTTTACCTCCATTGTGTACTGTATATTTTTGTTCCGTTTATTTTAGAGAAATTAGTATGCATGACTTTTCGGTCTTTTGGTTGCTTTGGAATGATCTTAGCTTTATTAGACTTTTTTTTAGTTTGTCCCAGCACAAAACCCCCTATTCACGCGCTTGTCCCGTTGATATCATTTTATTAGTTTGTTGAAATACTTGCGGGTTTTTTATACTTGTTTTCGACCGTAATGTCCTATCTTGTGACCGCCATCTTGAAGAACGTAACGGCCTGTCATTGCTTTCTTTATAACTCTTGTAAACTATCCTCGTTACTCGAAATATGACATCATGGATCTTTGTTTGTACGCAAGTGCACGTAGATATTGGCAAAGCTAAGGAACAGATTTACTGATGCCAGCGCCCTAGGCCAGAAATTTTTCACCGCCCCCTCCTCCACACTTGCCCACCCCCATCTCTTATTTATTTTTGCTTTCGAAATTTTTCGTTTCCATATTCTTTTGTTGTCCTACAGAATTAAGTGTCCATATTACAGAGAATGTAATCAATAAATGTTTTGCCTTTTATACAATGTGTCCTATTTCTCTTAACCGTCACAATTTTTTGTCCAGAAGCGAAATAAATTGTTCATTATGAAAAGCAATACGTCTTTTTTAAATAGCACCCTGTACCTTTCATTCGGTGAAAGACCTGTTCAGAAACGTATCACAGTGTACCATTCACGTAACACGACGTTACTAAAAAACATCTCAAAACTGATTTTTAATTTCCGGTAATTTTCAAGAAACATTGCGCATTGAAGTCGCGATTTACCTCCGAGCGATATATGTCGAACACGCGACTCTCGAGGAGGCAAATACGGATACTGTTTTCTGCGTTGACAACGGAACGTCGTATAACATTGTTAATAGTGATGACTGAAACCGGTATATTGTCGAGTTCGAATGGTCTCACAGGGTGGAAGTTAATTCCGCGATTGTGTAGTGTAGACAGTTGTTTACAGTTTTCTTGAGAGTATTGTAACAATGACTGTCATGGGGAGAAGTGTGCGACGAACGCTAAGAGGACCGCCCCTGTTGACTTCTCTTTTCAGTTGCACTGCACAAAATGCAAGAACAGAACTTCCATGATTTGATATCTCCAAATTGACCATCGAGTGAGTGTCAGTATAATGTCGTGATGGGCAAAGAATACACGTTACAAACCACTGCGTCGGAAATGCTGTTGGCGATTACAACGGTTGTAGGGGTCTACTAAATAAAAATATGTAACTAGGGCCTCCCGTCGGGTAGACCGTTCGCCGGGTGCAAGTCTTTCGATTTGACGCCACTTCGGCGACTTGCGCGTCGATGGGGATGAAATGATAATGATTAGGACAACACAACACCCAGTCCCTGAGTGGAGAAAATCTCAGACTCAGCCGGGATCTGAACTCGGGCCATTAGGATTGTCATTCTGTCGCGCTGAGCACTTTTTTTTATAAAAACATTTATTAAAATAACAATGTTACACATTCCAAATACATACCAACCATGTACACATGTTATACATGAAATGATTTAAACGAAAACAGTTTGATCATTGCAATTATGCTGATGTTAAAAAAATACAACAGAAGATTGTGTAACTGGCTAAATTACCAGAAATAATTAACTTAAACATCAAGAAAAGTTTTTTTAAAGATATCAAACTTCAACACGAAGAAATAAAATTTGCACTTTGAATTACATGTGCTCCGATCTTCACAGAAGCAAGCTGGTGGGATAATTTTTAATATATTAATGTACACAAGGAAATCGTCTCTGTGTGAGAGAGGTTAAGGGTAGAAACTAATCTTTACCCTTCTCAGCCTAGTCAGACTAGCTATGAGCATTTCACACAAATGTATGGAAGTCACCAAATACAGAATATGGAAGATTTATGCCCATCGCACATAAAACAATTTAATAATCATATTAGACAATTTCTGAAATACTTGAGAATGGCGGAAAGGAGATATTATAAAGCTGACTAGCCTTCCAACTACACTTTCTGGACATTAACTGAATGTTAAGTATCTGAAGTGATCATACCTATATAATAAGTCTTTCACTGCAAAACTGACTTATACATCACAGTGCAAAAATGAACAGGGCAATGTGCCAGCCATTGAATATTACATTATATCAGATAGAATCATATGGTTTTAACCAATCGATAACGACATTTCCATAAAAAACTGTCAATTTCCAGGTTTCTAATCTAAACCAATAATGCAGCATTAATGTTTTGTGTTTTGACACTATTAGACACACAATCTGACTGTCACATAAGTGCCGGCCGCGGTGGTCTCGCGGTTCTAGGCGCGCAGTCCGGAACCGTGCGACTGCTACGGTCGCAGGTTCGAATCCTGCCTCGGGCATGGATGTGTGTGATGTCCTTAGGTTAGTTAGGTTTAAGTAGTTCTAAGTTCTAGGGGACTGATGACCACAGCAGTTGAGTCCCATAGTGCTCAGAGCCATTTGAACCATTTGTCACATAAGTTCTGTACATAAGCTTATAAAATTTCAAAAACTACTCTCTGAAGTAGAAAAGCACACACCAAGAGTATACAGTAAAATTTTAAATAATATCCTTAAGGTAACTACAATACATCACTGTCAACACAGTCTTCTTTTTATTATTAACCAATGCCCATTCTTTCAAATATAATTTTTAACGTATTACCGAACTTTTTCTTGTAATTCGAATACCTTCTAATTTTGTGGAATTCACACAGCATGTGTATCTTGAACTCTGTGGTGCTGTCGGATCCTAATTTATTAAGGACGTAATTAACATAGTTACCCAGGAACCAGTACACAGCGTTATTTTTTGTCTCTGGGAAATACCGTGCTTCAGGCCTGTGTATCAATGACAGCGATATATACTTAGGGATGTCCTTGTAATCAGAGCCATTTGCTCCCGGATCCACTTCCAACTATTCATGTGACCACTTAAGTATATCTATGAATTATTGTGTCAACTAGATGGCATTGTTGACATACATTTGTTTCACAGAGTCCAATTGCGTACAGTCTTTCATTGGTGCTAACTATGTTGTTAAATGTATTGTACCATAATGTTTTTACATTAGACGCGAGCACATTAGAACTAATGTTTTTCCAAATCTCAGTCCACTCAATGTTGGGAAACTGTCGTTCTATTTTGTTCCTTCCTTCGCTTTTCTTTCGTTCCCGCATTATGGCTCTTGATGTTAAGTGTCGTGGCTGCCTGATTTCGACACTTACATAACTATACTCAAATCCTCACATGCTTTAAACTGCTGATGATATTCTGCACGTCACTCGGGGGAAGCAGGCTTCGAGGTTTAATGATCTAGAAAAGTTGGCTGGTTATGCTTTCTCGCGAGTCTCTTATTAAATTAACTTGCCTTTGATAAAAAGTGCAGAGGCTTTATCCGTTATGTCAATTAATCCTAGTCCACCATTTTTAGGATCTTAAGTGGCTACTTGAACAGGTACTCTGAACACTTCACATCTCTACAAAAAGTTGGTGATTTTGGACATTATTCTCCTTGCTATCATTCTCGGTATTGGAAACAGCTGGGCAGTATAATAAGCTTTAGCAAGCATGCATGAGTTGATATACTTTGTTCTTTGAACTTGGTTCATATATCGAGTTACTATAATGGCTCCTTGCACTTTATCTGCTGCAACTTTCCAATTTAAAGCCGTTATTCACGGGGCATGCTGTTAGGGTGATCCCAAGTGTTTTATGTTGTCGGACTAATTTTGTCAACTCGACACTGATATTATCAAAACCTCTGAGATTTAGCATCTTACTTTTTTTTCGTTTGCATGGGCTCAGATGCTCTACAGTACGAATCAGTCACTGTTACTAGTGTGATTACCTCGTCATTATTCCTTATAATGACCCCTATATCGTCAGCATAGGCTCTTATAACTGTTTTATTTCCTGATAATGAAAATATTCATGATTTACTACATCGACCGCTTTATAAAAATCTAAAAAAAAAATAAAGCACACTTTATGTTTGTTACAGAAGTTATTGCAGTGATATCCCTGAATTCTGCTAGATTTTGAAAAATGGTTCTGCCTTGCGCGCATTTCTGATGTTGACTAATAATTTTATCTGTAAGGCATGAAATTCTGTTGTTTACTATTCTAGCCATTAATATATAATCAAAATTCAGCAGTGACATTGGACGAAAATTATTTAAATCTTTGTTGCCACTATTTTTTGTCACCAGAACAATTTTACTCTCCTTAAACTAAGCATTTTACACTGAATAACCTCATTTACAATGTCAGTGATTTTCGCACCCACTATTCGCCAGTCTTGGATGTAAAACTCTGCTGGCAGACCAACCGGTCATACACGTGCTCTTCACTGACAACCTCGAGAAAATTTTCGTTGTCATCTTCTGTCAGCTGTGGGGCCAGGATATCAAGGAATTCTTCCAAGGAAGCGTCACTACTTTGATGTACAGAATATAGCTCGCAATAATAGCGATAAATCTCGTTTGATACCCTGCTGGGTTCTGAGAATCGTACCGTGTTTTGTTCGAATTTCATCTATAAAAGTCCTTCTCCCGTTTTTCGTATGCTTCACTAAATGATACAGGGAAGTAGTTTCATCTTCTGACACCGACTTGGCCTTCGATTTTATTTTCAGTCCTTCCATTTGACTTCTCTTGATATTAAGTAACTTGGCTTTGACTTTTTTGATGTCTGCTATCCGAAGTGAGGAACCTGCTGAGACTTGATCATATAGATCTCTCAAAACGGAATAGTAATATTCTATAGTGCATTTCATTTCTCTTGCGCTCTGGGCATTGTATTGAGCAAGAACCTTCCTCAACTTTGGCTTCTCCATTTTAACCCACCAGTCGATAGCAGTGGTATATCTACTACGAGCAGGCAGGCATATTGCCCATGTTTCTTTAATCAGGTCTTCTAAATCATGATTTACTAACAAGGAAGTGTTCAAATTCCACTGATTCTTGAATCGGCGAACTGGCTCTCTTATGCAAGCTAAGACACTTGAATGGTCTGAAAAGTACAATATCAGGTTATCTTTGAAGAAACGTGCCCTGTCAGTTCGGTGAGAACTTCCTCAAGGGGCATACTAGTTGATGATAGTCACATCATAGATATTTAGTCCTATTCCCCTTCCAGATTCCAGTTGCTCCACCTCGCTTACTGTAATCCCTTCCCTCGCCAAAACAGCTGTTCCAACACTTGTTTCGGGAGACACATTTTATATAACTGACAGAATCGGGAATTACTAAATCCGAAATTAGAACTTCTTGTAACATGGAAATATCAGTCGCGGATTCGTACAAAAATTCCTTAAGGGCCGATAATTTCAAACCGGACGTAATTTTATTTATGTTGATAGTGGTGACAGAATAAGATTGCGTCGTTGCGCTGTAGCTATGTAGTTGTTTTCATGAACTAATTTAATTTCCTGGCTATAACAGTTTTCTCGGAAGGCTGAACATGTAATAACACTTTAATCAGTTTATTAGTTACTGTCCAGTTTTTTTCTACTTCTGATGTGTTCTCTTGTACCGCAAACAGACTGATTTCCTCGTAAACTTTCTGATTTTTCCTCCAGTGATTCGTGTAGGACCGTTTCGGACCGAACATTCTCTGGGCTTGGGTCGCCCTTGCCGGATTTTCCCTTCCCTTGGTTACGAGATACATTCTCATTTGGTTGCGTAAGTATTTTACTTCGCGGCTTATCTGGAGCAGCAGCAGACGCTTTCGCAATTTCTGTTGCCGGCGCCTGCTCTGAGGTGTTGACCGTGATTTCAGTTGGGCCAAAACTTCCTCCTTCTTTATTAATATCACTTACTCCCTGATAGAGGGAAACAAATGGAGACTGCAGTTTTGCAACCTCTCCCTGAATTTGTTTATTAACAGATAGCTGCTGATGTTTGCAATCGGTTACTGCACCTGTTGTTTCTTGCAAATTAATTCTGATTATACCCCCTTCATTTTCTGGTACCGTATGTGTATTACCTTTCTGTTCATCAGTTTTCATTCGCATTTTGCCTTCCGGTTCCTCTGCCTCCTCATCGCACTGTTTTTGCTTACGAAGTGAGGGAGCTGGACAGGACAGCTCGTCCTCTGAACAACTATCAGTTGTCTCCAGAGGTCGTTTTTCCGGTTGCGTTTCAGTTTCACGAGTAGTGGTAGCAGGGTTTCCCTTTGTTGTTAACGGGGTAAATTGACTGTTATCGGTGATGAAGACATCAGCTTGGCCTGCTGCGTTAACATTCTCAACCAGTTGATCCGGGCTATTCTTTGGTAACAGATCATTTAAGGTAAGCTTCTGACGCTGTATCAAATTACTTTTGAGAACAACAGTTCGCCGCGGACATTCCCGTCTGAAGTGGCCAGTTTCGTTACATAAATGACATGTAGATTCCTGACCTGTAAAAACAATTTGTGCCTTATACCCACAAACAGTTATGTGAGACAGAATATTCGTCTTAACGTCCATCTCTACACAGTGGACCCCGTTGAAACACTGTAGTTTAAAGGGAGGCGACCATCTTTCATTTGCGATTAATTTAACGTCCCCATAGTTTGAAAGAGCTTCCTTAATATCATCATTTTCAATTTCAATGGGAAGATTCAAGACACGAACGGTTTTGTAATGAATTTTCGCTCTGTAGAAGGAAACCTTACTTTTATAACCATTTTTATGCACAAAATCTACTTCATAGCCCCACTTTCGTAACACTTTACCAACAGTCGCAGCACTGAATAACTTGACAAAAACACAGTATTTTTCCTGATCCAGCTGCCAGGTATGGACGGTTTCAGAATTGAGACTAATTACCTGTGTAATCCAGTCATCTATTTCCAGGGATGTGGGCTGAACAGGACGGGATTCCTTGTCAAAAGCAAATACCAGAGTATTCTTCCTGAGGTTTGTAGCCATGGTTAATCCAGAGACGCAATTTCGGTTACACAACCGAAATTCCAATTAGCAGCAGCAAGACTAGAAACAGCGATCAGATCACAAGGAGTATGAAAGAACCCGGAGATTAACGGACGGACAGCAGTCGGCGAAGCCCAAGTACAGAGATGTAAACACGGAAGTGCAGCGCAGCAGTTTAACAGTGGCCACTCGCTAGCGCGGCTGACACGGAACTACCACTCAGCTACCGGGGGCGGACTTGGGGTCTACTGAAGCACGGATACAATCCGTCGCTTTGACCAATGACGTCATAGATTGCTCATAGATATTAATGTCTTTACTTTCCAACCATAGATAATAAATCGTTTGTCTGATGCGGATAAGCGTCATCATTGCACATTAAAAAAAATTGAATGTGGTTTTAAAAGAGCGCTAGATATTGCGTAAATTTTTTTTCGTGTGCATTGATTTAAGTAATTGGTTGTTTGCAGTTCATTCGGCACTTAATTTCATTCTTAGTGAGTCAGATATAATTTGGACAAATACTTTTTATTTTAGGAGAATTTTTAGTTTTTCATTTTCGTTTGTAGGTATGGATTTATCTATTCCAGTGAATCTGGATGATTTAAAGGAGGCTATGGGCGTGAACATGATAGCCACGATTCGATTTTTACAAATGTATGGTCTTGTTGCCGATTACGTTCGATGTCGTGAGTGCGGCGAACATATACACCTGACTAGTGTGTCCGCTCGCCCTACTGACGACTTATTCGTATGACGCTGCGGCAAAGATCGTTTGTGGCGGTCCATTAGACGAGGAACATGGTTCGAGAAATCTAAGTTCGCCTTGAGGGATATCATAAAAATTACATACTGTTGGTGTTTGAGGTATCCTGTGTGGGCCGGCCGGGGTGGCCGAGCGGTTCTAGGCGCTACAGTCTGGAACCGCGCGACCGCTACGGTCGCAGGTTCGAATCCTGCCTCGGGCATGGATGTGTGTGTTGTCCTTAGGTTAGTTGGGTTTAAGTAGTTCTAAGTTCTAGGGGACTGACGACCTCAGCAGTTAAGTCCCATAGTGCTCAAGGCCATTTGAACCACACCATGTGTGGCTGTGTGTGCATGAATGTTGTGTGAGTGAGCCTACAGTTGTAGATTGGTACTCCTTTTGTAGGGAAGTTTGTGGGGAATATTTAAAGTATAGGGAGCCGTTGGGAGGGCCGGGTATTAGAGCCGAAATCGACGAGTCGCATTTTGGTAAAAGAAAGTACAACAGGGGGGAACCTCCGGTAGGATTATGGATTTGGGTAGCTACAGTTTCAGGACAAGAATGTGACGATGTAGTTTTTAAAGTAGTTCCCAATCGAACGAAGGGAGTTTTGGTCACATTAATTAAAGATCATGTTGCAGATGGTTCCGTAGTGATTTCAGATGGTTTTTCTTCATATAGGGATTTGGGGAATGGGGGTTATCAGCATCTTGTTGTTAATCACAATATTGAATTCAGATGTTTATCCTCTGGGGCTTGTACAAATAGCATAGAAGGTTATTGGTCAGCCATAAAATCTGTTGTAGGGAGATGGGAACGAAGGATTTCGACACTACAGAGTCACTTAGATGAATATTCATCGAAGCATAGTGTACCCGATATATATTGCCCATTTAAATGATATCTTAAACATGTAGGGCAAATGTATCGTCCAAAATTTCAGATTGGGATGGGTGTGGGGGTGGGGTGTGCATGTGTGTGTGTGTGTGTGTGTGTGTGTGTGTGTGTGTGTGTGTGTTTTCGTAACGTTGTGTTCTTGTGTGTGTGGGTATGTGATTTTTGTTGATGTTTTTCTAGGTGAGCTTCGGTTTTAATGCGGAGGAGTTTCCGTGTGGTAAGTTCAGTTCTTTATTTTTTTGTTTCCTGCATTTGTCTGTTTTGACGTATTTTATTGTATTACACCGTTACGTATGTTTTCGTCAACTGCAGTACATAATACAAATTTTGCAGCTGTTGCTCTTCTCCCCTTTCCCAGCACTTGTATCAGTACGATTTTTTCGAGTCTATACTAGCACTACCAAAGGCGAAAGACCGACACACGTAAAATTTGTATCCCGTACTTCAGTTGACGTGTAAAGGCCAACTGAAGTACGAGATACTAGTACTACCTAGACGAAAAGAGTGATATATGTAACATTTATGTGACTTACCTATATAGGTCAACTGAAGAGCAGGATACAAATGTTATGTATGGCGCTATTTTTCGTCTTCCGTAGCACTAGTATCCCAGTCTTCAATTGACATACATAGGCAATTGAAGTACTGAATACACATGTTATAAATTTCGTTATTTCCCATTCGCTAGTGCTACTTTTCTATTCTTCACTTGACCTATATAGCTCAACTAAAGAATGGGATACAAATTTCACTGCTGTTGATTTTCTTGTCGTCGTTAGCAAGACTATAATTTTCAGTCGATACTATTAGCATCCAAGGCAAAAATAATTGTATCCCATACTGAAGTACGGGATACAAATTTTATGTGTGTCGTCTTCTTGCGCCTTCGCGTAGTTCAAGTGAGGTAAAAGTAACGTACGTCGATTTCCTCGTTTTCTTTAGCAGTATATATACATAGATCAACTGAAGTAAGGGATACAAATATTGTGTGCGTGGATCTTTTGCCGTTGGTAGTACTACTATCTACGTAAGAACAGACTATTATTAGTAGCGGAGGCGAAAGAAACAACACACGTAAAATTTGTATCCCGTACTTCAGTTGACCTATACATTTGAACTGAAGAATAGGATACTAATGCTAACGAAAACGAAGAAATCGACGTACGTTAAATTTGTATCCCGTACTGCAGTTAACCTATACAGATCGACTAAAACTCGAGATACAACTCATATATATATATATATATATATATCAACTGAGGTATTCTATGCTACCGCTACTTCCATCCCTTTTTCTACTTTATTTTTAACAGTAGTACCAGGACTCAAACAAGCGATACCCTTAACATTATGGTCGAAACATTACTAGACTTGATATATGTCTACCATCTGTTTTCTCTCCCGCATTCCTTTGGTTATGAACACTCTCTCTGCCGTTACATCTGTGTAATAAATTCTCTCTGGCAAATTCTGACGTCATTGGTCAAAGCCGACGGGTTGTATCCAGTTCTTCAGTAGACCCGGATTTTGTCATGAGGTTTTCTGTGTTATTGTCACGAATAGAAGTGTCCTTATCGGTGGTAAGAGCAAGGTTGCTAAGTTGATGAGTCACATGTTACCACTCGGAAGTACGAGAGAGGACGTCTTCTAAAAAACGAAGTAGAACATATGTGGTTCAATCCTTTTCATATCACCGAATGTTCCTCAACATTTTTAATTTTACTGACTTTTTTAATCTTGAGTTCACTATAGGTAAACAGGCAATTAACACTGTTTTAAAAAATTTTAGGAGCCATAGTTTTTTTTTCTGGCAGTCATTTTTAAAATGGCCGTTGGGCAAATTTTAATAGAGAACGTGGTTTACAGAAAATTTAATTGCCAAATTATTTTCCGAGATATCAGAATAATTCAAAAACCAGTGTGATCAGCATGAAATGAACTTTAGGTATACATTTTTAAAAAATTTCTATCATGCATCTTTCTGTAAAGAGTCGGAAAAAAATTTATCAATCATTACTTTTTAAGACCATAAATGTTAATGAAGGAAGAGCATGTTATTTCTGTGTTGAATACTTACATAACTACCTGCAGTATAAGATTTAGTCCTGAGAATGCACTCCCATTTTTCTACAGCTATTGAAAAATAGGCAAAATCAGTATCAGAAATCAGTATCTAAAAAGCGACTGAATGGAAACAAGTTAAAATATTATGGAATGTTCTTTATACTCATAGAAGTATCTCACAAAAAAGTTATGAATGAGGCTCATCTACATTGAGAGTAATAGAGCAGTGAATTTCAGTAAAAACGCAACCCTTCCACAGGCTCGTTTTGTGCCAAGATAGCAAACAAAGGCTTGAAATTATTATAACTGACATTGGCTGAATGATATTAAAATCACTACATACAATAAATGATAAAATGTTTCTACTTTTAAATAACAATAGGCAGTGATAACCATAGCTAAGGATTCTAATTCTTAAACTTAACTTATCGATACATTTGTTGTACTACACTTGCGTACAGTATACATACAATAACGTTTCTCTATGTATTTAGACTTAAACATAAGTTGTAACCACTTGCCAGCTGCTGTTTTCATTAGTGAGTTAAACATACATGATAATTCATTGCATTTCATTGTTGTGTGTTCTACCAAACAATGGTGTGAGTTCCAATTGAGTCACTTTCCATACTATTGTTTTTGCAGGCACTAAACAGTATCATTTTTCGAAAGTTGAAAGCCAATTTTTGATGCAGAAGACTGAAAGAAATGCACCAAAACATCATTGTTTGTCTTCAGTTTTTTCAAACCATCACTTCTCATCGTACATAGAAACAATAATATCGTTGTTTGTGAAAGATGACATGTTTGTAAAAAGTATTGAAGTTTAATGATTATCAAAGTTTGAGCCTTTGGAAGTAACAATACATTTTATTTGATTTTCACTTAAAGGGACAAATCTGTGATAGCTTCTTTTTCCTGTAACTGATAAAGAACATTCAAATATCCCAGTCAGTTTTGATTTGTTCAATTTCAGGTGAAGAAACAAGTATATATTTGGTACCAGTAATATTCTGTCAACAATATCTGAACATATCTTCTGGAGTCGGGGAATGTTCTGTGTAAGATCTCTGAAGGGGAGCTCGTGTAACTCCTCGTTTTTTTGTTCCACCTATCTCAACTCTTTTTGTACATTTTATATACTGTTTTGATTATGAGCTTCTAAGACATTATGGAAAGATTCTAGCAATTTTCGATTGACTGAGCTAGTTTTTCTTTGTAAATCTGGCAGTCGCTGTCCTGTGTTAAGCTTCGTTATTTTACACAAAGGAGATAAATCCAAAGTTTCACAAATTGATTCTACTTGATGCAGTGGATTATCCTCAACTAATTCAAAAGGCCCTGGAAGAAATTCAGGGTCATTTTCAACACTATTTGTCGCTTCTTCATCCGTTTTTCTACAAAAATTCGTGATTCACAAATTGGACATAGAGCTTGTCCAGGAATTAGGTTAATATCCACATTTTTACTCTTCCTGTTCAACTAGTACCTTACCTGTTGCTATAACTGCCACTATTATTTAAACATAAAAAGCATTCGATCATTTATTGTAAGGAATGATTTGCACATCATTCAACCAACGTCAGCTGCAATAATTTCAAGCCTTTGTTTGCTAACTTGGCATAGAACGGGCGTGTGGAAAGATTGCGTTCTTACTGAAATTCACTGTTCTATACTCTCACCGTAGTTAAGATACAGTCATATTTTTTGTGAGATATTCCTATAAGTATAAAGAACATTCTGTAAAATTTGCACTTGTCTTCATTCAGTCCCTTTTTAGATACTTACTTCTGAAAATTGATGTTAAAAGGCTTTTGGTCAATTTTGAAAAAAGCTCTAGAAAAACAGGAGTGCTTTCTCAGGACTAAAACTTATACTGCAGGTAGTTATGTAAGTCCTCAACACAGAAATAACATGTTATTAGTGAGTCTCTTTCCTTCATAAAAATTTATGGTCTTAAAAAGTAACGATTGATAAATTTTTCCGGGTCTTTACAGGAAGAGATTGACTGACTCTCTTGCATGATAGAAAAATTTGAAAATTGTATTCCTTAAGTTCATTACATGCTGAACACATTGGTTTTTGAATTATTCTGATGTCTTGGAAAATAACTTGATAGATAAACTTTCCCAAAAACTGTTTTCCATTAAAATTTGCCCAGTCGCCATTTTAAAAATGGCTGCCAGAAAAAACTATGGCTTATAAATGTTTTTTAAACAGTGGTTTGTGACTGTCTCCCTATAGGGACCTCATGATAAAAAATCAGGAAAATAAAAAATTCTGAGAGACAAATTTTATTTATATTGGGTGATTTGAAATGGATTGACCTATATGGGTTTTTGGAGGTATTTAAGGGGAGTCTAGGAAGTGGTTTATTCTTCGAGTACGCTCTAACTGCAAGAAAACATTAATGCCCCTATAAAGCACTTCATTTTGCCAGAAACGAAAGTTACAACTGATTACTGAAAGACTTATAAAACTTTGAAGAAAGAAGGCATAGATCATGAATTCGTGAACCATTCCGTTGAATCTGTATCTTCCAAAGATCCATCGGTCCTCACGCAGAATACTGAGTAGATACGAAAATCTTTAAAATCATCAGGTAAGGGAGAAGGCCGACCGAGATACCGAGACGAATTATGTATATTCCTGTATTTGTACTTCCATGATTCACAACGGTCTGGAATTTTTCATGCTGAAGACGTAACCGGCGAGTAAAGTAAGTGATAATTACTAGTTTTCTTCGTAAATTACCTTGCTATATAATTTTCCTCATTTGTCGTCGCTCTTGTCAACGTTGTAAATAGTATCCATATTTGCATCCTCGAGAGCCGCGCTTTCGATATAATTACATCGCTTGGAGGCAGGCCGTGACTTGATATGCAACACTTGTAACCTCCCAACAGTAAAAAAAATAAAGTGTAACCTTCCAACAGTAAAAAATAAGTATAGCATTCACATTCAGTGTAACCTCACAACAGTTTATTGTACCATAACGTCGCAATAATAACGTGACTAATCTCTCAATAAAATTGTGGCTCACATATAACCTTTCAATAATTAACTGACTGTGAATCTAAACTGCTGAATTTGGACGTTAGCAGTGCTGCTTCATGGCCCTGAAAGATCATTCTGAATGAATTAAAAATTCTTACCTCAATGAAGTCGCTGGATAACGCGTATATATCTGCTCCTATAAGAAATTTTTATGGCACAGCCCAGTGTAATGCTGGCCGCTAGATATGTCATGTATAAAAAGAAGCAACTGATTTTTCTTTACGATAATTGGGATGACCATGGATTGCAGAAATTAGTAAATTCTTTAAATTCGAATGAATGATTGTCATAAAAGTTAATTTTATAAAAAAGATTATTATTAAAAGATTTTTAATACATTTACATGGGACTTGATATAACAATAGAACAAACTTTGTTGTAACAAACTACATATGCGCGCGGCTCTTTTTACCTTATACTACATCGTTCAGGCACCGCCATCGCTCCCCACGACAGGCTTCGCGAACTCCATACACCAGACTGGTAGCTACTACTTACTCCCACTGACACTGCTCTTACTCCAGCCAACACTGCTCTCTGGTCTGAGATTCTCTTATAGCTTACATATCGCAGGCAGCGCGTGAGCAATCCATCGAAATTACATCTGCTCGTGTGCGCTAGTAATAAATTTCTTAATCATGGACCTCTTACACACTTCTTGGAAATTACCTTTCTAACTACTAAGGTAAAGAATGTCGAATGAATGACCAGTTTGCATTTTCCTTGTGTTTCCATTTGTTTACTGTCAATTCCAGCAAGTGACCTACACGGTGTCAGTACAAGAGAGTGAAAGTAAACATAGCCTGTTACGTTTTTAATAACGTCATGTTTACATCAACGGTACATTGTGATACGTTTTTGAACAGGTCTTGAGCAGAGGAAGTGGATTACCGAATAAAAGAAATACAGTGTTATTTCAAAAACACGTACTGCTGTTCATACCATAACGAACAAAGTTCCTTAGGCAATCCTGCTGGTTAATGTCCCCGTAGCTAAACATTTGCTCGATACATTTTCCCACCTTCTGGACAAAGGTTACTTAGGGTAGCTAAGATAAAAGATACACATTTTATAACGACTGTAGTATGTTAGTAAATCCATCATAACGATCAATTCTTCATACGTTTCACTCAGCATTTGCATCGTAGTAGTATAAAAATAGAATGTGAAGCATAATAGGTACTTTAGGCATCGTTGTTACTGATAACAAATGGTTCAAATGGATCTAAGCACTATGGGACTTAACATCTGAAGTCATCAGTCACCTAGACTTACTACTTAAACCTAACTAACCTAAGGACATAACATCTGAAGTCATCAGTCCCCTAGACTTATAAGTACTTTAAACCTAACTAACCTAAGGACATCACACACATCCATGCCCGAGGCAGGACTCGAACCTGCGACCGTAGCAGCAGCGCGGTTCCGAACTGAAGCGCCTAGAACCTCTCGGCCACATAGACAGGCTACTGATAGCAGTTCTAGGTGACAGAACAGAACAGAACAGAAGTTCCAATGTAAATCACTACATGAAAACAACTCTTACAATATACAAACTTTTTGGGAAGCAACACTGTTGAAATATCTTTGTATCATGTTACGAGGAATGTACCATGTCAAGAGGAATGTTCGATACCATCGTCGGCTTTGGAGGCTACCGTAGGAAACATGCGACAAACCTCGTAAATGATATCCCGAATGTGACGTCATACCAGTGTCGATATCATGAATGTAATAAAGATAACCTATTTCTTTCGCCTTGGTAGCTGCGAGATCAACGCGGTGGGTTGTCCGTCCTAGAGGCCTCGGTTCGATTCCCACTCGGACCCGAGTTTTTTACTCCAATCCAAATCGGATGTCATGTTGTTCTTACGTTCGTTCGGCCATAATTGACATTGAACTAGTGAGATAGCTGAATGGGCGCGGCCCGAAAACAAAGTTTTCAGTAAGAAAATTTACCACATTGTGGAATAAATGCTTCAAATTACGAATAGAGCTATGAAAGAAATAATTATTAGAAGGAAAAAGTTATCGAGTATCTTAAATACACTCTCAGTCGTAATAGACGTCAGAACGCACAGTATGAGGGGCAAAGAAATGTTTATAGTAAAAATGGAAACTATTCGAAAATACACTTCGGTTATGCATATCGGAAGAAGATTTCAGTATGAATTTACAAATACCGTCGATGAACTGTAGGTCGCTAAATCGAATCAAAACTAACAACTATCGGTATCAGTATCTGTATAAAACGACAGAACCTATGAAAGTAAGATGCATTAATTTTCTCTGAATATATATAACAAAAAAAAAAAAATGCTACTAAACGAAAGAGGCCGAAACTATCACACAAAAGAAGTAAACTAGAAGTACACCTACGGTCTCGGGAACTTTTCCAATGTCTGCCATTGTTAATAGTGGCTCCTGCTTTGAATGAGGGAAGTCAACATAACAAATCAGTCATATACAGAGATCCAATCAGATTCCCGAAAACATGATTTTGGCCGGCCGAAGTGGCCGTGCGGTTAAAGGCGCTGCAGTCTGGAACCGCAAGACCGCTACGGTCGCAGGTTCGAATCCTGCCTCGGGCATGGATGTTTGTGATGTCCTTAGGTTAGTTAGGTTTAACTAGTTCTAAGTTCTAGGGGACTAATGACCTCAGCAGTTGAGTCCCATAGTGCTCAGAGCCAAAACATGATTTTCTCCGCAAGTAAATGTAGCTTACATTATATTCGAAAATACTGGTAGCGAAACATTTATGACAAAGAAAACCTCATAAATCGAGATACTGTATATTCGAAATTAATAACCAAATAAGCGTCACAACCAACACACTGAATACGTTCAATCGTCAGTACGTAATCCTAAGCCAATAACAATACTCTTTCGTAAATAACATCAAACTGGAATTTAGCACTCATAAGGCGTAACTGAAACACTTCATCCAAACATTCGGCAAAATTAGAAATACAAGTGAACCAGAGTGATCGTATATTCATGTTCCCTTCGACAACTCACAACGAAATTTTCTCTCTCCACCTAACACAGACCTCGGGCTACGCTACAGGTGAGTTTCTCAGAGCATGTACTGTTTTTGGCTTTCACGATCAATCACCAGCAAACTGTTGGATTGTAGCTTACCCTAGACCTCAGGCTACGCTACAGTTCAATTTGTCACCACTGACAGGTTTTCCACTATGACACTCGTTGGATTCGCTAACTCACAACCAAACTATTGCCTTCCAACCCAGTCTACACATCTAGACATCAGGCTGGGCTACAGGTTATAATAGACAAGCCAGATTTCTGCAATAGCGGAAAATAAATAGATGGCCAAATACTCAATGGTAATCATTAGTGAGAGTTTTCATCAAAAGCAAAAATGCGTGCATTGTATAAATTACTTCAGATCAGAGGGCTACAGAACAAAATTTACCACAATTTTGACAGAGCTTATAATGAAATCACAATCAAATCCAAGCCATTAGCTGCTTACAGGCATTGATAAAAAACAACAGGGACAGTTGAAAAAGTGTGGCCCGACTGGGACTCGAACATAGGATCTCCTACTTACATGGCAAATACTCTATCCAACTGAGCTAGCGAGCACACAGCGGACAGTGCGACTGCAGGGACTTACCTCTGGCACGCTCCCCGTGAGACCCACACTTCCAACTTACTGTTCACACACCACATTTTTAGTGCCCCTGCCCACAATACTCATCACTCGCTGCAGTCAATCTACCAATTCCCCGTAAGAGCTTGAGCAATGTGAGTGCATCCACACTGAAGATCATTGGCCGGTAAGCATTATCTCTATAAAGATGGTGTCTGTTCTTTCGGACATGTCCAACTGAATATGTCTGTAAATATACTTCTAAAACTGATTGCTGCGCGATAATTTGCTTCAATTTTGCCGTATATACACCCCGAACTCGAACAAGTACCCTAAAAAAAGATCAGTTCACACTTGTGAAACCCCCCCCCCCTCTCCCCAGACACTTCACACGCTTTTGTGGGAAACAGATCCTGAAACCGATATCAGACGCAGCATCTGATTTTACACGCCAAAATGACGATATTTGGAAGTCGAAATAAATATCTCTAACTCTAAACAGTATGCTCACCACTTTTCGAGTTTTAGCTGCTTGTTTGAAGGCATTGCCAGAGAGTGAAAAATTTCCGAATCCTACAGCTGTTGTGGTGTTCATCACTTTTCTGAAACAGTGAGTGGGTTTAGTTTACATTTGCTGCTGTCAGTAACGTTATTTTCCTCAGCTTCTCGAAGTACACACTGATGTCAAAGCACTGACGATAAAATTAGAAAAATTCGAAGCACTCTCCTGCAGACGAGATAAATGGCTGGAATTTTCGGTGTCGTACAATGGCGGATGAGTGACAGAATCCCGCCGGAGGTGGATGGCCTGCTTTCACGTGCCTCTGAACACTCAAACAAAGTAGACATTACGTTAGTCTCATAGTCTCACACATCACAAAACTTTCCGTAGACATTCCCCCCCCCCCCCCCCCTCCCGTCACCATCCGTCTTGTTTGAACCAGTCTATAGGGACTCCTATGCCCTGCACAAAGGATGTCTTGAGGATGGCGCATTCTGATTGGCTCTTAGTAAATTTACCCACCAAACTGCTGCTGCTCCCACCAGTGTGGGAGCGCTGTTCGCCATTTTCTGCGGACAGACAAATAACGAGACTTCCAGTGTCAAAACTATTTTCGTACAGATCGTAAAAAATATACATCAGTCATATTGCACTGACAGTTAAACCCTGCAGAAGTTGTCTACAGATTACGAAATATGGGAACCATCGCCAAAGACGCTTCATCAATTACACTGCTCTGCTACAGTTGAGGAAAGCTTGAATTTTTCGGTTATGAAACCCGCCAAACTGCTACTACTGCCGGTGTGGGAGCACTGTTTGCCATTTTTTTTCTGCAGACGAACAAATTACGAGACTTTCAGTGGCTAAGCTGTTTTGTACAGATCGCTGAAGAGAGCTCGAATGTCTTTCAGCGAGAAACCGATCTCCCACTGGGATATATCACAACATACCATATCGATGTAGAAAATACCCTTTCTATCCTGCACCATAGAAAATCATCACTTCTGCATCCTGCATATAGCTATCGGCCACGAGACACACCAACATATGACGCAAAGACAGACAGATCCCAAAGAAAACATCAGCACATGGACCTTATGTAGTTCTTGCAGCACTAGACACTTCCTGTGAGGTCCGTTGGTCATCCACCACAGTCAGTGGTCATGACTCAACCCACATACACGCTGACCCGACGTGCAATCGGAGCGCCCTCCATTGACGGTGGTTACTCTTCAAACTGTTGTACAAAGGCTGGGCTGCCCCCCCCCCCCCCCCCCCCCCCGGGCATAAAGACTTAACTGTTTCAGGTATCGATCTGCTTGCTTGCTTGCTGCCATGCTTTCTTCACCCACCTCCATACTCTGAGATTACAAGAACACATGTATTTTCAAATGATTTGCCAGAATATAGTACCATTTAAGCGATAGTTACCGATATCAAGCACATAGCAGTACACTACCGATCGTTCACATAGTATAATTCCGAAAATAAAGAGTGGAAATTATTTCTCTCGAACCCTAAAACTTTAGCGAGGTTCAGCGAGCTGGAACGTACTGCAAACCACTCAGAAACTAAAACTTATCGCGTCTGCGAAGATCTTTAAATGAAAACTCACATGAATACCAATGTCAATGATATTAAAGATTCTAAATTGTCCTTCTACACTACTGGCCATTAAAATTGCTACACCAAGAAGAAATGCAGATGATAAACGGGTACTCATTGGACAAATATATTATACTAGAACTGACATGTGATTACATTTTCACGCAATTTGGGTGCATAGATCCTGAGAAATCAGTACCCAGAACAACCACCTCAGGCCGTAATAACGGCCTTGATATGTCTGGGCATTGAGTCAAACAGAGCTTGGATGGCGTGTACAGGTACAGCTGCCCATGCAGCTTCAACACGACACCACAGTTCATTAAGAGTAATGACTGGCGTATTGTGACGAGCCAATTGCTCGGCCACCATTGACCATATGTTTTCAATTGGTGAGAGATCTGGAGAATGTGCTGGCCAGGGCAGCAGTCGAACATTGTCTGTATCCAGAAAGGCCCGTACAGGACCGGCAACATGCGGTCGAGCATTATCCTGCTAAAATGTAGGGTTTCGCAGGGATCGAATGAAGGGTAGAAAAAAATGGTTCAAATGGCTCTGAGTACTATGGGACTCAACTGCTGAGGTCATTAGTCCCCTAGAACTTAGAACTAGTTAAACCTAACTAACCTAAGGACATCACAAACATCCATGCCCGAGGCAGGATTCGAACCTGCGACCGTAGCGGTCTTGCGGTTCCAGACTGCAGCGCCTTTAAAATGAAGGGTAGAGCCACGGGTCGTAACACATCTGAAAAGGAACGTCCACTGTTCAAAGAGCCGTCAATGCGAACAAGAGGTGACCGAGACGTTTAACGAATGGCACCTCATACCATCACGCCGGGTGATACGCCAGTATGGCGATGACGAATACACGCTTCCAATGTGCGTTCACCGCGATGTCGCCAAACACGGATGCGACCACCATGATGCTGTAAACAGAACCTGGATTCATCCGAGAAAAAGAGGTTTTGCCATTCGTGCACCCAGGTTTGTCGTTGAGTACACCATCGCAGGCACTCCTGTCTGTGATGCAGCGTCAAGGGTAACCGCAGCCATGGTCTCCGAGCTGATAGTCCATGCTGCTGCAAACGTCGTCGAACTGTTCGTGCAGATGGTTGTTGTCTTGCAAACGTCCCCATTTGTTGACTCAGGGATCGAGCCGTGGCAGCACGATCCGTTACAGCCATGCGAATAAGATTCCTGTCGTCTCGACTGCTAGTGATACGAGGCCGTTGGGATCCAGCACGGCGTTCCGTATTACCCTCCTGAACTCACCGATTCCATATTCTGCTAACACTCATTGTATCTCGACCAACTGCGAGGAGCAATGTCGCGACACGATAAACCGCAATCGCGACAGGCTACAATCCGACCTTTATCAAAGTCGGAAACGTGGCGGTACGCATTTCTCCTCCTTACACGAAGCATCACAACAACGTTTCACCAGGCAATGCCGGTCAACTTTTGTTTGTGTATGAGAAATCTGTTGGAAACTTTCCTCATGTCAGCACGTTGTAGGTGTCGCCACCGGCGCCAACCTTGTGTGAATGCTCTGAAAAGCTAATCATTTGCATGTCACAGCATCTTCTTCCTGTCGGTTAAATTTCGCGTCTGTAGCACGTCATCTTCGTGGTGTAGCAATTTTAATGGCCAGTAGTGTACTTCACTAGGTGTTTCTCACGTCTAGAGAACCAGCAAACATTTCTTCCTCCTATCTTCCACCATCTAGACACACACAATACATACTACAATCGATGTTCTCTCAACCAAATAAAGACAGAAAATGTGTAGAAGCAGTCAACCAGACAGTTTACATGGGAGGAAATAACAGTCCAGCGCAAACACACGCGCACATTGAATCTTCTCAAATTTCCGTGGAGAACACACGCGATCACGAAGACTGCCCACAACATACTGAGTATTAGTTCGCTATTCACCCACATAGAGGGGACAGGATTAGCTCAGCTGCATTTCTGTATCCCAGCTGGCTTCTCCAGTTCGGACAGAAGTTGGAAATGTCAATTGCTCCAGCCACAGGCTACCGCCGCAACGCGCGCTCCCACACCCCAGACAGAGTCGTCCTAGGAAACCAGACACATATTTTATCCATGTACTTACAGTTAAAGATTACAATTGCAGTCTCAATGTGACAACATTCGATAATGTTCGAAATATCGAAAATACCCGCTCGTGACGACAGTGGCTCTGTAAATTTTAATGTCTTATAGCTGGACGTAATTTTCCACGTAAAAGATATCTTTCATTCGAGTTACAGCTATCGCAAATTTTCACGCCAAATCCATACCTTCAGGACTTAGTAATTTTCTTTGCACAAGTCGGTACGCGTACATACTTTATATGCCCGTTGATCACAGTGAATCTATCATGCATCCCCTACTCCTAAATGAAATACTTCGCCAGTAACTGAATTGTGGTGTGCGTAGTGTAAGACCTTCGGTACACACACCATCAGATTATTTGACTTGTCGCTCTAACGAAGTAGGCGAGTGTCAGCAATATGTCTCGTGTTCTTATCGTGGCGTGTTTATCGTCTGCCGTTAGGTCAGACGATAGAAATGCCACTTGCACGCTTAGAGTAGCGGATTGACGGTGACCAACTTTAAACAGAGCTTGATTAATTTTCACACACATTTATTAAAATAATAAAAAGCATAGATATTACGTAACTTGATTCTGGATGCTGTTTACAACTGACAATCTGAAGTTCCTTTGGTCTTGGTACTTTAATCTTATTCTCAGATATCTCTGATACTTGACAATGTGTCTATACATTTCTCTTCATGGCTATGTACAGGAATATGATAATCTTATTAGGTGCAGACTGAAACTTGACTATAGACTGGTACAGAGTAACGCAGACTAAGGCAGACTGACTAATCGGAGGTCTGTACACTCGTTATAATACCTCTCGCGTTCAGGTATCACTGCGCGAGTGTGATCCGCGAGGAGAAACGGTTCTACGTTAGCAGCAATCTCATTGGCTGCATTACATATTAATACGCGAATCGGCGGAAGCAGAATTTGGTCCGTCTTTATGGCAGCGCCATCTCGTAGTGCGGAGACGGACGAGCGCTGCGCCTGCGCTGTTGTGCTTCGCGGGGCGCGCTCTAGTGGGAAAGTTGTGTACGCGCTGACTACGCGGAACTATGTACACAACATGAATGCTCGTGACATCAAAAATATGGAGTGAAAACCCGTTACGGATAGATATGTCTCATTTGTTTTTGCTTGCGAGTAGTACCAGGGTGTCTTAGGAAGATAGACGTAATCGTCTTACAAGACACCAGAAGCTGAAAAAACACAACTGCAACAACTATGTTACTATCACAAGCGGTTTTGGTTCTACCAGCGACAACAAGTATCGCTAAGGACATCCATGTTAAAAACTACGCAAGCTTTATAAATCGAGGTATGGCATTGCCTCTGAATGAAGTGGTTTTCCACACAAATACCGCAACATTGAATGTAGACGGTATTCACAGTATGTGTATTAACAGATGAAAAGTGCGGGAGCATGTCGCCGGTGGTCTAAGCTCATAATAAAATCACCAAATTTAGAAAGTGATTCGACTAAGGAACGTGGTATGAAGCTGGTATTTGCAACTCCATCACGCAGCTACTATATGTTTCTCCAGTATTTCTAATGCATTCTATCCTGATGCCATGTCACAGGTTCTGCAATATATCCACTAGGTTATAGGCTATGGTTTACTGAGAATGGTCTCATACAGTAGATGCTGTGTTATGCAACGAATCACTTTAAAAAACGCAATGCTACAATGAGGTCGTAAGAAATGTACACTGCCTTTTCACATCTATAGTGTTACACTTTCTTGTAGAAATGCTGTCTGCGATTTGGAATCAAGTCATTTCATTCAACCACATATCCACATTGGCTCCTATAGCGACGAATATTAATGATTACAGCTACTAGTGAATCATATTCGTAGCACTCTTATATCTTGAAACGAATCACCTTCTTCGAACCAGCTGAGCAGCTACTACAGTAATACTCCAACGTGGTTTTAGATAGTCCCTATGCATCTTGTAAATGTTCATTGGTATATGTCCAGACATTCCTGCTACTTTCTGCATGCGATCGTTTCAGTTTAAGTCGGAACTAAGCAGAAGTCAGAGAGTACTATATCTACCACCTTCTGCAACCCATGTAGAAACAGGATGAGCTGAATTAACGCGACAGGACTGTTTTGACCATTCGTTAGAAATAGGAACATGTTGTCGTAGCTCCACCAACTGTGTATGCTGTATATCAGCATCAAACAAAACTTTCCACCAACACAAAGTAGTTGTAGAAAAAAATTCAGCATGGGAACTGTGAGAAAGACAAAGATTTTGCTACTGCATTGCGGTGAATCTCTAAACCACATACAGGTACAGTAGTCCAAAGGAGATCTGCGTTCTCAGGGTGCATTCGAGTCTGTCATCCAAACATTCGCTGTATCATGTACCATTCAACAGAGAACAAAAAACTTCGAACTGTTTAAACTCCGCTACCATCATCCAGTAGAGAACTCGATAAGATTTTACCGCGCCCCTGACTTCTAACAAATACCACATGCGAGCTGGCATCGAGCATTTTCATTGACCGCTATTAAATATAGAAGTATTGATCCACTCAGAAATGGAAGTCGCTTGCACCGACCAGTGTAAAGTTTCATTGCCTGTACTGTAGGAGGACCGTATCTCACAGACTATCAATCGCAAATGAGGGACCCTGTGTTGTTGTTTAACACATTGTTTTTTCTGCTATAACACCTCCAAGCAGTGTATGACACAGCTTTGTACACCATCATATACCTTGTGTGCTCCACCGTGACTTTGAGGTCTGTGTCAGATTCTAAACTGCCATTAACACATTTTGATCGATTGGCTCTGACTGAAAGCAGTACATCACCTGATGTAAATTATGCTGCTTCTCCCACAACACACACACACACACACACACACACACACACACACACACACACACAAACACACACACACACACGCACACAGGGTGATTTTAAGCAAAAGACAGTAACAACATATGGAAACTGAAAGAGTTATGCGGCATTTTGGAGCGTTTCCAAACACCTGTCTGAAGGTGATTGATGAGCTCCACATTTAGTCTCATCCTTCACAGTGATAGGACAGCAGATAGCTTGCAGTTCTATTTCGATTGATTCCTCATAGTGCAGTCGTACACAAGATCACTGTTTCAGTGCCAGCCATCCCTGGAATGTGTAGCCAACTCCATTGAGACTCTTTCTCCATCTCAAACAAGTGATGCCAGTCAATCATTATGTGGTAATCAGTAGTGTACCAGTGGATAGGATGGAAAACACACCATCGATGTACTGTAATAATAAACATTACAGTTGACAGTGTGATCAATTTTAGCTATTTTACCATTTTTTCAACGCCTACCAGTGACATGGCAGCATGCTTCCTGATTTCTGTATCGTCGCTAAAGATAGCCCTACACTACTTTGCGAATACCATTGTGAATGTATATAGATGACTGTGCAGTATGACCATTCATTGTTAATTCTTGAACATATACGAACCAAAGCATACCAGAAAGCGATAGACATACAGGGTGCGTCAGCGTTCGTGGCGTAATTTGACTTGCGTAGTACTATGAAGTACTGCAGGAATGCGGGCCAGCTCGTGCCGTATTCGTGTACTAATGAGCTGCCATTTCGAGTGTGACAGTGATATGGAGCGGTGGAGTGCACAGCATCGTGCCTTTGCTGTTGAAAGTTATTTCAAGAATAACGACTCTATTTCGGCAACATTTCAACTTGGGACGTCATGAGAAAGATCCAGATGGTCGGACCATTGTGAGGTGGGTAAGTGCATTTCGAACAACAGGTTCTGTTTGCAATGGCAAACCGGGAAGGAGTGAAAGAACTGTGCGGACACCAGAAATCATGGAAAATGTTCGTGCTGCACTATTGCACAGTCCAAAAAGATCTGCTCGTCGTCATGCGCAAACTGTGCCTATGTCCGATCGGTCATTCAGGAGAATACTGCACGAAGATCTCCATTTTCACTGATATAAGCTGCACATTTCTCAGGAAATTAGGCCTCGCGATTGGATTTCATGCGAAACATTCTGCTTAACCATATGTGATCACCTTCGCCAAAATCCACCAATGTTGCCCACTATCCTGATGTCAGATGAAGCTCATTTCAAGTTATGTGGTTCAGTGAATAAACAGAATATGCGTTATTGGAGTGATGTTAGCCTGCATGAACTGCACCTCTAGCCCTTGCACTGTTCTCGTGTCACAGTGTGGTGTGGAGTTGGTTCCTTTAGGATTATTGGCCCTTACTTCTTTGAGGATGAGAGCGGTGTGGCTGTAACTGTCACCAGTGAATGCTACCTAAAGATGCTGCAATACTTCGTTCTTCCCCAATTAGGTATGGTCGATGTGGATGTGGAACAATTATGGTTTCAACAAGACGGAGCGACCTCGCATACAGCCACAATTTGCATGGATTTCTTGCGACAGACATTTCCCAGTAGAGTAATTTCCCGTTTTGGTGATATTTTCTGGCCGCCTCACTCACCTCACCTTTCATGTGCAGACGTTTTCCTTTGGGGCTACCTGAAGCAAGAAGTGTTCCGAACACATTGTGCCACCATTCCTGAGTTGAAGGATTGCATCAGAACTGCCGTCGGCAGTGTCCCAGGGAAAGCTTCCAACGCCGCCTAGATGAATGTATTGTGCAGAGAGTCATGTTCAAAAAGTAATCCATGCGATGGACAATGACTTACACGTTAGTAAATGGCATACGTTTAACTAGCAATTGACATAAGAGGTAATAAATAAATTACTGTTACTGCTTGATGGTGTTTTTAATGTCCTACTATGAACGCTGCCGCACCCTTTATTTATAGCACTTCGATCATAGTACGTAATTTACGATTACAACTGCTCACCTTTCCCTATACGGATGGGAGTCACAGAGCATTCTTACATTCTTAGCATAAAGTCAGAGATTCAAAGATCTCCTCGCATTCTCTTTGAGCAACGCTCCCTGCAACACTGTCACCGATTAAATTTGCAGCTGACAAGGAGTAGACTGGTACAGTCCATGTCTCATGAAGGAGCAGAGCGAGTTGAGTCCCTAACTGCTGTTCTGCACCACTTTTATTCACAGGACCCATCCAATTGCCCAAGATTTCTCCAGATGCGAACATGTCGAGTAGGTTAGCAAGCCTTATCGGTGTATAGTAGATATGAAAGTGTTGTGATGATATAACAGACGGTTAAGAAAAAGAAACGTGCTGTTTTTATGCATGATGGAGCTCCAGATGGATGGAGTTTGAAGGAGTTTACGTAAATCAAACTGCGCTATCAATTCTAAAGTATTGGTCTAGTGTCTGTCAGGTGTGAAGATATTGGTAAGAGTGGACATAAACACATACACTCCTAAAGCTACAGGGTTCTGCACTTAAAACACACTATAATGATAGAGTGGTACGGTTTCTGACCTATTAGTCATTTGGAATACATCACTGTTAATATTCTGGTGTAAGAAATATATTTCCAGCGCACGACATACAGTCTCCTCGCAGGTTTCTCTACGATAAACTATGGTGACATACTACAAAATGGAAAATTTACTACCTTGAAACATCAGTTCTTTGTGATATCTGCACAATATAGCTTTCCAGACGTGTATAGTGCACACTGTTAACACCTGATCACGGTACAGAAATTATACTGTGATCCAATCAGTCCTATAAAAATTATCACTAGTAATGGACAATGCCTCTTACAAGGAAACAGACAGACGCATAGCAGCAGTGATGCTGCCACTAACTCCATAAACCGGACGTCGGTCGAGCAGATGTATGCATGGGGAATGCAGCGTCTCAGAAACATCTGTTGCTAACTTAGAATCACCATAGTTATGAATATGACGACTCGATTTTATGCCTCCCTCTCCACCCTACTCTATTGGCGGAAATTTCTAATTTTGGTGGGAATTTCGAATTCTGGCGTGAATTTCTAATTTTTGGTGAAACTTTCTTTGTCCCAGGTCTGTGCTGACGTCCCATATCACCCCCTACCCGCGAATTGGTGGCAAATTAAAAATGGTAGCGCCCTTTCTGGGACTTGAGCCCTGGCCCTCCTGGACAGAAAGCACAAATGCACCCTCGAAACACATTATACTACGAGAGGCACTTGGAACTGGCGTGAAATTAAAAATGGTGATACACATTCCGGGGCTCGAACTCTAGTGCTTCAGAATGGAAAGCCCAAGTGCAACACATGGAAACTGCCCACATGCAGAAGAGGAAGGTTGGATTAGTGTACTTTATTTATTTTGGTTGGAAAACTGATGTAAACATCGCTCCTAATTACGAAATTTATCACAAAGATTGGCGCTAATTACACAACTATATGCATAGTGCTACACAGGGAATGCCTAAAATCGCAATACAGCTAAAAATTGACGACGCCATACAACAGGTATTATCGTGCTAGAAAGAAACTTCACGGTATCATTCGGCACTAGTGACAGACACACTCAAACTCTACCCTTCACCTACAAGCTGGCGCGAAAAAGGCTGGAATGTAAGGTTCTATCTTTATTTTTTTTGGCGGAAAATCCGTTCAAATGACGAGATGCTGGTGTTGGACAGAGAGGAGTTTAATAAGTGTTTTACCTGTAAGCATATAGCTGAGGATAGTATCTAATGACAACAGATTACACTGCAGACGCATGCTCGACAGTCATCCTGTAGACCAGGTACCAAAGCCAATACACACTACCACAACTGATGGGAAAAATGCATCACTGTTCTAATTACACTTCGAAATTTTCATGAAAAAAACCAGTATTTATAATGAATGGGTCATAATGCAACACATGCACTGGGGAAAATTGTCATCCCAAAAGACAGCAGAGGGGCCGGTAGTTGAATATGCATTTTCCTCAATCGGCGCCCACAAATTAACCGACTTGTTAGGCAGACTTATCCCCCTTCCACACATCATTGCTGCCTTCTTCCCTCTCCTCTCGATTGCAGGGGCGCACCTGTGGAGGCGACCTCACAGACTAGGCATGCCACAATGCCTCCGATAGGCCTGTCATTCTGCGATGGAGAACACTTTTATTTAACATCAATGCAATTCTTTCTTGCATTCTGTTAAACATATGTCTCGGAAAGACTGGACACCTATGGAACAACAACGAAATTCCGGAGAATGCTCTAGATGGCTTTTTCAAAACTCGACTGTTTGGAAAACAGGAAGCCTTTCGCCTAAAGATACTGCAGACCCTAGAGCAGCCTCACATCACTGTGTCTTCAGTGCAATGTGACCCCATGAGCACGTGGCCGGGCAGTCAGTGTTATCGACGACGACAAAAGCCACACATACAATAGAACATGACGCCGGCATTCCTCAGAACAAAACTGTGATAAATGAGGTCTATCCTTATTGCTGGTTATTCGTCTAAAAGGACAGCTGCCACCTCCTACAGAACTCATCCACCACGCCATTCTAAGCACTGCACTGTAACATTTGTATTCAACATCAACGCATCTCCCATAATCAAGCATCTATTAAAAAAGGAAAATACAATCGCGACGATAATAAATGTCGTCTTTCCAGAAAAATAGGAGCAGTCCATTTTATTTTAGTTTTATGAGCAAAACTGGTATAGTTTTTACGTTCAACTGCAGGATACAATTCGCATCTCATTATTTTGCGACATCCAACGAAGTACACTGCAACTGATTACAAATGATCAGCAGAGACATGTTCACCCTGCATAAAATCAGGAAAAGATTCCACTATTTTGATGCGAAAATTACCCAGCACCATAGAATGTCCTTGTTAGTTGGAAACCACCATCGGAGTAAAGAAAAAGCGAGAATTTATGCTCCAAAGAAAAAACATGTATGTTAAGCAATTTCTTTCAGTTTGATGGACAATTTACCCATCCTGAGAGCATCTCTCGCATTCAAAACAGTGTCTGTAAATAAACTGTCATGCCTGTATGTATTACAAACATTTCAGACATGTGAAATAATATTACAGAATATAATCTTTCATGCCATCAAATCATTTTATATTCGACAACAAGAAGCTATAATTCAAGAGGACGGAGCTATTTCGTACATCATGGTGGGTCCCGTTTTACCAGTGCGATGCTATATCATACTAGTGTTTATGAAACAAACCGTGAGAGCCTGTGTCACCCTGTGTAGGTGGGAGATTGAAACAACGTTAAAAGATATTGCGGCAACGAAAAAATAGAAAAAAATGCCTGTCAAGAAACATTCCACTTTGCCCTAGTCATCTCTTCCACCCACCAGGCTGCATGTCATTCATATCTAATTGCTAATTGATAGGCTAATTACTGAAATTGATCATGAGAGTCACTTTGCATGGCGAGTAATTATTTTTTCAGCAGGCGAATTACAATCGCCAGGTAAGTCAAATAGGAATTCGTGGGGGGGGGGTTAGGGAAGACGATGTTTTTTTCCTAGGAACACTATTGAGAACTGACATTTGAAACTGACCCCAGAGGGATTCTACAGTCCACAACATACATTTCGCGTAAAGACTGCACTATTAAAAACGCGATCTTAACCACTATGTTACCATCACGCTGCATGAAAGGTGGTCTTAGGTCTACAGGTACACACAAGAGTCTGTGATAGCGTTACACATTCTGGTAGAAATGCTGTCTGCAATTGGGAATCTATTGGTGTATCTATTCAACCACATACCCGCGTTGGATCCTGTAGAGACGTCTTTTAATGATTACAGCCACTGGTGAATCACATTAATATATTCGTGCCACTCTCATATCTCGAAACGAGTCACCTTTATCGAACCTGTCTGCTAAGGATCCAATATAGCAAAAACGCCAGCGCTCTTTTTTAGACAGTCCCTCTGCATCTTGTAACAGCTCCTCAGTCTCTGCCCCTCCTTCCCTGTAGCTTCGTCCATGTGATCATCCCCATTTAAGTTGGACCTAAATGGAAGTCAGAGTGCGCTATATCAAAGACCTCCTGCATCCTACGGGGAAACAGAACGAGAAGAGTTAATGAAACAGGAGCCCGTTTTGATTACTCAGTGGAAATGGGAACATGTTGTCGTAGCTCCACCAACTGTTCAAATGGTTCAAATGGCTCTGAGCACTATGGGACTTAACATCTGAGGTCGTCAGTCCCCTAGACTTAGAACTACTTAAACCTAACTAACCTAAGGACGTCACACACATCCACGCCCGAGGCAGGATTCGAACCTGCGACCGTAGCAGCAGCGTGATTCCGAACTGAAGCGCCTAGAACCGCTCGGCCACCGCGGCCGGCTCCACCAACTGTGTAAAGTGTGTGAGGCCAGTGCCAAATGAAGCCTTCCACTGCGACATGAAGTACTAGAAAAGATAGTACGAGCAGTTACAGTGGTGTTTCTTGTTGGGAAAATTAGGAAAACTCCTCATTATACAGGGCATGGAAGAAGGATGAGGATTTTGCTAGTGCATTGTGACACATCTTCAAACTACATACAGGTATTGCAGTCCAAAGGAGATCTGCATCTCTCATAGTGCATTCACGTCCATTAGCCAAAAATTCCCTGACACCTCATTATTTTGTACCATCCAACAGAGAAATACGAATTATAAAGACTGTGCTAATGTCATCCGTTAGAGAACTCTATAAGATATTAGCAAATCCCTGCCTTCTGATAGCCGGCCGGAGTGGCCGAGCGGTTCTAGGCGCTACAGTCTGGAACCGCGCGACCGCTACGGTCGCAGGTTCGAATCCTGCCTCGGGCATGGATGTGTGTGATGTCCTTAGGTTAGTTAGGTTTAAGTAGTACTAAGTTCTAGGGGATTAATGACCTCAGATGTTAAGTCCCATAGTGCTCAGAACCATTTGAACCATTGTCTTCTGATATATCGAAAACAAATACAGTCTGCTTGCCGGCATTAACCATATGTGGCGATTCTATTAAATATACAGATATTGGTCCCTTGGAGAAGGGGGCTCATGATCGAAGTCACTTCCACAGACCAGTGTAAAGTTTTGTTACCTGTACTGTAGGAGGACCATGTCCCACAGACTATCAATCGTAAGAGAGGGTTCCTGTATTGTTGTTTGACACGTTGTTTTCTTCTGCTGTAACACATCCAAGCAGTGCATGAATACAGCTACATCCACCACCATCAATTTGTTTTTTGCACCATGACTTTGAGGTTTGTGACAGGTGCTAAACTGACATTAACATGTCTTGATCCATTGGCTCTTGCAGAAAACTGGACATTGCATGGTGTAAATTATGCCGCTGCTGCTTCCACAATAGATACAGGAGGATTAAAATAAAAGACAGAGGTAGTGTTTCTCATCAAGGAAAAAATGCAGAAGACATCACAACATACGGAAACTGGTAGAGTTTTGCGAAATTGTGGGGTATTTCCAGTCACATTGATGTGGTAGCTGATGTCTAGGTGTTCCATATCCATTGGTCTATCATATCACAGTCATGTTCGCGATCACCGTTTTGATGCAGGCCATTCTCAGAGGCTGTTGCTCCCACTAAGACTCTCTCTCCATCTCAAACAAGTGATGTCAGTCAATCTTTATGTGGTAATCGACAGCATACCAGTCGATAGATGGGATGGAAAAGACGCTGTCGATTAACTGTAATAAGCACCGCAGTTGATAGCGCGATCAATTTTAGCAATTTTACAAGTTTTTCTGTAATTTCAACACAAACTAATGAGGCGACAGTGTGCTTCCAAATTTCTGTATCATCGCTAAACCACCCTTCCACTACTTTGTCAGTATCTATACAAGATTGAGAAATGTAGATAGATGACTGTGCAGTACGTCCAATCACTGTTAATTCTCGAACATATATATACCAAAGAGTACCAGACAGGTCCTATACTGATCTACACATTTCTAATGCTTCGAACATAGTGCATTATTTACGATTGCGGTTGCCTATCTTTCCCTATGAGGTTGGGAGACACGAAGTATTGTCGGGTTCTTAAGATAAAGTTGGAGATTGAGAGATCTCCCCGCATTGCCTTTGACCAACCCTCACCGATTTAATCTGCAGCTGACCAGAAGTAGAAGGCTGTTGTATGCACTACATTCCATCAGAGTGAACTGAGCCCATAACTGCCGTTCAGCGAAGACCGTTCCACACTAATCTTACAGCGCCCATCCAAGTGTACAAGATCTCTCCAGCTACGGTCCTGTCGAGGAGGTTAGCACCCCTTATCAGTGCATATTAGCTATGAGAGTGTTGTGATGATATTGTAATTAGATGAATGACGAACACTAACTTCACTTAACGAAGGTTTATTCAGCACTTGCACATACAAGAGCGCGGAGCGAACTGCCTCCGGCCAGAACACGTATGGTATATGTACAGTTACAGAACATTCCAGTACAATGAGTCTTGATATTTGTGGATACTTCTAGAATGTACTCGAAACGAATGTAGAAACTAAAATTTTCGAGTTCAGAGGAGTTTAGAACTCACGACGCTCCATCCAACAGTCTAGTATTATAATCACTACACCACGGTGACTGTGCTACTCAGTTTCTTCTGCGACAATATAACAGACGGTTATGAAGAAGAAATGTGTAGTTTATGCATAATGGAGTCCAGACGGACATAGTTTGAAGCATTTTACGTAAATCATCTGCGCTATCAATTCAGAAGTATTGTTCTAGTGTCTGGGGAAAGTACCAAGAAGGTATTGATAAGAGAACAATGATCGTGAAATGTAAACACATATATTCCTAAGGCTACAAGGTTCTGCACTTAAATCACGCTGTAATGCTAGAGCGGCGCGGATTCCGGCGTATTAGTCTCGTGGAATGCTTCGCTGCTGACATTCCAGTGTAAAAAATATATTCCCAACGCATGATACATAACTTCTCTCTGCAAGTTTCTCTACGATAAAGTATGGTGACAAACTGTAAAGTATAAAATTGCTACGTTGCACAACAAAGAAAACATCAATTCTTTGTAACACAAACACTACATAGGTTTCCAGATGTGTGTGACGCCTGTCGTTTACGAAGTTCTAGCCCGATTACGGTTCGGAAATTATTACACTCACAACAGCCCTATAAAATTATCTTCGACAGCCGAAAATGTATACGAAGAAATAAACACCACATCAGTAGCCGGATGAGATGTAACAGTCTTACCGCAGTTACCACTGCCCCTGGTAACCTTCGCCTTGCACTTAGAAATCTTGGCTCAAAGTTAGGTTGTATTGCTCATGTGCAGAATAATATTGCTGTTTCGCCTTGACGCTACGTGTCTAGAACGCCTCCTCTCTCCACTATTAAGGTGTGTACGTAACATCAGTCTACCTCCTCCTCCAGAACACTCAGTTTTATTGATTTTGCTCAGTACTCTTTTCGTGGTATTTGTCTCCGATTTTATGTATACTCAATCAGTTTCCATAATTTTACGAGTTTTTCGCGATTTGACATATTTCACGCTTCTTTCTTCAATTTTTACGTATCTCACATCAATTTTTCGTGATTATACCACGTTCTCCTTGAATTTTACCGATTTTATATCATTTTCCGCATTTTTTCCACAGTTTTTCATATGTAAATGGTCATATTGCTGACATACCCATGTTCTGTTTGATTTTCTACGAGAATTTTTGCGAGTCTTATACACCAATCTAGTAAAAAGTCCTGTCCCAACCTGACAATCCACTTGAACGCATTTTGGGTAGAACGAACATGAAAAGTATAGTAACAGCTGCTTCATACCTACTATATGAAACTGAAGACTCAATTTATGTCCGAGATGTGACAGAGAAATGGAGTACACCGCAAACATCTTCGTTCATCTAGATGAGGGTGCCAAAACGGGTTTTCCATTGATGGATGTGTTTCATCATCACATATGCGTTGGAAGCCCTCTAATGACTGTCGTATGGAGACGTTTCTTGTTAACCATCGCCGGTAGACAGTGCTCTAAGTCACACATACAGAACACGCAATTGTAAATTAGTCGATCGCAGGTTATGCCACACAACTGATACACCCTGAGAGAACAACGGAGAAAAATGGTTAACAGCGTGACGAATGGCTTGCAGCAACATCCCCCTCTCCCTAGAATGCATCATCAGTCCACCATTAAATCATACCTTGCTACAACCCTTATCAACCAATCACTCCATCCTTTAACGAAGATCAACATCAGTTTAGAGGCACATAGTTCTTTTCTTTTCAGGAAAGCATCAAAGACAGTACTCAACTTCCATGTATTGCTATTACCTCAATAGACATACAGCAAAATGTTGTTAAAAAGAAAAAAAAGCCACACAGCAACCGTTTGTAAGGTTTTTGTTAGCTCACACCGCATGGCTGTGATTGGAAGAGAGCACAGAGAAGCATATTGTAAATACAGTTCATTAGTGTTTGAAACACCTAAATAGTCCTGCACAGGGTCAAACATGTGATCCATTCTGTAGTTATATATTGTAGTCACCCCAGCTGGTAATACAATGCTATTTAGCTAAGGAC
This sequence comes from Schistocerca nitens, assembly GCF_023898315.1. Classification (NCBI taxonomy): domain Eukaryota; kingdom Metazoa; phylum Arthropoda; class Insecta; order Orthoptera; family Acrididae; genus Schistocerca; species Schistocerca nitens. The sequence continues at coordinate 805,630,731 of NC_064614.1, forward strand.
ACGTTATAAAAATTTATAAGGCGTTGGCGATAGCTTTGGGTTCACACCTGGAATTGTGACACGACACATATAAATTTATTACTCTACAGTTGGTGGTCATCCACGTTAAACATTCTATCCCAGCCGTCTTATCGCTGTCAACGAAAAATGATTGGTTTTCCTGGTTGCAGGTGCTTCCATTCCAACTTCATCTCGTATTCCTCTTGCTGTTGCTCACTCGTTCCCGTGCACAAGAATTTTTTTACACCAAGCAGAAGACATGCAAGTATCCACTTATTCCTCTCATTCCCCCTCCCGGCATTTTGACGTATTTTCCCTCAGTTTATACGTACTTTTCGTCATTTCTCGTAATTTTATCGATTTTATTTCACTTCAGCTCATAGGATCATGATATTACTTCTTACCACATATTCTAAAATTGCTTGTAAATGTAGGACAGTTGTCAACACCTAGTGCAAATCCACTATCTTTCTGGTCGGACAGCATAGTATAGCGCTGTTCTCGAATGCATCCAGTCACCTCCAACCACATATTCTACAGCTGCGGTACGTTCCTTCTGTTTTCTGGATGTCTGTGTCTGTACGTGTGTTGCAGATGGCTGAGGTATCAAGGGATGATTCTTGACAGGCGGTTTTTTTTTCCTTTTTCGTTGTGGCGATACCTTTTCACGATGTTTCAATCTCCCACCTACACGGGGCGAGACAGGCGCTCACGATTTGTTTCGTAAACGCTAGTAATAGCATCGCACATTTTTTTCCGGCATGTGAGCCAACAGCGTGAGAGATTGTATTCTCTAATGTTACTTCACATGTCTGAAATATTTGTAATACATAAGTGCATGACTGTTTGCTTACAGACACTGATTTGAACGCGATAGACAGTCTCAGGGCGTATAAGTTGTCCATCAAGTTGAAAGAAACTGCTTAACATTGATGTATTTCTTTGCAGTTTAAATTTTCGCTTTTTCTTTACTCGATGACGGTTTAGAAATAACGAGAACATTCTGTGGTGATCGATAATTTTCGCATTACAATTGTGGAAGCTTTTTTCCCCAATTTTACGTGGGGTGAACATGTCTCTGCTGATCATCTATAATTGGCGGCGGTGCACTCCGTTGAATGTCGCAAAATAATGAGCTGCATATATTATCCTGCAGTTGAACATAAAAACTATAGAGATTTTGCTCATAAAACTAAAAGAAAATGGACTGCTCCTAGAGTTATAGAGATATTTATTTAGACTTCCGAATATCGTCGTTTTGGCGTATAAAAATCAGATGTTGCAAATGATATCGGTTTCTGGATCTGTTTCTCACAAAAGCATGTGAAGTGTCTCAGGGAGGCTTCACAAGTGTGCCGCAATCTTTTTTTAGAGTACATGTTCAAGTGTAGTGTACACATTGCAAAACTGAGGTAAATTCTGTGCAGCGATCTTTTTGAAAGTGTATTTTAGAGACATATTCAATTGGATTTAGTAACTCCTGGAGCAGTTCGTGTTCAAAGACAAGGGTATTTTCCACAAAAGCGCGGAGTGTCTCTGGTAGTTTCACAAGTGTGTCGTGTATTTTTCTTAAGAGTCTGTGGCGTTAAACATCGCAAAATTGAAGCAAACTACTGTGGAACGATCTTTTTGAAAGTGTATTTAGACCCATATTCAGTTGGATTTACTAACTTCTGAAGCGGCCCATACTCAGGACAGGGGCACACGTCACAAAAGCACGCGAAATGTCTCTGGGATGGTTTCACGAGTGTGCCGCGATCTTTTTAGAGTCTTGTGTTCAAGTGTAGCGGTGGTGGTATTCCTCGGAATAAAACGTGTAATTTTTTAAATATTCTTGCGTCATCTGCAAAGCTCTCTCTATGTGCAGTGATACATTTGGCTTCTGTGACATCTTCATGTTATTTATGTGACAATATTCCTCAACACCAGATGGAATAACAACCCAAGCAGATTGTGTTCAACAACAAAGTGTATCATTGAGCCGGGGATGGGAAGGAGGAATGGCGCCAGTATTTCTAATGCGACAGGAAATATGTGCCCACTCCTGCAGGTACCGCGTGGCCATGCCGTAAGCCAGCGAGTGGCCTCTCCTCCAGTGGAGCACGCGCACTGGAGTGAACGTCTTGCCTCTTGCGCTTTGGGAGAATGACTTTTGTCGAATGATCTACAGTTACACCACATGCATTGATCAGTATGAGTTGTGAAGTGTAACATAGCCCCATCCTTCTGCATCTTAATTATTTCATGACACATATTTGTCTTCACCAAACATCATTGCTATCAACACAGTTCTTAGATGCATGGTTACAGCTAATATACTCCTTCTTTGTGAGCACAGACATCTCATCCAATGAGCACAGTAAACAATTATGTCCGTCCTCCCAGTTGGGCAGCTATATGCAGACTGAGTCCTTTTCTCGCCATTTTTGCCTAGAACGCCATCTTGGATTTAGTCACAGGAGGTTGAGTTGTTTTGGGGGAGGAGACCAGACAGCGAAGTCATCAGTCTCATCGGATTAGGAAAGGAAGTCGGCCGTGCCCTTTCGAAGGAACCATCCCGGCATTTGCCTGGAGCGATTTAGGGAAATCACGGAAACCCTAAATCAGGATGGCCGGACGCGGGATTGAACTGTCGTTCTCTCGAATGCTAGTTACAGGAGTGGCAAGGGGGAGGGACGACAGTGTCCTCTGGTAGTTCTATTATGAACTAGGTCAGCTGGACTCCAGACCTCATGGTGAACACACCAGAGGGAGCTAGTGCCTATGACAACTTACATTGTATGAATAAACAATGCATACTTATGTCCATCCTGTCCGGCAGCCCAGCATAGACTGAGTCCTTTTCCCACTAATTTTCGGATGAGGGAGAGAAGGGGAGGGGAGCAATGTATAGAAAAATAAAGATTTACATCTATCCTATCTGGCAGCCCAGCACAGACTGAGTCCTTTTTCCGCCAATTTCCTGATGAGGCAGGGGAGGGAGAAGGTGAGGGGGGTTATGTTAGTGGAGGTAGCCCAATTGACTATTTTCGCGGCATAATTTGAATTTCCCACCATGATGTCACTGCAACGTTTCCACATCTATTGTCGCCAACTTGGATCCGCCATGTTGAATAAATCTGACAACAATTCAACGTGGTGTGGCGTCCTTGTTGCCCTACTACTACCGTATCGCGTCTCAGATGTTGGTATATTAGTACCTTCATGAAGGCAAGGGATTAGTATGCCATTCATGTATTTCCCACGTGTGTGCGGTAAATGCGGAAACATGTACTATGGCAGCGTTATACACCAGAAAATGAAGATTGTCTGTTGAAAGATGTGAGAAGATGTGACAAGGTGTGCTGTTGCCAAGGAGGTATAATAAAGGGAGCTGGCGATACAGACTTACATTGATGTGACAAAAGACATGGGATATCGATATGCACGTACACAGATGGTGGTGGTATCGCATACACAAGGTATAAAAGGGTGGTACATTGGCGGAGCTGTCATTTGTACTCATGTGATTCATGTGCAAGTGTGATTATGGCCACACGATGGGAATTAACAGACCTTAAAAGCGGAGGGTTAGTTGGAGCTATACACATGGGACATTTCATTTCGGAAATCGTTAGGGAATTCAATATTCTGGATTGAAGAGTTTTTAGCAAACAGAACACAGCATGTTGTTATCAATGGAGAGACGTCTACAGACGTTAAAGTAACTTCTGGCGTGCCACAGGGGAGTGTTATGGGACCATTGCTTTTCACAATATATATAAATGACCTAGTAGATAGCGTCGGAAGTTCCATGCGGCTTTTCGCGGATGATGCTGTAGTATACAGAGAAGTTGCAGCATTAGAAAATTGTAGCGAAATGCAGGAAGATCTGCAGCGGATAGGCACTTGGTGCAGGGATTGGCAACTGTCCCTTAACATAGACAAATGTAATGTATTGCGAATACATAGAAAGAAGGATCCTTTATTGTATGATTATATGATAGCGGAACAAACACTGGTAGCAGTTACTTCTGTAAAATATCTGGGAGTATGCGTGCGGAACGATTTGAAGTGGAATGATCATATAAAATTAATTGTTGGTAAGGCGGGTACCAGGTTGAGATTCAGTGGGAGAGTCCTTAGAAAATGTAGTCCATCAACAAAGGAGGTGGCTTACAAAACACTCGTTCGACCTATACTTGAGTATTGCTCATCAGTGTGGGATCCGTACCAGATCGGGTTGACGGAGGAGATAGAGAAGATCCAAAGAAGAGCGGCGCGTTTCGTCACAGGGTTATTTGGTAACCGTGATAGCGTTACGGAGATGTTTAGCAAACTCAAGTGGCAGACTCTGCAAGAGAGGCGCTCTGCATCGCGGTGTAGCTTCTGTCCAGGTTTCGAGAGGGTGCGTTTCTGGATGAGGTATCGAATATATTGCTTCCCCCTACTTATACCTCCCGAGGAGATCACGAATGTAAAATTAGAGAGATTCGAGCGCGAACCATACGCGACTGGAACAGGAAAGGGAGGTAATGACAGTGGCACGTAAAGTGCCCTCCGCCACACAGCGTTGGGTGGCTTGCGGAGTATAAATGTAGATGTAGATGTAGATCCACAGTGCTAAGTTTGTGACGAGAATACCAGATTTCAGCCGTTATCTCTCAACGCAGTCAACGCAGTGGCCGATGGTCTTCCGGTCTTCACTTAATGACCGAAAGCAGCGGCTTTTGCGTAGAGTTGTCAGTGCTAGCAGACAAGCAACGCTGTGTGGAATAACAGCAAAAATCAACTTGGGGCTTACGATGAACGTATCTGTTAGGACAGTGTGGCAGAATGCGGGTCCCTTTGTTAACAACACGGCAGCCCCTGCAACACCTGTGCTGGGTTCGTGACCATATCGGTGGAACCCTAGGCGACTGGAGAGCCATGGGCTGGTCAGATGAGTCCCGATTTCAGATTGTAAGAGTTGATAGGATGGTTCGAGTGTGACGCAGACCCCACGAAGCCATGGAGCCAAGTCGTCGACGAGGCGCTGTGCAAGCTGCTGGTGGCTTAATAATGGTGTGGATCCTCTGGTCCAACTGAACCGATCATTGACGAGAAATAATTATATGTGGCTAATTGGAGACCGTTTACAGCCTCCTCATTGGCTTGATATTCCCAAACAACAATGGAATTTTTATAGGTGTCAATGTGCATACAACTGGGGCACAGTTGTTTGCAATTGGTCTGAAGAACATTCTGGACAGTTCGAGCGAATGATTTGGCCACATTTATGGGAAATAATCGGGAAGTCAGTTCGTGCACAAAATCCTGCGCCGGCGAGACTTCCGCAATTAAGGACGGCTATAAAGGCAGCATGGCTCAATATTTCTGCAAGGGACTTTCAACTCGTTGTTGAGTCTATGCCACTCTGGGCAAAAGGAGGTTCGACACGATTTTTTTCACATCAGTGTACATTGCTTTGTAACCGGCGACGCCTTGTTAGTACTCGTAGCTCCTAAAAATTAGCAGACTAGTGTTCAGAGCTGTTTCTTGTCCTTAATTTCTGTTGTGTCCACGCAACATTTGTTTTAAATAGTAAACATTGCGGTGCTTTCGTGAGTAACACAGTCTCAGAAAGGCATTTTCAGGCGTATTTCTGGTCTTAAAGGCATATCTGATCCAGTAATATGATGCACGTGGCATCGTTACTGTAACTTTGTTTTGGTTACTCGTTTCGAATAACCAAGAAGCAAAGTAAGTGACGTGAAAGGGCTGCTTTCTTAATCCACCAATTTCCTCAATAAAGAATGACGAGACTGACGTTCCATTTACAGTATGTCCCCTTACCGAAAATTCTAAGGCCGTATTTTATGCTGTCTGGGCGGTATGCAGTATTTCCTTCCTTCAGTGTTCAACCAGAGCACTCTTCGAGCTGTACTAATAGAAAATCTAAAGTCAGATTACAGAAATAAAACCAACACAACAAAAGAAACCAGCATAACTGAAATTCTTGTATTTAAAAGCAAATATCACTTGAACGACTTCATTTACGAATGAAATAATATTCCTTTACACTTTATACTGCAATTAGAACGACTAGTACACCTGTAAATGATGCAAGGGGGTATTTTTTTATCAAAATGCTTTCACCAGAACTAATGCTTGGTGCTGCTAACATGGCGGATGTCGGATTATAGTTTGTGATGTCATGACAACTCCCCTTACTATATACTCATGGGTGCCGTTTCATGATAACGCATGTCCCCATACCGATTATGGGCTGCACGGCTTTTAAACGGAAACTTTTTGATCGCCCCTTATAATAATATGCATGTAGCAACCAACAAGCGAATCCAAAAACGTCAATTAACGTTAAGAGCTTTTTAAGAGAGTACTTTTCCTGCTCAGTTCCAAATAAAACCTCTTACAAAGACAGTAATATTTTAGGAGGTGCTTAATTTTAACTGACGTTTGTGAACTGGGCCGTGAGCTAAGTAAAGGTGGCCGTTTACCTCGTGGGCGGAGGGGTAGTGCGGGGGAAGGGGAATGTATTATTGATTGTCTTCCAGTACTGACAACTTACGGGCGTGCGCGACCCTACCAATCAGTTGCTATAGTATAAATGTTAACATGGAAGTAACATGGATTCGTGAATACACATTTCAGAAACAGTTATCTCAAATGCGGTACTTATTTGTAACAAGCAATATGAAATTAATAAAGCTGTTGTAATACAACGAAATGACCAGAACAAAAATTACGTTTATTAAACACGTGTGATCGTTTATCATATTGCTTGATGCATTTCAATATTAGTATAATTACTGTTATTAATCAAGTACTCTTCCACTTACACAGACAACACAACAACACTGCATGAGGCAATTACAGTGTCACATCACTGGAGTCGCTGAGGGTGACAGCAATTAGGAGCAGAGAACATTCCACACGAAATGTTTCGAATGGTACCGTCTTTTAACGATCAGAACTTTGGGGCCAGCGGCCAACTGATCGCGCTCTTGCTGTAGTTAGTCTATGGGGGACCCATAACATACTAATTTATGTAGGTGACGAATTAATACCAACATCGATACAAGCGCATTCCGAGGTACCGTCCCACAATGTCAGTCTTGGCACTTGACCAAAAAAAAATTTGGCGACCACTGGTATGGTAGCAGCTATCATCTCTGGATGTACCTATATTGAATTTTTAGTGTATCTTGGGGCAGCAGTTACATTGGAATATGAGATTTTTCTTAAACAGTGGCGTTGGACTCGCAAAATGCTATACTCCTCTTAGAATTATTTGCATTCATATTGTGCGTATCTGCCGACAATTTTTTATTGCACTTGCTATTAGGTATGTGCGATATTATCTAAACATCCATGCTGATATCAATTCCATTATCGACGTCTAAACATCGATGGATGGTAATAATCGACCTCTAGAGCGTCGGCATTTAACAATTAACACTTATAGACTGACGTTAAAGTGACATACAAATACATCGAATATCATTTTTATTAATCAATAACTGTAACAGAAATTAACATTGTACACTGTATCTCATAACTAGAGCCCTGATTTTCATGCACCATCGAATCGTAAAACAAGCATGCATTCATGGATTATCGGATCGCTAATCATGCACAATTAGGCAGCAAAACATTAAAAATATGTGGTGTCAAATTTCCATTCCATGTTTATTTCTACTTTCGTCTCAAACAGTACAGATCACCAATTACTCCAAATTTTCTTCGCTTTGGCTCATGTGTTTGTCTTACAGAACAGTTCTTCGTAAAGAAAATACCCTGTATACGTTACAAGAAGTGACAGTTGCATACTTATGTGAAAAAATTTGTGAGAAAATCAGATCAAATTGACCACACGGATCGCGAGCGTGGAATGAACCTCCACAAAAAAAACCTCAATCTCAAGATGTGCTGCACGCTGATGAGATGCATGGCTGTTGAGGTGGAACACTTCTGGGGCGGCTTCTGGGGAACCTGCTGTACCAGAGTTGTACAAGGCTTGCTCAGGCACGCAGGGCTCTGTCTGTGTCGATCCTTATTTCCCTAGCTGCTCGTGTGGCCAAGATGGAACCCTAGAAATCTCTGAAATGATCAAGAGGAAGGAGGGGACATTTGAAAAAGTGTCCCCCTTCTACGTCCATAAAAGCTTAGAAGGGCTTGCTGGTACTCTAAAGTCTACTAAGCGGTTGCCCAGTGGTTCCTTGCTAACAGACTGAACAGGCAAATTAGGTGGAACTACGATAATGATCGAAGCAGAAGAAATCAATTATAATTTGCGCCTTGGCTGGGACTCGAAAACGGGTCTGCTTGCTTGCTTGCTAGGCAGAAACGCTAACCATTACACCACCACAACACAATGGTTAACATTGCTGCACGAACTACCGAAGTTGAGTGCCCTCCCTCACACAAATACCAGTTCATATCTTCAGCTAATTCTCCCTTACATTGTCACTACTGCCAGGGCTCTCCGGTATTGGAATAGCACCCCAGCGTTGGACGTAATGGAAAAGTCCTGTACTATAGGTGATCTTACAGATCTTGTAATTAAATGTTTCCCTGAGACATTTAAGTTTCTCCGTTATCTACGATAAGATCATCTATGGTACACGACTTCCCCATTACGTCCAACGCCGGGGTGCTGTTCCAATACCGGAGAGCCCTGGCAGTAGTGACAATGTAAGGGAGAATAAGCTGAAGATATGAAATGAAGTTTGTGTTGGGGAGGGCACTCTCCTTGAGTAGTTCGTGCAGCAATGTTGACCATTGTGTTGTGATGGTTTAATGGTTAACATTTCTACCTAGCGAACAAGAAGACATGAGTGCGAGTCCCAGCCATGCCACAAATTTTAATTCATTTCTTCTGCTTCGATCATTATAGTAGATAACGAAGAGACTTAAATGTCTCAGGGAAACATTTAATTATAAGATCTATAGATGAACTAGTTAGGAAGTCACAAAAATTGGGTCAGTATGACATCATTAATGAGTGGCATAACTTCCTTAACTCCAGCGAAGGTGTGATCACCTGCCGTGACATTATGGACATCACATTACCGAATTCAAACAAGAATGGTCATCATAGGCGATAGTAGATGTGGAGCAAAGGACGCTTAAGAATAATGGAGAAATTGAGAAGACTGCCACCTTCATTGTGAACTTCAATTCTCCGACGCTACCTGAACACATCTTGGCGGGTTTCCTCCGACATTGGGTTAGGATCTATGTACCTAACCCTATCCGCTGCTTCAAATGCTATACAACGCTGCGGTGCAGACGCAAAGTGACCCGTGGGAAGGTAGCCCATGATGCTGGTAATGACTGTCCATCTCCAGCAGTCTGCATTAATTGCTCTAGGAGCCATCCAGTCTGGAGCCGAGACTGCCTGTTTTTGCAAAGGAACACAAAATTCAGGAAATAAAAGTGACCAAGCATATCCCCTACACAGAAGCCAAAAAGGAATATAAGGCTATGAAACCCTTTGCCACTTCTTATGCTTCCTTGGTGTAGAAACCTGTTCGTAAGGTTGACACTTCAACTCAGGCGACATCCAGCGAATCAGTATCCACCACCAGCACTGTACATGCCAAAGCAAAGTTACAGACATAGCTACCTAGGTAGCTATGACAGAAGAGACCGGTAATGCTTTTGCAGCGAGCATCCCAAAGGCAACCCAAAACCAGAGTGCCTCTCAAAATACACTTTCTTAAAAGAAAAATGGCTCTCGCAGCACCCTTTCCCCTTCATCCTTGCTTGGAAATGGAGCGTGGAAACGCTCTCAGCATCCAGGTCGAGAGCTGTCCCAGGTGTCGTCAGGTATCTTCTGGTATGTCTGGCTCATGATGAGGACATCACAGATTTTGGGGCGTCATCACCAGTCCCAGGCAGAATGTCCACCCTAACTCGATCTACAAGCACCTAACCACCCAAGTGCAAGGACAGGGGTAGGTCAAGACCACACTGATGAAATGGCTCCCATACTCCAATGGGATACTAATGGATACAGCTTGGAGCTGGGAAACGATCTCAGCATTCAGGTATAAAGCTGTCCCAGGTGACGTCAGAAGTGTTCTGGTGTGTCTGACTGATGATGAGGTGTACGTATAGTCCTATGAGCCTCTTTGCTGTAGAATCCTCTCATGATCTTGATGAACTACCCCATCCCTTTCTCTTGTTAGGGGACTTCAGTATAGACACTGCACTAAGGGATTCTAACCCCACTTGCCCCAAGGGTCAGATACTTAAGGATCTGATACGCACTACCAACATCATACTGATGAACATGGGTCAAGCTACACATTTTAGAACCACTACAGGTTCGTCTACAGCCATAGACCTCTACTTCTACTCGCCTGCCCTAGCAGATACTGCTCAGTGGGGAGGGGTGGGGGGTGAAATATAGCCTTCATGGTACCGATCACTACCCTATCTAGATCCATCTGCCTGACGAAGCAGAACCCGAAAGGAAGCCACCGAGATGGTTGTTCAAAAAGGGTAACTGGATGCTTTATGGGCAGTTAGCTGTTTTCGAGCAGTGTGGCAGCGTCCAGAACTGGGTGAATAACACTACAGATGTGACTCACCATGCCACCGATGCATCCATCCCAAAGTCAACGGAAAGGACTAGGAGGCGACCTGTCTCTTGGTGGGATGTTGAACGTCGGTCTGCAATCAGACGCAGGAGGGCGGCTAAGTGCAGATTCAATCGGTGACCTACAGATAAGAATCCTGCAAACTTCCGAATGGCGCGTGCAAAGGCGAGTCGAATAATTCGGAAGAGTAAACTGAGGTCTTGGCAAGAGTTCCTGAACCTCATCAACAGGTCCACATCTGCAATTAAAGTTTGCGAAGAATGAGGATGAGGGAGGATCTCAAGGTGCAACTCTCGACCGCCGATAGCGGCTGTACAAATACAGGAGTCTCTCGTGACATCGCCGAGAGACATAGCTCAGACAATGGCTGAATGATATAAGTCTCTTACAGCCGATTCTAGCCAGGATCCTACTGTCTGTCGATATCGGGAGACACAGGAGAAGGCTGCTTCTGGTTTCTGTTCCACCAGCATGGACGAATACAACCAGCCTCTCTCTCTCTCTCTCTCTCTCTCTCTGTGGGAGCTAGATTCTGCGTTGTCAGTAGCTTATGATAGGACCCCTGGAAACGACCTGATAACTTATAGCATGTTGAAACAGTTGGACCGGCGGCCGAAGGAGGTCCTCCTTCAGCTCTTTAATGAAACTTGAATGACAGGAGACTTCCTCAACTCATGGAAAGAATCTCTTTTGATCATAATTTTAAAACCAGGGAAGGATCCGACAGACCCCTGTAATTATCGTATTTTTAACCTAACAAGCTGCGTAGGAAAGACAGTGGAGCAAATGGTCAATTGGCGCCTAGTGTGGGTCCTCGAAACCAGGTCCTTGCTTAGTCACTTCCAGTGTGAGTTCAGGAGATATAACTTCAAGTTCCATAAGCTGACTTGCACAACATAGCAATTCAACAAGCTTTCCTTCACAGCCGGCCGGAGTGGTCGTGCGGTTGTAGGCGCTACAGTCTGGAACCGAGCGACCGCTATGGTCGCAGGTTCGAATCCTGCCTCGGGCATGGATGTGTGTGATGTCCTTAGGTTACTTAGGTTTCATTAGTTCTAAGTTCTAGGCGACTGATGACCTCAGAAGTTAAGCCGCAAAGTGCTCAGAGCCATTTGAACCATTTCCTTCACAAGCAACACCTTATCGGCGATTTCTTCAATTTGGAAAAAGCTTACGATACCACCTGGAAGCATAATACAGTATTTTGTCGCAGCTCTGTCAGCAGGGGATTCTGTGGATGTCTACCCACCTTCATACGGTCCTTTCTCTCGGACAGATATGTTCGATACAAGCTTGGCAATGTCCTGTCTCACCGTTTTAATTAGGTGAATGATGTCCCTCACGGGAGTGTTTTCATTATCACAGCATTTTCCACTGTAATAAACAGTATTACGTCCACAGTGCGACGTCCTTTACTATATTCCTCGTTTTTGGACGACTTCTATATCTTCTGCGCATCCTCCAGCCTCGCGACAGCTACTCGACAATAGCAACTGACGATGAGGCAGTTGGAGGAATGGTCTTACACCAGAGGTTTCAAATTCTCTTTGGAGAAAACAGGTTGTGTCGATTTTAATCGTTTCCTCTGTCTGCTTAATTTACCCATTTTAAAACTGGGGGACACCGTGTCCTCTCTTTTAAGGAAAAGGTGAAGTATCTGGGCCTTACTTTTGATGAGAAGTTAACATGGCTGCCACACCTTAAAGAACTGACTCTGAGATGCTTCAGGGCCTTAAACATCCTTAAACGTGTCAGTCATAGCTCTTGGGGAGCCGACAGGGTATGTCACTCCAACTTTATAAAGCCTTTGTGCGATCCCGGCTTGAATACATATGCCAGATTTATGGGTCAGCAAGGCCTTCACAACTCAAAATACTGGATGCGGTTCACCACGAGAGTATTAGGCTGTCAGCCAGGCCCTATCGCATGAGCCCCGCTGTCAGCTTGTGTGCAGAGGCTGGTGAGCCTCCATTGTATATTCGATGTCCTCTTCTCGTGGTATGTCAAGCATATAGAGAACTGTCCGTCCCTGCATCGTCAACATCCAGCTACATTCTACAGCCTCCACTGGAACAGCTGTTCAGTCATCGGCCACAAGCAATAAGGCCATTTGGTGTCCGTGCAAGGGAAAACCTTGAGTTATTACAGGTGGGAGATCTTAAGGTCCAAAGCCAGGGGTGAAGTAGGGCATCCCCCTGGCTACTACCGAGATCCAGACTGCTTTTAGAACTAATTGCTTATAGGAAACACTGTATCCCGGACTATATTTTAAAATTAAATTTAAAGATATTCTACATAGCCACCAAGATTTTATTTCTGTCTACCGGGATGGTTCTAAGCAGCGAGATTTTCTCGGTTGTTCCCGACATTTTCCCCAAGATAGGACTCCCAGAACAGTCTTCAATTTATTACGCGGAATTGTTTGTAACCCTAAGGACAATGGAGCAGATGAGACGGCATCATGATAAGAAATTCCTAATATGCTCAGACTCTCTAAATGCCCTTCTCGATATTGGACAGATGTGCCCAGCACATCGGATGGTGCAACAAGTGCAGGACGCTCTCCTTATACTGCAAAGGCAAAACAAGGGAATAATTTTCTCCTGGGTTCCAGGGCACACAGGCTTCAGGGAAACAAACTCGCTGATGCGGCTGCCCAGGAAGCTTGCTCCCTTCCTCCTCCTGCACGCTGTTCAGTCCCCCTGCCGGCTGTCACTTCATTTGTGACCAGGAAGGCGGTATGTTGGTGGGAATATCAGTGGCTGGAAGTGAGGTATAATAAACTATGTTCCATAAAAACTTCAGTTTGAACGTGGTTTACCTCCTTCCACCCTCGACGGTCTGAAGAACTAGCCATCACACGGCTTAGAGTGGGACATTGTGCCGGCCGCGGTGGCCGAGCGGTTCTAGGCGCTTCAGTCCGGAACCGCGTGACTGCTACGGTCGCAGGTTCGAATCCTGCCTCGGGCATGGATGTGTGTGTTGTCCTTAGGTTAGTTAGGTTTAAGTAGTTCTAAGTTCTAGGGGACTGATGACCTCAGATGTTAAGTCCCATAGTGCTCAGAGCCATTTGAACCATTTTTGGGACATTGTCCATTGACGTATGGCTTGCTCTTACACCGCGATGAGGCTCCAGTATGTCAGAGATACTGGATACAGCTGTCAATACGACATATTTTAACTGAGTATGTTTTAGATGACGACCTGAGGTTTGAACTGGACCTTCCACAAGATCGGTCATTTATTTTCAAAATATCCACGGGTGTACTGCCGGTCTACAGTGTCCTACGGGCACAGTATTTCGGCGATCATACATGTCGCCATCATCAGGTGAACTGACGGACTGAGCTCCTGTGAACGTGCCGGCACGGAGATCCGTACACTACGGCTGCTCAGGTGGAACTGGGTTCGGTCGCGGCGGCGGCGGATTTAAATACCCTCCGCCCGCGGCGCGCTCACTCCGCCGTCCGCGCCCCGCGCCACGGTCGCGCGGTGGAACAGATTGCGACGGCGTCTGAGATGACGTCCGTGTGATGGCTCCGTCCGCCGTGGTCGTCACAACTATACATTTGCTCGATTTACTCTTGATTAACCCAATCGCTGGTTCCCAAACCTTGCTAAGATTATAGCCACGGTCACGATTTATGAGGTCGTCATTGGTGCGAATTTCGATGGCCTCTCTAACAACGCTGTCCCAGTATCTCGACGTCTGTACCAGAATCCTCGTGCGTTCATACTCCATAGCGTGATTTTCCGACAAACAATGTTCAGCGACCGCCGACTTGCTCGGATACATCAGTCGAGTGTGCCTCTGGTGTTCACGGCATCGATCCTCGACGGTACGCATCGTCTGACCAATATACGACTTGCCACATTGACACGGAATCTGGTACACGCCGGCCTTCCTCAAACCGAGGTCATCTTTGGCGCTCCCCACCAGTGCACGAGTTTTATTCGGAGGACAAAACACCGTTCCGACCCGGTGTTTCTTCAAAATGCGGGCGATCTTTCCCGAGAGTGCGCCTGTATATGGGATAAACGCAGTGCCTACCTCCTCCCTCGTGATTTCATCCATATCCACAGGTTGTGCTGTAGTGGTTGGGCGGAGAGTACGTTGAATCTGCCACTCTGAGTACCCATTTTTTCGAAATACAGTTCTCAGATGTTCCAATTCCTGGGGTAGACTCTCTGCGTCAGAGATAGTGCGCGCCCTATGTACTAGAGTTTTAAGTACCCCATTCCTCTGTGAAGGGTGGTGACAGCTGTCTGCGTGCAAATACAGATCAGTGTGCGTTGTCTTCCGATACACCCCATGACCTAGGGTGCCGTCAGGCCTTCTCTTGACCAAGACGTCAAGGAAAGGTAGTTTACCCTCCGTTTCAGTCTCCATAGTGAATTTGATGTTGGGGTGTATGGAGTTTAGATGTGTAAGGAAGTCAAGGAGTTTATCCATACCATGTGGCCAGATGACGAAAGTGTCGTCCACGTAACGGAAAAAGCAAGTAGGTTTCCATTCGGATGACGACAGGGCTTCCTCCTCGAAGTTCTCCATGTACAAATTCGCTACCACCGGTGAGAGTGGGCTACCCATGGCGACTCCCTCCGTCTGTTCGTAGTATTCTCCATTAAAAAGAAAATACGTGGAAGTCAAGACATGCCTAAAAAGTTCAGTGGTCTTCTCGTCAAACTTCTGACTAATCAATTCTAGTGACTCTCGCAGGGGTACCCTCGTGAACAAGGAAACGACGTCAAAACTCACCATGATATCTGACTCACCCAACGTGAAGCTATCAAGGCGTTTAACAAAATCCACGGAATTACGGATGTGATGAGGGCATTTACCCACGTAAGGACTTAATATTCCCGTCAGGTATTTGGCCAACAAATATGTAGGTGCCCTGATGTTGCTGACAATGGGGCGTAATGGTACCCCCTCTTTGTGAACCTTCGGGAGTCCATATAGTCTAGGCGGTACCGGACCTTGGGGTAACAATTTCTTAGCGTCACCCTCCGGTAAATCTGCGTCCTTGAGAAGCGACCTCGTCTTGCTGTCCACCTTCTTTGTAGGGTCAACGCTGATCTTCCGGTAGGAATCGTCATTTAGCAGGCTCTGCATCTTATCAGTGTAGTCCTTATGGGAGACAACAACTGTAGCATTGCCTTTGTCGGCCGGTAAGACAACAATTTCAGAGCGCTCCCTCAGATCACGAATGGCCGCCCTCTCTTTACTAGTGATATTTGACTTCATCGGCTTGGATTTCGTCAACGCACGACAAGTTTCACGACGTATTTCCTCAGCTGATTCAGGCGGAAGTCGAGCTGCAACCTGTTCAACAGCACTAACAATTTCTGCGACCGGAGTGAACTTGGGGGTGGGAGCGAAGTTGAGACCTTTCTGCAAAACCTAGACCGCATCATCACTCAACACCATGCCACTCAAATTGATGACAGTCTTGCCCGGAACCTGCAGAGATGGTTTGTCAAGGAGACGTGAGAACTTAGCTGTTTGACGTCCCGTTGCCTTCTTATGGGCGGAATCAGCTGCAACCCAGTTGCCAATTTGAGTGGCATGGTGTTGAGTGATGATGTGGTCTCGGTTTTGCAGAAAGGTCTCAACTTCGCTCCCACCCCCAAGTTCACTCCGGTCGCAGAAATTGTTAGTGCTGTTGAACAGGTTGCAGCTCGACTTCTGCCTGAATCAGCTGAGGAAATACGTCGTGAAACTTGTCGTGCGTTGACGAAATCCAAGCCGATGAAGTCAAATATCACTAGTAAAGAGAGGGCGGCCATTCGTGATCTGAGGGAGCGCTCTGAAATTGTTGTCTTACCGGCCGACAAAGGCAATGCTACAGTTGTTGTCTCCCATAAGGACTACACTGATAAGATGCAGAGCCTGCTAAATGACGATTCCTACCGGAAGATCAGCGTTGACCCTACAAAGAAGGTGGACAGCAAGACGAGGTCGCTTCTCAAGGACGCAGATTTACCGGAGGGTGACGCTAAGAAATTGTTACCCCAAGGTCCGGTACCGCCTAGACTATATGGACTCCCGAAGGTTCACAAAGAGGGGGTACCATTACGCCCCATTGTCAGCAACATCAGGGCACCTACATATTTGTTGGCCAAATACCTGACGGGAATATTAAGTCCTTACGTGGGTAAATGCCCTCATCACATCCGTAATTCCGTGGATTTTGTTAAACGCCTTGATAGCTTCACGTTGGGTGAGTCAGATATCATGGTGAGTTTTGACGTCGTTTCCTTGTTCACGAGGGTACCCCTGCGAGAGTCACTAGAATTGATTAGTCAGAAGTTTGACGAGAAGACCACTGAACTTTTTAGGCATGTCTTGACTTCCACGTATTTTCTTTTTAATGGAGAATACTACGAACAGACGGAGGGAGTCGCCATGGGTAGCCCACTCTCACCGGTGGTAGCGAATTTGTACATGGAGAACTTCGAGGAGGAAGCCCTGTCGTCATCCGAATGGAAACCTACTTGCTTTTTCCGTTACGTGGACGACACTTTCGTCATCTGGCCACATGGTATGGATAAACTCCTTGACTTCCTTACACATCTAAACTCCATACACCCCAACATCAAATTCACTATGGAGACTGAAACGGAGGGTAAACTACCTTTCCTTGACGTCTTGGTCAAGAGAAGACCTGACGGCACCCTAGGTCATGGGGTGTATCGGAAGACAACGCACACTGATCTGTATTTGCACGCAGACAGCTGTCACCACCCTTCACAGAGGAATGGGGTACTTAAAACTCTAGTACATAGGGCGCGCACTATCTCTGACGCAGAGAGTCTACCCCAGGAATTGGAACATCTGAGAACTGTATTTCGAAAAAATGGGTACTCAGAGTGGCAGATTCAACGTGCTCTCCGCCCAACCACTACAGCACAACCTGTGGATATGGATGAAATCACGAGGGAGGAGGTAGGCACTGCGTTTATCCCATATACAGGCGCACTCTCGGGAAAGATCGCCCGCATTTTGAAGAAACACCGGGTCGGAACGGTGTTTTGTCCTCCGAATAAAACTCGTGCACTGGTGGGGAGCGCCAAAGATGACCTCGGTTTGAGGAAGGCCGGCGTGTACCAGATTCCGTGTCAATGTGGCAAGTCGTATATTGGTCAGACGATGCGTACCGTCGAGGATCGATGCCGTGAACACCAGAGGCACACTCGACTGATGTATCCGAGCAAGTCGGCGGTCGCTGAACATTGTTTGTCGGAAAATCACGCTATGGAGTATGAACGCACGAGGATTCTGGTACAGACGTCGAGATACTGGGACAGCGTTGTTAGAGAGGCCATCGAAATTCGCACCAATGACGACCTCATAAATCGTGACCGTGGCTATAATCTTAGCAAGGCTTGGGAACCAGCGATTGGGTTAATCAAGAGTAAATCGAGCAAATGTATAGTTGTGACGACCACGGCGGACGGAGCCATCACACCGACGTCATCTCAGACGCCGTCGCAATCTGTTCCACCGCGCGACCGTGGCGCGGGGCGCGGACGGCGGAGTGAGCGCGCCGCGGGCGGAGGGTATTTAAATCCGCCGCCGCCGCGACCGAACCCAGTTCCACCTGAGCAGCCGTAGTGTACGGATCTCCGTGCCGGCACGTTCACAGGAGCTCAGTCCGTCAGTTCACCTGATGATGGCGACATGTATGATCGCCGAAATATTGTGCCCGTTGGACACTGTAGACCGGCAGTACACCCGTGGATATTTTGATTATCAAATACGCCGGGAGAAACTCAAGAATCAGGTCATTTATTTTAATTGATAACGAGACGAGTGTTGTTCTTATTTTGGTATTTTGTGTGGTGTCCGGAATACTTTCCAAAATATTGGGTGAGAGATCTTAATCTGTCACCGAGTGGCTGGGTCACTTATAATTTATAAGTAGCCATCCAGCCGCAGTTATTTGCCCCTCTTTTAACCGTGACTTCACAGGTGTTTTATCCATGATTTTATGTAGTTATTCTGTTGTGTCTCGTTGGCATTTTACTATGGGCTTTTCTGAAGCTCACCATACTGTTGTTGCCCTGCTATTTTTGTGGGGGAATGAAACTCGATTTTCGGGTTCATTGAACTTTTACCATAGATTTTCACCATGTTCATCGGTATATCATTAACGCAATGGCGCTGATAATCTTGCTGTTTAAAGCCCTCCGCCATAAATCACCATCATCAGATCAAGCTGAACATCTTTCGAATTCGGGTCACAATTTTGTTTTGGTCAACTTCATAAACTCAGTATAATGCTTGATCAGCTAATCTCTTGCTGCAACCTCCACTGATCCATGGAATGATTATAAAAAATTTTCAGACTCTTCAATAAAGCTTCCAACTTCGTTATTGCCACAAGCAAATGTACAACATTTAATTTCTTGTAAATCGGGTCTTGCTTCAAAACTGTTTTCCTGAATGCCACTTGCGCCTCCTTGATTCAAACTTTATAAGTGACTCAAAATGTCTATGACCTAAATCCTAAAAAATATTAATTACAGCTCCGTAACTTGAAGCTTATCAATAGACCGAAGGAAACAGATGTCAACTACGGGGGGCGTTCAATAAGTAATGCAACAGAGTTTTTGTTCGGCCAGTTTGTGTTCAAAAAATGCTGAATTTGTTGTGGGACACCGCGGAATTTTCCCGCGTCAGCCTCTATACTTACACGAAGTTCGATAAGTTATGCGCAGCCTTCAAAATAGCATCTGTAACGGAGGTGAGTTCCAGTCAGAGAGCTGCCATTGAGTTCCTTTTGGCGGAAAACCAGAGCATCGCAGATGTTCATAAGCGCTTGCAGCTGCACACAGCTGACTCTCCTGCGTTCTCCGTGAGAATGCAAGGCCTCACGAAGTCTGCGCACCTGAGAGGCGTTCACAAGAGTTCGTTGGACTTTTCTTCCTCATCCACCCTACACCCTGGATTTTGCACCTTCCAACTTCCATCTGTTTGGGCCAATGAAGGAAGCACTTCGCGGGAAGCAGTTAGTGGATGATAGGTAGGACATCAGGGTCAACTGAAGTACACGATACAAATTCGACATTTGTCGCTTTTTTCGTCTTTGCTAGTACCAGTGTTAGTATCCCATTCTGCAGTTGACCTATATGGATACAAACTTGACGTTGCAGTTGACCTATAGAGGTCAGCTGAAGTATACGATACAAATTTGCGTTTGTCGCCTGTTTTGCCTTCGCTAGTACTAGTATCCTATTGTTCAGCGATACTAGTGCTAGCGATGGCGAAAAAAAACCACATACGTAAAATTAATATATATATATATATATATATATATATATATATATATATATATATATATATATATGAACTTAGGCACTCCATGCCAGTGTAACGTATATAGCTTTATACTAGGGTTTTCTACTGTGAACAAAGCGGTACAAGTCACATTACGTTCGAAATATGGATGTACATGATACATGTCCCCGATCTGTTTTCTCTGTTCTACATCGTGTGTTTGTCAACATTCGTCTATGCTTTTAAATCCTTGCAACGCATCATCTTTGGTAACTTCTGACGTCATTTCTCAAAGCCGACGGGTTGTATCCTATTCTTCAGTGTTCCCCATCTATGTCACGTCAAAGCGACCATGTGCGCGCGTCAACTGTCCACTGCACTCAGTCATGCTAAAAAAAAGAGAATTGGTAGATCAAAGGGATGTTGTGCATTTTCTGACACCGGAAGGGTTGCAGAGAATGGAAATTCATCAAAGAATGGCACTAGTGTACAACGAGCACTGCATGTTCGATGCAGGGTCAGGCCGTGGCACAAACGATTCAAGGAAGGACGGTTATCGTTGGCGGATGACGCTCCATCTGGAAAGCCACACTGCATTACCGATACCATTGTCTGGCATGTAGGTGACCACATTATCGAAGACCAGCGAGTTACCGTGCCAGCCATTGCCCCGCAGGTCGCACTGAGCATCGTAATTACAACGGACATTCAGTGCTCTTCGTACACTTGTGCCACACTTCAATGAATGTACGTTCCCTGCACTCCTTCAGCTTTAAGGAAACGCACTAAAACCCTTTGCATGTCTTTTTAAGCCTCCATTTCTCTGTTTTCAGCAGGAGCGGGTGCAGTGGACCGTCGACGTGTGCACGTGTTCTCTCTGTCGTCACGTGGGTGTGCTACTGTGCGCCCTTGTCCCTCTAGAGGCGAGTTTGTGGCCTCGACGCTCTTGTAAGGACCATATGTTCTTCCTCAGGCGAAGGGATTACGGTCCCTTCAGCGGTTTTTATTTTACAGCCTCTGGCTCGATTCATTTTGAATGACCCCAACACACAAGGTGTTTCAAAAGTACTTTTACAAACTTTTAGGACAGGTTCCTAACACCAAAACAAGAAAAAAAGCTGGTATAAACATCAGTCTGAAAATCCTTCGTTTTCGAGTTAGCAATGGAAGTTTACATTTAAGGTATTCGGAATTGACCAACACACAAATACGCAATAAATGCTCTAAATCTCTTCCTCTTGCTTCTAAACACGACTGCACTTGTGGACTCATTGTCTGTTGCACAATTCCAAATACTCCCTGACCGTTTCGAATAGTTTCGCAGGTTTACGGACACGTTTATGAAGAATTTCCGCATCCGGATGGTATTCTGCATAGACCAATTGTTTAAGGTGTCCCCAGAGATAATGATTCAAAGGACTGAGGTCGGGGGTACGTGCAAGCCGTGGAACAGGTCCTCTTTTACGTATCCATCTGTCATGAAAGGTATTGGGGGGGGGGGGGAGAGCGTATCGTCTAGTAGGGCTACGGGGGAGGGGTGTTCTAAATAAAGTCTTAATAAAGATGGAATACGTAATACTTATTGGGAGAACAATGGCCCTACATACAATTCCAGCTCAAGCGTTAAACTGATGCTGACATATAGCCAGTGCTGTAGCATGAGGATTTCGATTGGTTCTTATGTGCTGGTTGTGCAAATTTCTTATTCTCTCTCTTCCACGCGTCACCACACTTGTAAACAAAACCGAAGAGACGAACAACAGATTAGCAGTTTGTGCAACAAACCGTCGGCAAAAGTTCTCCCGTGGTAGATGGTCGGCAGTCGTAAGATCCTGCACACGTTGAAGATGATACGGATATATGACTTACACATGAAGTATCCTCCATGCTGAACTTGGAGATGTACCACATGCCAGAGCCACTTGTCTTGTGCTGATAACTGGCCCTTCTTCGATAGCCTGCAGAATGTGCTCTTCCTTATCAAGCGTACGAAATGGGTCAAATGGCTCTGAGCACTACGGGGACTTAACTGCTGAGGTCATCAGTCCCCTAGAACTTAGAACTACTTAAACCTAACTAACCTAAGGACATCACACACATCCATGCCCGACGCAGGATTCGAACCTGCGACCGTAGCGGTCGCGCGATTCCAGACTGAAGCGCCTAGAACCGCTCGACCACAACGGCCGGCCAAGCGTACGAGCAACATGAGGACTTACTCGATCAATAGTCTGTTGTTACGGATCGTATCTCGGTAACGCGGTGAAATACAGCACTAAAGGTGCGACCTGCAAACGCCGTCTTATATAGCCGTGTTGCCTCGTGTCCATTACCATTCGCGCAACCGTACACAAAAATCATGTCTGCCTGCTCACGGGATGAATATACCGCCAGGTTTGAACTGAACACTTTCAGTTAACTCACTACCTGTAGTACATCTACGCAACGCACACGTTGAAGACAGACTAATGATGAATGTGAACAAGTCTCCCTGTTAACACAACGCCATCTGGAAGCCGTGGCTGAAACGGGAGCATAGATAAGTGAAGTAGTTGTGTTATACCTGGAAATCCGCTGAACATCAGCTCTCATTAATAACTCGAAAGCGAAAAATTTACGGACATATGTATATGAATTTTTTTCTTGCTTTGGTGTAAGGAACATGACCCTAAATTTTTTAAGAAAATTTTTTTAAACATCCCGTGTGTATGTGTGTGTGTTTTCTATGTACAGCGTTGCAATGTTAATGGCTAGTGATGTACCAAATGTGTTTCGACGACATGTAAAATTACAGCTCTAAACTATGGTTTGCAAGAGTGATAAATTTCATGTAAAAAATGTTGCTCCAGTGCTGTAAAATGTTCTAGGAAACAGTTTGGAATTCGATGTAAGGCAGAATTTTCAGTATTAATTCACAGGAGGTGGGGTACAATAAGTATCCCGTTGTGTATGTGTGTGCAGGTTCACGCCCAAGTTACGGCTGGAGAGCCCGCATGAAGTGCACTCACTGGCGTTCTGCCCCACGGACGGCGACCTTCTGGTGGGAGGACTCGCCAGTGGCCAGGTGAGTTTACTCAGAGCCGATGGTCTGGCGCGGAAAGACTAAGCAGGTGGGGTGAAGTAGGCTCTGCCACTATCAACACTACCTCCTATTCGGGAAACGCAGCAATACTCGTGATCAAGACGCTTAACTCACAATCGGAGGAGTGGGACTCAAATGCGCGCCCTGCGATTCATATTCAGGTTTTCCTTGGCCTTCGCAAAGCGATCAAGGCAAATGCCAGAATGGTTTCTTTGAAAAGGACACATATCTTTGCACTCACTCCTTCAATTTGAGCTTGTTCTCGTCTCTAATAATCTACTCGTTGACAGGAACTTTTTTCTGTTTTAGCGAAAAATAAATGTGACTAGAAGAGACTAGACGCTGAGAGATCCCTTGCTGCTGATCAGCCACCAACAACAGATGCTGTCTGACTCGTGTTGACATCCAGTATCCGGATAAAGAGTGATGTGCCTTAAGTATATATTCAGTGTAGTCTCGTGTGAATTGTGGAGTGTACTGTTGTAGTCACGAATTGGGAGAGGGCGAAAATCCGTTTTCAAAAACATTGATGTGGGGCTGGTAGAATTCACATTCACTTTCAGTGGACAGATAACGATCAATAGCTTCTTTATGATATGACTACATTAGACATTAAGGCGCGTCAGTCACGCAATATTGTGTGACCGACGCTAACTTATGTCTTATTTACTTTTATTTCATTCATTTAGTTAGGAGCACGCTGTAGAAGGATTGTAAATCATGTCGCGACCAAGTCGCCGAAGGTGTTGCGCGCCAGAATGTCTGGAGAAATTTTTCACCCACGTGCTTGTCTGCGGTATCAGGAGACGCCAGGATGTGTTAGAACTGACTGCGCAAAGCGGAGAGGATGGACAACTGCTGTATCAATTAGGTGCGGTTCCCACCGAGACGACACAACGAGTCTGGAAAAAAACTAGTTATTGTAAATGTAGGCCATATATTGCTATTTACAAAATGCAGCTAACAAATTTTGACGGGCCTCAAACATGCTGTAGGTGAAATTGGGCCGCAACTTTTTCTTTATTAAAATAAATGGTTGGATTCCGTCATACGTTGCAGTGAGAAGTATCCTCTATTTATTGATGGTGGGTAGTTTCGGACATTGTGCCTGTTCTCAAACTAGCCATCTTCGTAAGTAACTGATATACAGTCAAGTATGCACGTTTCGAGTAGCTAATGTTTGCTGTAACTTGCCTAGTCTAAGTTAAACTATCTGCCGTGGCTGTTCCACACATGCACACGTCACTGTATTTCAATTACTTATGAAGACGGACGGTTTGAGAATAAACAATGTCAAATTAGGCACTACCATAAATAAAAAAATACTTAATGCAACTTACGACGGAATTCCAACTGTTTATTTTAGCATATGAATTGAGCGTTTTTTTCAAAAATCGATAAGTGCAATAGATACAGTTTTTCAAAAAATGAGTTTTCAGCTAGATGGGTATGTTCAGGCATTTCAGTTTTTGGATGAGTACTAGACCTCACTGACATTATTAAGTTGTTGTAATGAAATACATTAAAATTTAATTTTTATAACAGTTTCGTTAAGGTGCGAATTTTCCAGTTTTTTCAGAAGTCGACAAATGCTTATAATTGTTGCTGATACCAGTTATGTTGCCTTTAATTCAGTGTATTTTTGCCACAACTAATTTTACGTTGTTCCCGATATCGTAGGACTGGAGGGCTGGATTATTAAGTGTCGAGGTTGGAATGGAATTAAGTGTTTAAATGGGTTTCGACAATTAAAAATCCAGCTCTCTTGGATGTTCAACACCCGTCGCCCGCTGTGTGATGACAGGAAGCGAACGCCGTCTCGGTCCTTATGGATCTCTTGATGTTGGTCGACGTCCCAGGAAGACCTGTGGTGAGCCAGGCCAAACGTGCAACACGCTACGGCAGAATCCCTGAAGCAGACCACAGTCACTACCTTCGTCGTGGAAGTAACTTTGCGCAAACTTAGCAGCGGTCTTAAAAGCTTAGGCTTCCAATGAATAGTTAAATTTTTTTATCGGCCCTGTTTAGTTCTAATGGGCGTGGCCCATGCCCGAAACCCAACTACTTAACCCCGCGATGACTATAAATAACACAGAAGTAAAGGCGGTAGGCAGCTTCAGTACTAGGGAAGGCTTTTAACCATCAAACACAAAGGGCATGCGAAACAGTCAAGTTTTGGCAACAAGGTTCTTACAACTTGAACTTTGTGGGCAAGCGCATGATAACTAAATTAAGCTAACATGGCCCGGCTGTAGCAACAAGTCTTTGAAATCGTACTATTAAAAAAAAAAGATAAAATAAAATAAAAAAAACTTTATACTGGCCAAGCGCATGATTACTACATTCAAACAATAGGCTAACAGGGCTTAGTAACAAGGCTTTTAAAACTTACTATACTAAATATTGGCCAAGATCAGTCACCACCACATTCAAACGATAAGCTACTGTTACCCAGACGCGCTATACGCTCACAGGGCCACAACCGCAATGCATAGCTTAACCTTAACGGGGAGCAGCCACGCAAGCGAGGCCGAACACTGGCCAAGTTGTAACCGTGCGGACACTAAGGCACTGCACAAAACAATATTAATTAAGCCCGTGCGACCTTATCCAGCTCATCAGTTGCCGCAAGCACTGTACATAAGATTTACTAACTGCGGTGGTGCACCACTTTCTCATTCTACGGAACCAAAGTGCGGTACTGCAAAGAGCACACTCCGCAATACAACCACCTCGAAGGTTAACCTGTACACTTTATAATAAAACCTTAGAGCCAGTGCATGAGCCAGTGCAGAGGAACAATACGATAAAAGCCCTAACTATACAACGCCCTGCAATGCCAGGATATTGTGACCACACAACAGCACAGGAGCGACTCAACTTTCCACAGCTCAAGCTCCAATTTTCTAAAAACGTACCCACCAGACAGACCACCAGTACTTACCCCTTTTGTGTTACATCAGTAGCAACAACCAGATATAGACGATCCAGAATTGCCATAGCCAAGAATAGTATCACTGCTGAATGACGATCCCTTCTGGCAACCAACTACGCCGGGTCCATGTGCTACCACTCCGTTGCAACTGATGAAACTTTCGCCGCCAACTTTGCAGCCGGTAGTCCTTACAACATTTCATTAGGGGCCTCACCATGCCACAACACAAGGAGAATCAAACGCAGCATCTCTAGAATGGTATCAGCCACTCCGTAATGGTCGTTTCCATCACTTTACTGCGGTGGTGGACATGTTTTTTGTAGTTTTCCCTAGCAACAAAGTGGTTATCAAGCACAGCTGTTCCCGGTGCCAGTCCTTGCAATAACTCACAACGGCCGCACCACAAAACTAGACAAGGAAATCATCACGTCGCACACAATTGCAGAATAACGCTAACAATTCTTAGTCGTTATTGGCCCTTTAATACGATAGAAAACACCACCAAGAAGCCAAGAAATCAACGCAGCTGTCCTAGCCAGTTCTCTTAGTCAACCACCTTGGCAGCACCACACTTTGTTATCGACTGCATGGTCTATCGGTGTTGTGTTGGTAGAAATAAACGTTTCAACGACGCTATTCATCACTTAATCGAATCCGGCCGGCAATGTCGAGGAAAGACAACGCGAACGATCAGCAAGGTCTAACCACAATCTTGGCTACAAGTCACTCTGTCCAGTATCCTGACTGAGTCCAACTAATAACCAAAACAACAGTAACGTGGAACTAAACCACCACAGACGTATTTCAACACTTTCTCAGAGCTTCACGCCAACGGACACTATCGGCAGCTACGACCCTGGCCAACACGACTCTGGCTCGTCGCTGCAGGGCCTCTATCCAACACTGCGGCCGTGGACACCAGCAGTGAAGAACTGAGCCCCCTGACCGAGCTTGCAATACCTTCGACGCCGCTAGCGCCATCACACCGTCACTCGCCCTCCTAGGCACAACCGACTCTCCGTGGAATACAGAGGAACTGTGGTGGAACCGCAACAGCGCGAAATACAAATTTCCGGAGGAGGAAACAACCGGCAACACGTGCTGTAGTGTTTATTATATGTGTGCATTGTTGTAAAATGCATATTTATTACTTACAGAACTTTTTAATTTACAGTTTTTGATTTTATTGAGAATACAAACAACAATAGAAATACAGTGATGTTGTTGTTGTTGTTGTGGTCTTCAGTCCTGAGACTGGTTTGATGCAGCTCTCCATGCTACTCTATCCTGTGCAAGCTTCTTCATCTCCCAGTACTTACTGCAACCTACATCCTTCTGAATCTGCTTAGTGTATTCATCTCTTGGTCTCTCTCTACGATTTTTACCCTCCACGCTGCCCTCCAATGCTAAATTTGTGATCCCTTGATGCCTCAAAACATGTCCTACCAACCGATCCCTTCTTCTAGTCAAGTTGTGCCACAAACTTCTCTTCTCCCCAATCCTATTCAATACCTCCTCATTAGTTACGTGATCTACCCACCTTACAGTGATATGATACAATAATAGCAATGATAACTATTTTAACATAATTGTTTAGCTTATATCATTATTATCAATACTACATGAAGTACAAAATGAATAAAACAAAAAGTATTGCACTATACAAACCCATTGACATTGTCAGGTTCTCCCCCTTACATCTACACATTATTCGTCTAAGACATCTTTTTGAAATTCCTTTGCATCATCTGGAATTTCAAAATACTTTAAAAGGCAGGCATATCTTTCTTCTTTTCTTTGTTTACAACAGTTTGTTTTAGTAAAAGGGTGGCTTGGTTTCTTTCGTCTCAGAATGTCAACTTGTACTGTGTCTCCAGAGTGTGTATCACTTACTGAGGTATTAACAATTTTCTTTGCTTTCTTGTATGACATGACATGTGGGCTGTTCACTTTAAATGGTAGCTTGAATTTTAGTACTTTCTGTGCATTACCTTTAGATTCTTAACAGTCCAATTTGCGTTTAGAACTTTGAAAATACCATAATCTTCTAAAATATCATAATATTCTTTAAGAGACAAGATCTTTTCTTTTTTCTGTACAGCTTCTCAGTTCTACCAAACACCCAGTCTGGAGGCACGAACAGGGAAGACGTAACGGATATTATTGAATTTTGTGCTCTTTTCTAAGAACGCTGTAATCATCGTCATCATACAATTGTTTTTAGTTTGGCTGCTGCAAGAATCTGAAGTAAATGTATATTATTCGTGTCATCATTTGGCTAATTTATATCTAAGTCAGGAAGGAAGTTCAGCAAAACCAAAGCAATTTGCTTGCATCCTCTTGAAGAGTCTGTTTCCAACCAGGTGTAGAAAATGATGTTTTTCTCTTTTTGCTCCTTAGTATGGATCACGGTTTACAAATTGTATAACCACACTCACTGACTGATGGTTTTGGAATAGGCTAGTTTTGCTGCATGTCAACGCAAATGCATACCTTAATGACAGTTGGATTATTTTCCTTCATTATATCATAAAACCGCTTTGCACAAATTTTATGTAGTCTGTGTCTAGTTCGTGATTCATTCTTCTTTTGTAGACATGTTTCTGCTTTTATTTCCATTTAAAAAAACCTTCTACGTGAAGCAGATATGGGTAAGAGACGCCCTGAACTAGAGACTGAAATGTTTGTAAAATATATGCTTGTATGTTGATAAGGAGCATTGTCTCAGTTTAATTTTTTTCGTTCTTCAAAGAATCTATTGAACATTTTATTGACTGTAAGATCTGAAGGCAAATAACCTTGCGTAGACTTCGCCCTTCCATGGTGGCTCTCTCTTCATTTACATTTTTTATACCATTCTTAATGGCAATAGTTACCTCATGATCATTTCCTGTTCTGTTTCCTCCTCTCATTTCCTTTGGTAACCTTCCTCCTTCACGGAACCTGCTTGCTCGATAGGATAACCTACCCTCTGACATGCCAGATACTTCTTGGAAAGTATCAGCACAAACAGGCATTACTTTACCATCCCTCTTTCTAATTGTATATTTCACTGTCACTGTTTTCCTTCTTTTTGCATTCTGGGTGTCCACTACTTTGCGCTGAGGTGAAGAAATATTAAGGAATTTTCACAAAAATTTATCTTGATCAATGACGATGAAAGTGGGAAATATCTTCATAGCGCCGGCTGGTGTGGCCGAGCGGTTCTAGGCGCTTCAGTCTGGAACCGCGCGACCCGTACTGTCGCAGGTTCGAATCCTGCCTCGGGCATGGATGTGTATGATGTCCTTAGGTTCGTTAGGTTTAAGTATTTCTAAGTTCTAGGGGACTGATGACCTCAGATGTTAAGTCCCATAGTGCTCAGAGCCAATTTGAACCATTTTTGAACCTTCATAGCAGAGTTCAGGAGCTTTGCATTCTTTAATTCCTTTAGCTTTTGAAGGTGAAACCTCAAGTTCATGGTTGCTTTTAATGATAGGTTCCCTTTTACACTTTTTCTTCTCAGTTTGATGTAAGCTCTTCTTGAATCGGGATTTTCTTATAGCGGAATGTTCTTTGACGTTTAAGGACTTTTCCAGAATCACAAGAATCATCACCAATTTCGCTTTCGCTTGCAATACTTCTCTCTAGACATACAAGTGAGAGGGGAGGGGGTGGCGGTCCACTGGGGGCCGAACCGCACAATAACCCTGGTTCGATGTGGGGTGGCGGTGGGGTGGGTGGACTGCTGTGGCCTGTTGTGGGGTTGTAGACCACTGAGGGCTATGGCAGGATGAAGCCTCTCTATCGTTTCTAGGTCCCTGGTTTAATACACTCATACATACATACATACTCTTAGTTTCTAATAAGCTCTTCAGATGCATGTATTCCTGAAAAAAACTGTCGCCTAAAATCTTCACACGATTTTTAGTCAAGTACATAATGGTGTTTCCATTTATCACACAATCTGAGGTTTCAGATAGCGTCATCCAACCAAATACTTCATATTTATTAAAACAAACAGTCCATGTCTCTAAATATTCAGATACTATGATATAGAAAGCCACTGAGTCTTCCTCACATTTTGAAATCAAATTAATTATTTCTTTGTTAAGGTTCTCATTCGTTAATTTGTTCAAGTTCTTTAATTTTTTGAAATTCATCAAGCAAATAAAATTTGCTGTCTTTCTTTCATTCAGACATCTTTGAGTGTCGATT
This sequence comes from Schistocerca nitens, assembly GCF_023898315.1. Classification (NCBI taxonomy): domain Eukaryota; kingdom Metazoa; phylum Arthropoda; class Insecta; order Orthoptera; family Acrididae; genus Schistocerca; species Schistocerca nitens. The sequence continues at coordinate 805,660,817 of NC_064614.1, forward strand.
AATATTTTTCGTATTTCAACTATCGAGACTTTATTCTTCTCCACGCTTCTTATATACTTTTTTTTTTCAAACAGAGCCACGTTTGGCTGCACAAACATGAAATTAATTTCATTGATCGGACTACAGAAAAAAAGTGTAATTATTTTCGGTCGCCTATCTTTGGCGTGAAGAAATTGTTTTAGTGGAACCCAAAGCTCAAGATTTCTCTTAACTGAGTGCATTAACGACAGCCATCTTGTTTTTGAATGAGACACTAGAGTCTGATGACTGACATCAACATATAAGCAGAATACTTTCATCTTATTTGTCCTTACCACGTATATTGAAAAACCATTAAATATTTTCATTGCGATTATTTCAATGTCGACAGTTTTAAGACTCCAGCAGCGCTTGATATACGTAGTATTATAGAGAATATACATAGGGTATCCAATTCCTTCTACATTTTTTTTCCTAGTTGTTCTTTAATTTGGTGAAACACATTCCGTTGGTTGCACCAATTAGGCCCTCTGAAGTTGGTATGGGTATTGTCACCACAAAAAGCGATTTATTTACCTAATGGAGGTTGCAGTTGTCTTAAAGTGTCGAGACAAAACATTGCAGTTGTCTTCGTATTTCGTTATTCAGCGAATCAAACTTCAACACCTTCAGCTGGATTCCGTCAATTTCAGTGTAGGATTGACAACTAAATGAAACATCTTTTCAGCCTTTTGTTTGGATGCTTCAGTGCCTATGCCGTAAATGAAATTTCATGCAATTGTTTTGTGCAATCGGACACGGAGTGGGGTGCGAAAATATTTTTAACGGTCGCTGTAGCTTTGATAGTGGCTGTTGACTAATTTGCTGCGACTTTGTAGTCAGGTACAATGCGGCATTCAGTTTTACGGAAGACTCAAGTGAAATGAAAGACTGATGGTGCTTGGCAGCTTTATAAGCTGTTGATAGTTCTGCAGCAGCAATGAGCAGTTCTTCCTAGGTATCTTCTTTAATGGTGAATATAGACATTGGCTTTAATGTCGATGCTACCGCGAATCTGCTTGTACGATTTTTCGTAGAAATGTGACGCTTGACATCTGCCTTGCCTCCGCGAGTTACTGAGATGAAACAGCTACAAATCTCACACAACTCTTCCTGATGCGTACGTCCTTTCTTGACAGAAGACCATTCTTTTGTGTAATCATCCGGAACGTGACACTTTCTCTTTCCATCTTTGGACGTTTTCGTAAGCCTTGATATGATATGTTTATTAGGCGGTAAACAGTCAACAAAAGCACTTTAGTCATCAAAGTACACGTCAATATACACTTCAAACGTTACTAACTTGCACTCGTTGTTCGTATTACGGTTATAAAGAGTCCTCTTATCAGATCGCTGTTCAAATGGGAACTGCCCGATTCTTCCACGTGGCACTGCTTAAATAGTCCAACCCCCGTACTACTGAAGGAGTCTGGTATTTTCTCGAACTTTGGCGCTAGATCTAGAAGATGCTTGCATCGTCGATACAGGATGGGCAACGTGCAAGCCATCTGTGTGACGACTTGATCAACATGATGATGATGTCCTCCTCGCCGTGTCCGGCGACAGCGACTCCGTCAGTCTTCTCTGTCCTTGTTGTGGTAGGCTCGGATGTGGCTCGCGAATCCGAATTTCGCTTTGAATATCCTGTTGCATGAAGCACAGTGAAGTTGACCAGCAGAGTTGTAAGTAT